>NC_134585.1:67422649-67752649 GCF_037038515.1 Microtus pennsylvanicus | reverse complement strand
TGCAATCCAGCCTGGCCTTGGGATCCCAATTCTTCAGCCTCCACTTCTGAGACTGGATGAAGATCCCCACTCTATAAAACTAGTTGAATACTGATACTAGTCATTTAATTAGGGTGGGCCCAATTAACACAGGGGCCTGCTCATTGGTTGTGCAGGATGAGCAGTCCTGTGTGCATGCGTGTGTGTGTGTGTGTGTGTAGAGGTAACTTAGTAGAACAGAGTAAAGAACAGCGCAGGGTTAAGAAGTTAGTGTCCCAACACCAAGTCCAAATTTCGCAAATGCCCTATCTTGGAACAGTTCCAAATACACAATGTGTATTCGCCTCTGGAGACTAGGGCTCACTGTTAGTGGATAACTGGGGATTATTAAACAAGATAGCCCAATTTGAGGGCGCTTGGAAAGCAGCAGGGAAGCTGTGAGCTTTGGCCAGCCTGGACGACAAGGTGAGACCCAATGTAAACAAGCAACAAATGGGATCTTCTGAAATTCTAGTCAAAATAGTGTTGATTACGCCTGGCTCTCTGCCAACAACGGAATTCCAAACATGGGAACAATAGTAACTTTAGTCTTCAAATCTGCAACAGCACAGATAAATAACGAATTTCTTAGAAATTTAAGGCTTGGTTTTACAGCAGTGTGGGAAAACAGATAAAGAAATGTGCATTTTCTGATTAGGTATGGGGTTGGACTTTCCTTCATTTGTCCTTGGAGGTACCAAGAATCCTTTAGCTCTGTTGTCAGAATTAAAACTAATTTTAAAAAACCTCCAATTTCTGCTTTCTGAGCCTATTAATTTGTATTGTAATGGCCAGGGAGGAAAGGCAATCATTACAATAGAATCATTGTAAATTCTAAAACTACATCTTTTGGGGTCAAAGGCTATTTTAAGTGGCATAAGTGGACGTCTTGTATGAATACATCGATAATATTTAAGATATGAAAGTTTTAGTTTAGTTAGTGACTAATACAGACTTCAGAAGACAAAACGCTGAAGTGTACATACAGGTTTCATGAAGTTTCTTCTGTTTTTTTGGAAGAGTGCCTTAACATTCCAGAACCACAGGGGCACTAAACCGATTCTGTCTGCAGCAGCCACTTCCCTTTCCTTCAATCAGGGCTAACCCTGGGTTGTGCACACCCAGGAACCAGCCTGTCTGGGTCCTGACATCTGTTTACACCCGAAGGTGCAGACCAACACACAGTCTGATGCCTTCCCGGGTGGGATTGTAGTGAGAGTTTTCTGCAAGTCCCCTCCGCCAGAACACAGTTCTGTCACCGGGTTCCCACCAAGTTCGGGAAGGGTGGATAACCCAGAGAACTATCTGCCCCTTCCTGGCTGAGCGTGAAGCAGATCCAGAGGTCCTGCTCGCAGGGGTCAGCGGCGCGGGTCGAGGCCCGCAGGCTCCCGCCCTTCCTCCGGCCGCGTAGCAGAGCACCGACCCTCCCGATCCCGGCCCGCACCCAGCTCACCCCGCAGCCTCTGCGGAAAGCCGCTGCCATGATGACTCCTTTCAGCCGGCTCAGACCACTGCAAGGCAAGGTACTAAGGTCAGCGCAGTGGGAGCTCGCCCACAGGGGGCGTGGCCTAGGGTGTGGCTTATGCGGGGCGGGAGGATGGAGCGACCCTGAGCAGGCCGACCGGATCTTGACTCTGAAGGCACCGAAGTTAGTGAGGGGATTCAAGGGGCGTGACCTGTCCCTGCAGAAGGCGTCGGGGGCGTGGTCATGTCAGGAGAGGCGGGGCCTTGAAGTTTGGCGCGCGTGCGCCCTTCCCGCGGCCTGGCCCCAGCCTGAGCTGCTGTCCCTCTGCCTCCTGTCACCCGCCCTCCCAGCGGTCGCGTCCTCTCGGGAGGGCTTCCCGAGGGTTGGACCCGAATCCAGGCCAGAGGGCACGGGCGGACGTTTACTGTGGTCAGCTGTGACCTTTACTCAGAGAGTTAGATCCAGAAGAACCCTTGTATTTTGTGACTTCTATGTATAAGGTGGCTTCTAAGGCTGGACTAGAGCTAAGGGATGCCCGTGCTTCGGAAAATTTAAATTCTCAAATCCTCTCTGCCTTGCCTTTAGCGTTCTCACACACACACCAAAGCCTGGGAACGGTATGTGGATTCCATTGTGAGATAAATGGTCAGAATTATAAGATTAATCTTTCAATAGTAATAATAATAATAGTAACAACAACAACAACAACAATAGTTTTTCCTGAAAAATTGTCTAATAGTTGTAAGAGAACATTCCAGAAAAGAAGGCCTTCCACTGAATGGTCTGCAGGTCTGATTAACTGTTTAGACCTCCCATTGTGGAGAGATTAGAATGTTCCAGGTCCAGAGTCAACATTATCTGGGCATTTGTTGACCTTTGGTAGAGCCATTTATTGCCCACCTGTGTGTGTGATCTAACAGCCTTGTGACCCTAAGGTAAATCCTGTAGAATGTACAGACACACACCTACCTCCCATCAGTCAAGAGGCTAAGAATGCTGTCAGATAACGTCTGAAGCCTGTCGTGGAGACTCCGTAGTGTTTCCACTGAGGCACTTTTAAAGTATGCCGATCTACGTAGGATTTTCTCTGTTCTGCTTCCATTAAACTTCTTAACATTGCTACTGCGCTGGAATGTGGGCTCCATCCCCAGACAGATGTTTTAAAAAGCATGCCCTTGTCTCTGGCACGGTATGCTCACTTCACATGATCTGTACATTCTCCCTCAGAAAGGAACACCGTGGTGTGGCTAACACACAGGATTTGAGTGGTTAACACGCTTGTGCAGAGTTAATCAGGAGTTAGGCCTGAAGTTAAGAAGACAGATACACAGGAAGGCACCAAACAGACTTTTATCCTCTTGAGCCAAAGTGAGGAGTTGAAACTTTCGGGTAAGAACGGTTTCTAAGAGCTTGATATGTTGTCTCAAGATTAATTTGAACATAGCACCCCAACTCTGAGTATTCATACAGCACATTGTCTTGTGAGGCCCTTGTCACACTTGTCTGAACTCTTATTCTCTACTGTCATTTAGCATCCAGTTACAGTCAGTATGTTTATTGCTCCGGTGTCTTTTACTTGTCATTTGTTTTCAACGCAGAATTCTATAAATGTTTTCCCATCTCAGGTTGCTTTTAATCTCTTTCTTTAAAAAGTCTAATTAATCTCCTCTCAACAATACTATTTTTTTAAAAAAATAAGTTTATTTATATCTGTTTATTTCTATGCACACTGAGACCAAAAGAGACTACCAGATTTCCTAGAACTGGAGTTACAGATGTTGCAAGCCCCGGGCCATGTGTGCTGGGACCCAAACTTAGGTCTTCTGCAAGAGCGGTACGCGCTCTTAACTGATGAGCATCATCTCTTCAGCCCCCCTTTGTTTTCCTTTAAGAGGTCAAGCCACTTATTTTGAAACATGCCCCGTTTTGCATCTCTGGACCTTGTATGCTCTTCACGTTGCAAGCTACTAGAGGACTGAACACTTCCTGTGCCACTCATGTGGCTTGACATTAGGAAGCATTGAATGTCATGTTTGTTTCCCGATGATAAGTTTAGTGATTTGACAAAAGTTCATTCTGTGGCAAAGAGTTTCTTTCTCCTTGACTAGTCAGAAGTAAGCAAGAGGTTCTCTGCCCCAAGATAATAGGTTTCTCTGCCAATTCAGTAAGCCAGAGCAGTCAAATTTAAAAAGTATAACCACTGTTGAGCAAAGCAACTCCCAGGCCGATTCACTGATCTCAGAGATCAATGACAGGGAAGTCGTGTAAGGCTAGGAGGATTTATAGGTGACACATTTATGATGATGTGTCAAAAGCCAAGTGTTTAGGCGGGACCGTGGGCAGCATCAGGGGAGGAAGCTGCAGTAGCCTCCAAGAATGCAGAGCTGGGCTTTTGGAGCCTTTCATTTGTTCAGAGACTCAGAGCAGATGAGCTTGGAGAGAGAGAAAGAGAGAGAGAGAGAGAGAGAGAGAGAGAGAGAGAGAGAGAGAGAGAGAGGAGAATGATGCTCCGACTGCACAGTAACCACAGAGCTATGTCCCTAGCAAGAGTAATATTTATACCCAAATAAGTGCAAAGTATGTATGTCTGCAGAAACTGATAAGGAGAAGATAACCACAGTGAATATGAGCATTCAAGGTGGGTCTCAAGCCTATAATCCTAGCACTCCAGAGGCATGGGTTGGTTCAAAGGCAACCAGTTGTTAAGGCTAACAATCCCAGCTAATCAGGGATATGAGGTAAGAGGTTGCACAGTTCAAGGCCTGGACAACAAAGCAATGATAAGGCAAGCCCGGGCAACTTGGACAAAGACCTGTGCGTCAAACATAAAAATTACAAGACAGGCCGAGGACATAGCTTGCTGGTAGAGCGCTTGCCTAACATGAATGCAGAGTTAGATTTAAGTCCCACTAATGCTTAAAGGAAAGAGAGGAGAGAGCAGAGAACAGACTGCACCTCCAGTCTTCATAACTGATGCCGCTGTTGACCTTGCCAATGAAAACCCAGGCATATGATAGGTAAAGCTGCTGTCTGTAGAGGAAAGGTCACACTTCAAAACTGTTAACTGTGCCTTGAACACTGGATTTAGTGCTTAGTGACTTTTTTTCTCTTTTATTTAACATGTACAAGGTCCTTAGTTTGACCCCTGGGAAAACAAAACAATGCGGTTCCTGAGATGCAGAAAGCAATTCCCTCCAGGCAACTCAGTGGCAGCTAAAGGAGCGGTGCTACTTGAGGGCCAAGGAGAAGACACCTATGTGCCCCAGGACTGCTTTTATGGAGTCTGTATATGCATTTGGCAATGTTACAGATGATTCAAGTATAGCCTCTTCAAGAGCGTTGAGTCTATCCTTAAACCCTCTGTCTATTTGCTCCTGGATAATTAAAGCAACACTGACATTTTTGAATAATTGATCAATATTACGGGCAGTATGGACCTCTTTAACTAAGGGTGTAGCTGATAATGCTATTTCTATGAGTGCAGTGATACCCAAAATAAGAGCAGCTACAAAGCACTTAACCCGCTTAAGAGCCAGAGAGACTTGGTACATAGCCTCTATCCCAGGATTAGAAAACCAGGTACCATTAATAGCTACGGGTAAAAGCAGATGAGGAGGTTGTCACAAGATGGCATAAGTGTTCTTAGAAGAGATTGTAAGACAGAAAGAACACAGTTAACACAATGAACATGAAAGACCTTGTTTTTTTTTATTTTTTTATTTTTTTGGTTTTTCGAGACAGGGTTTCTCTGTGGCTTTGGAGCCTGTCCTGGAACTAGCTCTGTAGACCAGGCTGGTCTCGAACTCACAGAGATCCACCTGCCTCTGCCTCCCGAGTGCTGGGATTAAAGGCGTGCACCACCACCGCCCGGCATGAAAGACCTTGTTAACATCAGCTCCAAGAAGCAAGTCTCCCGAAGTACCAGAAGACAGAATGGAGAAGGGAGCTGCCGCGGAGGCTGAGGCTGGAGCACAAGGACTCTCCACGGAATCAGGAAGAGACGTTCGTCACTGCTGGAGAAGTTGGCCCTGCGGTTTGCACAGGACTTTCTCCTTTGCTTTGCTATCAGTTTCAGTGCAGGGTCTGGTGAGAGGATCTGGAATCCAGATTGGTGACTCGGTAACCTGTGGGAAAACACGAGCACATCCCCTCCCGGAGGAAAGCAAACTATCTGGCCCTTTCCATTGCGAGGAGAGGACATCCTTCCAGCGTACCAAAGGAAAGGCTGAACCTGCGGGTTCCAATGACGTGGCAGTGCAGACAGCCCCTCATTATTTCTGTTAAGAAAATTTAAAACAAATAAGGAATGTGATAGGATATGATGAGGTGTCGAATAAGTCAAATCCCCTGCTGTTAATTTCTGTATTTGGGATTTGAGTGCTCTGCTATAGCTTGTAAGGAATTCCAGTACCATGTTTAAGGGAAAACTGAGCACAGAATGGTGCAAAGGATTTGGATGTGTAGGCTGGACCATTATCTGTTTTAAGTTTTGGCATTCCCATAAAGCAAAAGCAGCAAATGGTTGTTGGAACACGTCTTTAAAAGCTTCACCAGTGCGGGCGGTTGCAAAAGTAAGCCATAGAGCGTATCTACACAGACATGGACAAAAGACAGTTTACCAAAGGGTGGAATATGAATAACATCCTTTTGCCACGGTATCCCTGGCTGCAAACCTCTGGGGCTCACACCCATTTGGGGCAGGACAATGGGAACATTTTTTAACAATCTGACGTGCTGCCTCTGGAGTTAATTTAAATTGTGCCTGAGGATTCTGAAGATGAAGTGCATGTGAGGCCCGAGCTTCAGAAACGACCTAAAACCACGACATGGGTCAATAGATCTGCAGCACAGTGACCGTCCACCAAGGGTCCAGGCAGGGTGTGTTAGCCTGGAAATAACCAATAAAATACGAAGCCAGTCTGCTTTGGACTAACTCCTATAATTGAAGTAAAAGATCATTTATAGAAGTTTTGTCATAGTTGATAATTGTAGTTTCGAAGCAGGAAATAACCTGAAAACATAATGCGAGTCAGTATAAAGGTTAAAAAAGTTGAGCAAAAAACCGGAAGGCTTGAATCCCCGCATAAGTCTCCACTTTCTGAGCAGAAGAAAAATTTGTTTGAAAAGTCTGTGAGGTGGCCGCAGAAAAAAGAAGTGCCTTTCCACTCGAGGACCCATCAGGGAAAGTGTAACAGCATTTTCCAAAGGCGTAGCAGGATACACCAAAGCTTGCAAATTCAAACCCTGCAACGATGGCTGGCAGGGAGATGATGCGGGATCTGCCCGGAACAAGCTCCAAAAGCAAAAGCAAAGTTATCAGAGGCATCCAAGAGGCAATCAAACGGCACAGATGTCTAGGGCAATATCATAAACCAAAATCCCTATTCATAATTTCTTTAAAGCATTTCCTCTCCTTTTTGTTTTAATTAAGCAGGGATTCCCCCATTGAGGGTGGCCACAAAGGCCATGCCCTGAGCCATTGAAGGTGAAAAGTCAGAGCAAAGACAACGAAGTCATCCAGAGAGATATTTTTGTCTAGCTTTTAACAGAGTCTGGCAAGTCCTGTTTGTGTTTTCAAAGGCCAGTTGTTTTTAAAATTATCTCCGTGGCATTGGGGTCAGAAACAGATCTTTCGACATCAATTCGTCAAGGTACAAAATCAGCATGCGGCTATCAGGTCCTTGTTTTATCGAGGACCATGGAGTAGGGCAAGCGGCACTGGAGGGCAAAAGTCTCCAAGCACGAACAGCTGTAGCCATTTCCTTTAAAGCTGCCCTGGGTATTTTAAGCTGCTGGTCCATTGGAGCCCATTTTCCTGTTCCTGTATACATGGGGAACCCCTTGTCCTCAAACTTTTTGGTCTAATATCTTCTGTAAACAAAAGAGCATGAATTTCATCATCATAACCTGCTCCCAGAGTAAAAACTGTCCTCCTGGCAAGCACGGTCTAGCAAGGACAGAGCGGTCAGTAGGGAACAGACAGCTCCCACTGACTTTATCAATCAAGGAAGGAACACATGGAGAAGTGGGTCCATACTTGGCACCCCATTTTTAGTGCTTTAATGAGTTTGTGAGGAATAGGCTCCGCTTTGCCTCATTATTTACCCAAGTGTTACTGGTCTTCTAAGACCTTGTTTTATACATATGAGTTTCAGATGATTTAGCCTCCTACTCTTTTTTTTTTGTCTTAATCTTTGACGAAGAGGACCACGAAATTTTCTGAGTAGGGTCCTTACCAGACCATGAAGTGAAGGAGTACTTACTTACCCAATATGATTTGAGCCCCACCATATTGGGTGCCAGTTGCTGGTGACCAACGTCGGCAGAGAGGTAGATCTTGAATCTGGGGTGTCTGGAAGGAAAAGAGAATACACAAACATAGGGTTCTGATGCAAGCTGATGGCTATCAGCTGCAGTGCGGTTCCTCTACCTCTCTCTCTGTCTCTGTCTCTGGCTGGCCAGTGAGTTCTGGGGTTCTTCCTCTCCTTGCCCTACCCCAGCTCTGGAATTACAGACACAAGCCAGTGCACTCACTTTTTATGTGGGTGTCATGGATCCCAACTTAGGTCTTCATAGTTATATGGCAAAGACTTGCTGATTGAGCCAACTCCCCAGTCCGCAAGAATTGCAAGTTTGAGGCCAAACTGGGCTATATAGCAAGACTGTGTTTCAAGACAGAAACAGAACAAAATAACAGAACAAAACCAAAACAAAAATTTTAGTTGGACCTGACTTTCCATAGACACCTGCTACTACTAACTACCCTAATTGAGCAACTAGAGTTTGATAATTTTGAAACTCATTGACCAATATTCACCCTCAAGGTATAATTCCACTAAGATTTACTTGCATGGTTATCTTCTGTTAGCATTTTGAATCTGAGAAAAGCTAAGCATTTTCTGTGTGTGGTGGTAAATTGTTATGAAACCAGTCTTCGATTCTTCTTGTTCTAACTACATAAGCAACTATCAAGCTATATAGCATTTCCCAAGAACACAAGCCTGAAAGAGCCAGGTACTCTTTACTTAACAGGGACTTTCTTCTCAACCTTCCTAATCTGCAACCCTTTAATACAGCTCCTCACGCTGTGGTGATGAGGAAACAGTGACTGTCCAGAGCAGTGACGTCTTTTGTCGATGGCCACGGTGGGAAACAGCAGGGCAGCGTTTCAGATCTAGGCAGCGGTGCTTCAGGGAGCCTCTCCTCTCTCTCCATCCACTGCATCTTTCACTGGGGGTGGCAAAAAAGAAAACTTTTTAAAATCGAATTTAATCCTCTACCTGCTCACGTCATTTCTAGTTTTGATAAGTCCACTGACATCTTCAAATGGAAAATGATTTGAGAGTAGTGCATTCACTTTTTTGTCCAGAGAGACAAAGCAGAACACATCCCGCACATGGAGATTTTGTTCTGTGATCAACACGGTTGCAAGGTCCCTTCAGCTGCCGTGTGGTTCCCTGCTATGCCTCTTTTTGACTTTTCGAATGAGTCCTTTTCTATTCTCATGATGTATTATAATTTCTGATTTCTTAAATGGTGGCTTTTACTTTAAGTTTGTGGGAGAGAAAGGGATCCATTCTCCTTGCAATGGGATTCAGTCATTCTGGTGCCCTAATCATCTTGGTTTTCTATCCTTCAGAACTGTAAAAAATTAATGTTTGCTGTTTAAGCTACCTCATCTATGGTAATTTGTTCTAGCAGTCCAACGCGTCTATGGCTCTTATCTATAGAAGAGCATCATCAATCTAAGAAATAGAAAGGCTATTGAGATGATAAAGAACCTGATTGATGAGCCTCTTCGTTTCATTCATCAGGATGCTCAACACTGCTAACTAGCCCCTCCTTTTAAAATTGACTGTTTCGGGGGCTGGAGAGATAGCTTAGTGGTTAAGACCATTGACTGTTCTTCCAGTGGGCCTGGGTTCGAGTCCCAGCACCAAGATGACAGCTCACAACTGTCTGTCACTCCAAGATCTGACACCTTCATACAGGCATACATGCAGGCAAAACACCAATGCACATAAAATAAAAATAAACTTGACTGTTTCACTGGCTTTCACATCATATTCTTTTCCTGTTCTCCATGCTGTCTGGTACAGTGTTCCCAGGTCTCTTTCCTTCACTCTCTCATCTCTAGGTTGCCTGTTAGGTATTTGTGGAGGGGTTGGGACACAACTCTGGAAGAGTGATTGCCTAGCATGCATGGGGCCCTGGCACCGTGCACACCAGGCATGATGGTTTGTGCTTGTGGTTCCATACTCAGGAGGGAGCGGAGCCAGGAGTCCCAGAGAGAATTCAAGGCCCTTCTGCACTCCATGAGATCCTTTCTCCAAATACATCAGGCTAAGGAGACAAAAAGCACAAGTAAGTCTGGGTGGGATACAGTGAACACCATGTCCTACACTGGTCTTCTCGGGGTGGGGACTCATGCACATGTTGCTCACAGGGGATTGTGTTTGGGAGACACACCTCTAAGAAGCAACTGACACTGGTGCAACTCCCTCAGCAGCCCGGGGAAAGCTCTTCAACTCACTGGGCCCTGAGTGTGGTTCCACATTTAGACAGAACAGTGGGATTTATATCCCCTCGTCAATCAGGAATTGCCTACAGACCGAGCGCTGGGTGAGGTCTGAGGCCATTCCCAGCAGTCAATGTGATTTCACATGAGGGGTGGTATAGTGGAGATCACCATGACCCAGTATTCCTTTTCTCCCGTAGACAGGGTCTTACTATGAAGTCCTGGTTGTCCTGGAACTCACAGCAATTCACCTGCCTCTGCCTCCCAAGTGCTGAAATTAAAGGTGTGGGCCAGTGTGTGTGTGTGTGTGTGTTGTGTGTATGTGTGTCTGTGTGTGTGTGTGTGTGTGTGTTTGGGGGATGTGACTTAAAAAGAGAATCTGGGCAGAGCAGCCTAGCCACGACTACAGATACTGAGCCTTGCTTTTTATAGATGTCCTGTGTAGCATCAGGAATGAAAATTCATGGTTGTCTGTATTAGGTTTTTCTTTCAAGCCACCAACTCAGCTTCCAAATCATGACACAGAGCCTTATCATTAATTCTGAACGCTCAGCCTTAGCTTAGCTCTTGTCTAGCTAGCTCCTTTTTTTTTTAAGATTTATTTACTTATTATATATACAATATTCTGTCTATGTGTATCCCTGCAGGCCAGAAGAGGGCACCAGACCCCATTACAGATGGTTGTGAGCCACCATGTGGTTGCTGGGAATTGAACTCAGGACCTCTGGAAGAGCAGTCAGTACTCTCAACCTCTGAGCCACCTCTCCAGCCCTAGCTCCTTTTAACTTAAATTAGCTTGCTTCTCTTTATCTACCTTTTGCCTTTTCTTTTTGTTTTCTTTTTTTTGTTTTCTTTTTTTTCGAGACAGGGTTTCTCTGTGGTTTTGGAGCCTGTCCTGGAACTAGCTCTTGTAGACCAGGCTGGTCTTGAACTCACAGAGATCTGCCTGCCTCTGCCTCCCAAGTGCTGGGATTAAAGGCGTGCGCCATCACCACCCGGCTTTGTTTTTAGTTTTTTATACTTATTTTATCTTATATGTGTGTTTGCTTGTATATATATTCCATGTCTCTGAAGAAGTTACAGGAAGGCCCCAGATTCCACGGAACTGGAGTTCTGATGGTTGTGAGCCGCCGTGTGGGTGCTGGGGCTGAACTCAACTCCTATAACAGTGCTATTAACCACTGATCACCTCTCCAGCTTCCAGTTCCAGCCCCATCTAAAGTTTTATGGATAACAGAAAAGGACCTTGGCATCTTGATTCCATGTGGTTTTTCCAGTCCCTTCATATTTCTCTCTGATGTCCTGCTCTTTTGTACCCTGGTAGCTTGCCATAGTCTAGCCTTTCTGTGTGTAATATCCAGACTTTTTTATTTTCATTTGGTTATTATCATTTAAGAGGCAGTTCAAATACCACTTTTGGAGAAATTCTTGAAGCTGCTGGCCAAATGAAGTAATTTCCTCTTCTGTGATTACTGTGCAAATCTCTTATAACAGAACTCTAATGGAGGGCTAGAGCAGTGTGGGGCCTCACCACTGCCCAGACTTATACGTTAGGAAGCATAATAGAACACAGTAAAACATGGACCCTAAGGGATCCCAGTCTTTTCCTCACAGCTCTCCAAGAGAACTGCAGTGATTCCACCCAGAACCCTTGTGTGATTGTTCAGGATGAGTTAAATACTGTCCTCTAATTAATTAATTCATTTATTTATGGCAATGGGGATAGGCCCCCAAGTGTTGTGTTTTCTAGACAATCACCCTATACATTGTCAACCTTTTGCTAATTTTTTTTTGAGATGGTGTCTTACTGTGTAGCCCTGGATGTCCTGGAACTCACTCTGTAGATCAGGCTGGCCTCCAACTCACAGCAATCCACCTGCCTCTGCCTCCTAACTGCTGGGATTAAAGGTGTGCGTCACCATGCCCAGCCCTCTTATTAACTTCGTTTTGGTTAGGACCTCCTTAACCCAGGTAGACTTTGAACTTGTGATCTCCTGCCTCAGCCTCTTCACCTCTGGGCATGTGGGATTGCATAC
This sequence comes from Microtus pennsylvanicus, assembly GCF_037038515.1. NCBI lineage: Eukaryota > Metazoa > Chordata > Mammalia > Rodentia > Cricetidae > Microtus > Microtus pennsylvanicus. Next base: position 67,740,612 of record NC_134585.1, on the reverse strand, counting down.
CTGCCACCAGGCAATGTCTCTCCATCCATTAGGAAGGGGAGAAGAGCCAAGGTGCAGCTCCTGGTTGTCTAGCTTTCTCTTCTCTCTCTGTTATACTTCCTTCCTTTCCCCTTTTCTTTCTTTTGAGACACAGTCTCTTTCTGTCGCCGAGGCTGGCCTAGAACTCATGGTGGTCTACCTGCTTCAGCTTCCCAAGGGTTGCATTGCCCTTCCTTCAGAAGCAGTCTTCTTGAGTCTATCTGTGTCTATCAAAGATTTGTTTATAAGAATGTGCTCGCCCAATTCTGGAAGCCAAATGCTGTAGGAATTCCTACTTCCAACAGCCTTTAAGTTACCCGCCCACTTGGGCATGGCCTCTTATACTATTTGTGCCCATGTAAAGTGCACAACCCATCTCTTTTCTGGCTGCGGGATTTGGTTGCCATTCCCCATTGCAGTAGAGGATTGTGACTTGTGAGTCTACCCCTAAATAAATAACCCTCTATTATACTCCATTCTGAGCTAGTGTGGGATTTCTTTTAAGTGTCCTTCTTTGGCCAAAAATGCTTGAAAGTTGTATCTTGTCAGGTTGAGATCCAGGAGTCCATATGGTACATCAAAGGTTGACAGTCCAGGTCAATTAGGCTGGAAGAATTATTCTCACACTCGTGGTTAGATGAGGCCTATCTGCATTTGGGGGTGGGAAGTGGCCTTCACCCACTGTACCGCCCTTCTCAGTCAGGTGTGGTAGTGCAAGCCTGTAGTCCCGGCCCTGAAGAGGCCAAGACAGGTGACAATGTGTCCAGGCTAGCTGCAGCTACACTGTGAGTCTGAGATGACCTCTGTCACAGAGAATTCGTGCCAGAACCTGTCACACTCAGAATGACATGTGGTCACATGTCTAGGCACTCCGTGGCCCTTCAGCTTATTACCGTGGGTGGTGTTTATATTTTATTCAGAAAGAGCATACAGCACAACAGGACACTACCACACAACAATGTCTTCTTGTGCAGTTAAGAGAAATGTGGATACTCAGAAGTACGAAGCTATGCCCGACAGAGAGACTCCAATTCTGATTTACCTTCAGTTGGTTTTGCTGCTCCTGAGATCTTCTCTGATCTCTGGACAATCTGTATTTTTTTTTTCTTTTTGGGTTTTTTGAGACAAGGTTTCTCTGTAGCTTTGGAGGCTGTCCTGGAACTAGCTCTTGTAGATCAGACTGGCCTGGACCTCACAGAGATCCACCTGCCTCGTCTTCTGAATGCTGGGATTAAAGGCGTGTGCCACTCCTGCCCGGCTGACAGTCTGTATTTTTACAATCATCCTGAGTTATCCCAGTGGCCACTCACTTTGAGATTCATTTTGTAAGTACTGCCATGTCCATGTCCAAAGAGAACAGAGAGGCCCTATGGTCCCAGGCATTCTGAACCAGGAGGGTTTAGATTCAGAGTTTTCACTGAGCCCTTATTTTTCTCAGAATTGAAGATATGTTTAGTAAAGACATCAGGAAAAAACAAAATTTCCAAGAGCCTGGCACATGTGCATATGTGATGGTGTGTGCGCGCACACACACGAGGTTGCAGGAGCCTGGCACATGTGCATATGTGACCGTGTGCGCACACACGCGAGGTTGCAGGAGCCTGGCACATGTGCATATGTGACCGTGTGCGCACACACGCGAGGTTGCAGGAGCCTGGCACATGTGCATATGTGACCGTGTGTGCGCACACGCGAGGTTGCAGGAGCCTGGCACATGTGCATATGTGACCGTGTGTGCGCACACACGCGAGGTTGCAGGAGCCTGGCACATGTGCATATGTGATCGTGTGTGTGCGCACACGCGAGGTTGCAGGAGCCTGGCACATGTGCATATGTGACCGTGCGCGCACACACACGAGGTTGCAGGAGCCTGGCACATGTGCATATGTGATCGTGTGTGTGCGCACACGCGAGGTTGCAGGAGCCTGGCACATGTGCATATGTGACCGTGTGTGCGCACACGCGAGGTTGCAGGAGCCTGGCACATGTGCATATGTGACCGTGTGTGTGTGCGCACACGCGAGGTTGCAGGAGCCTAGCACATGTGCATATGTGACCGTGTGCACACACACGCGAGGTTGCAGGAGCCTGGCACATGTGCATATGTGACCATGTGTGTGCGCACACACGCGAGGTTGCAGGAGACTGGCACATGTGCATATGTGATCGTGTGTGTGCGCACACGCGAGGTTGCAGGAGCCTGGCACATGTGCATATGTGACCGTGTGCGCACACACGCGAGGTTGCAGGAGCCTGGCACATGTGCATATGTGACCGTGTGCGCACACACGCGAGGTTGCAGGAGCCTGGCACATATGCATATGTGACCGTGTGTGCGCACACGCGAGGTTGCAGGAGCCTGGCACATGTGCATATGTGATCGTGTGTGTGCGCACACGCGAGGTTGCAGGAGCCTAGCACATGTGCATATGTGACCGTGTGCACGCACACACACGCGAGGTTGCAGGAGCCTGGCACATGTGCATATGTGACCGTGTGCGCGCACACACACGCGAGGTTGCAGGAGCCTGGCACATGTGCATATGTGATCGTGTGTGCGCGCGCACATGCGAAGTTAGTTGCAGGAGCCTGGCACATGTGCATATGTGACCGTGTGCGCGCACACACACGCGAGGTTGCAGGAGCCTAACCCTTGTGCTCTGCCTTGGGCTTCTTCCAACACTGTCTCCATGGGTCTGTTAGACCTGTTTAATTTAATATGATAAAATACATGGATATTACATACATAAGGATATTTTAAACATTTTGAAAAGATTGATTTACGTTTCTTTTTTGTGTTTCAGTGTTTTGCTTGCAAGTATATATGTACACTACATGCATGTGCTATGCCCAGATCTGACAAAGTCCCCCAAAAACCAACAAGGAGACCAAGTCCTGTATGTAAAGCAAAGAGCCTTTATTCTACACAAATTTGCAAACTCGGACCCTCTGTGTGCCCAGCCTATTGGAATAAATGGAGAGCCCTGAGCTCAGAGTTGGGGTTTTATAGTAGTAAAGGTGGGGGTGAAGGGTTTCTAAGGCTCAGGACCTTTGAGTGGCTGACATTTGTCTAGAGGTGTCCTGATAGAGGTGTAGATAGGCAGGTGATCCTATCTACAGTGGTTGGAACATTATGTATTTCCTTTGGATGATCTGTTCCTGGGTGGTGCCTGGGTAAACTCACTTTGTGGTCCTTCCTGCAACCAGGTATTGCCTCAGGGTAAACTACTGAGACTCTGGCCTCCATTAAGCTTATCGTGTCTGGGTCCTACACTGGCAGGTGAGAATGGTTGGAAGAGCTTCCTCTGGGTGGTCTGTTCATTCATATTAAGCTCATCATGGTTGGCTGAGTCCCACACTTCCCCCTTCACAACCACCAATGACGGGACCCAATCATGGGTCCTGCTTGCCCGTGGGTTTTAAGGTAATATTATTGGGACATAAGAACTATTTTAGTTAATAAATCCATTAATTGACAATTCTGGGCCTATTTTTCTGGTATATCAACAGGCACTATAGGTAGTTATCTTGTCCCCCATGCTGGGAGTTCCCCCTTGTCTCAGCCTTTCAACGTGTTCTGGGCAATGTGTTCCTTTCTGCAACTACTTCCAGCTGACATTAGGGCATTGTTATCAGGGCCCGAGTAGGATGAAAGGCTAGCCAAAGGTAGGGAGGGAATTCAGGCAATGGGGCACTCATCAGAAGCACCTAGTTTGCATACTTCCTGGAAGGGACAGGGAGCATTCACATTAGCTGGACTGGTCCACGTCAGCCTTCAGAATGTCCAGGGCTCACAGTCATTCAGAGCAGGTTGTAGTCATCAACTGATACTTACTTGTGTCTGCCAGCCAAGTGGAAACCTATCGACACTAGTTCAAATTAAGAACAGAATTTTTATACTTAAAGAAAAATAAGCTTGCATTTCCTAACAGTCTATAGTAAGTTAACAGCTTTCATAAGACTAGAACTTTACATTCTGTAATGATTTTGAATTGAAGCTAATAAAGAAACTGAATTAGTCATTCTGAAGGTAAAGACAGAATAAGTTTGTATTCAGTTGTTTATGCTGTCTCCTTGGAAGACAAGGAAAAAGTCCCAGAACAGGAGGGAGTCTAAGGGCTAACATTGCCCTGGGGCAAACTGAGACTCAGGTCTACCTTCCTGCTCCTCTGTAGAACTCATCTTGGCTGGTGCGTACCAAGTAGCCCTGGGCAAGCTGCCCTGGGCCCTACATTTTCCCCTTCACAAGTACCAATGACAGGACTTGTAATGATTGTTCTGTCTCTTTAAGAGACAAGCCACACCCACTCCCTCCCCCATCTGCTGAGACAGGCTGATCTTCAGCTTCAAGCCCGACTTCCCTCTCTTTTCTGTCTCTCTCTCAGAGAGGCAGCTTCCGTCTCTCCCTTCTCTCCTCTCCTCTCTCTCTCTCCCTCTCTGCTCTTCTCCCCTTCTCCCCTCCCTTCCATAACCACTGAATAAATATTCAACCTCACTCTGCATGGCGTGCCTATCCATGTCTCTTGCCTGCTGCCGCGTGTCTCCCTGCCCTGGACCAGCCACTGCTCAGGGACCTGCAGCCATCCCTGCCTGGGACTGGCTGCTCTTAGGGCCTGCTGCCTACCGCCACATTGCCTGCTACCACCACTTGGGGACCTGCAGCTTTTCTGCTGCCTGCCACAGCCGGGGATCCTGCAGCATTTTTAATAATCCATTTCAGGACTCAATCATGGATCCTGTCTGTTCAGGGGCTCAAGGGGGGTGATACTGGGTCCTCAGTACCAGCAGTTGAACAGTATTGACCTGTTCTTGAACAAAAGCCATCATTCTGTTGACAAGGCAGGGTCATTTAAGGGCCTGTTAGAGCTGAAAGTAGGGTGGTTAACCAAGGAGACCAGTTGAACAAGTTTTCATACCTTCCAGCTTTTGCATGAGCGTCCGTTCTCCATCATTAATCTGTTTTCTAAACAAGGCCATTGAATCTCTGATTACCCAGAAGTTATTGACACAGAAACAACGTTCATCCCCCAGGGCTGCACATGGGCCTTCTTGTTGCATGAAGAGGAGGTCCAAACCTCTTCAATTCTGCAAGGCAACCTCAGCCAGAGATTCTAAAGAGGTCTCTAACTTGAGGATAGACTGTTCTATGTTTTTGAGATCCGAATTGATGGCCACCTGTAGGGCCTGATAGGCTGAGGTGCCCACCCCCATTGCTCCAGCTATGCCCAGTCCTATCAGGGAAGAGTGCAAGACAGCTGTTGCCTTCATAGCCCGTTTTGCCCTGGCAGGAACAGGGGATAGGGTCAGTTCCATTCGGGTCCCTGTATAGTATTTTATGTTGGGGAATAATTGGACCACTATGCAAAGACCTTGTCCTGTGTTAAGGACTGTCCCATGGATGGGGAATGAGCCCTAAAGTGCAAGCCCACCATACAGCAGATGCTGAATAAAGGGTGCTATTTTATATGGTGACAGTCCTCACATAGGGCTTCATCAAAGGTGGTTGAGGTTTGAGCGCTTGGGGGAGCCCTATCTAGGTCAGTTGTCCATTGTATCCCTTTACAGGGTCAAAGGTGAACAAGGACTGGCCCTTAGGGGATAGGGGCGGGCTGAAGAAAGCATCTTTGAGAATCTTTGAGATACTGTGTACCAGGCCCAGGTGGGAGGAAGTAAGCTCAAAAGAGTGTGTGGATTTGGCATGGAGGGGTGAACATCTATAACCCTGTAACCGATATCCCTAAGTTCCAGTATGGGCCCGTAATCATCGTGGAGGGGTGAACATCTATAACCCTGTAACCGATATCCCTAAGTTCCAGTATGGGCCCTTAATCATCATTCGAGTTTGGCTTTTTAATAGGGAGCAAGGTAGTAGTCCAGGCTGACCAGCAAGGAACCAGAATTCCTAGTTCCATGAGGCACCTGATGTGAGGGCTGATTCCCTCCGTTGCCTCCCAGGGCATAGGGTACTGCCGCACCTGGATCGGGGTGGCATCGGGCTCGACCTCAATGAGCACGGGGCTCAATGTTTCACCAAGCCCTTTCCTCCGGTCTCCGAGGCAAAGGCCTCTGGGTATTGGGCTAGCCTTGTGGCCATGTCCTGAGTTTTAGTCCTTACGCTTGTACTTTCGGGGGCCAATTCCTAGCCCAGCGTCCCATTTCCTTGCAGTAAGCACATTGATCTTTCTGCAGCCTGGGGCGCTCCCTCCTGTGGGAGTCCTAATCTTGGCTCCTGGATCTCCTGCTGTGACTCTCTTCAGCCACCGCCCTCCTCTGTTTATCCTCCAGGGGTTTCTCTGTTGTTTGTACTCTGAGCTGCTGCAAACAGCTCCAGGATGCTCTTTCGGCAATCCCATCTATCTCCTGTGACGTGTGCCTAATGTCAGGCGTGGCCTGATTAACAAAGGCCATAACCATGGCTGACCTGTTCTCCTAGGCCTCAGGATCTATAGGGGAGATCGCCAAAAATCAGGTCTTTTGTCCTAGAAATGATAGATATGGGTCAAAGCTCTCCATCAGCCAACGGGTTCCAAATGCTGGCCTTGAAAAGATGGTAAGTTTGCCCTTTTTAGTTTACAGTTTTTCTTTCTTTGCCCTATTTCTAAAGTCCCGAAAATGGTCCAGAATCAAAGGTAGGGGAATAGAGGTACTCTTAGTCTGTCCCATGTCGTCAGCGTCTAAGTCAGGACAAAAGCACAACAACACACAGACACAGGACAATGAACAAATAAATAGTCCTCCCGGCGCCCCAGAGGCAGAACTGAAACTGAGAAGCCGGGAGCATCCTGCACGTCTATCTACAGACGTCTATCTATAGACACCAGAGAGATCCACTCCCCTACAGGAGGTCCCTGGGATTCCCAGGGACCTCACCTGTGATCTTTCTGCTCATCCGCATAGACCACCTACAGGCTCTTACAGTTTCTGGGCCCACTTACAGAAAGATATGAGACATGGAAAGACCTGAAACACAAAACAAAACACAGAAAACTTACTGGCTGGTTGAAGGCTCTATGGGTGGTAGTCCCAATGGGCTTGGAGGATCCAGAATGAGCCCCCAAATGTTATGACAAGATCTGCAAAGTTCCCCAAAAACCAACAAGGAGACTGAGCTCCATATGTAAAAGCAAAGAGCCTTTATTCTACACAAGTTTGCAAACTCAGATACTCTGCGTGTCCAACGTATTGGAATAAACGGAGGACCCCCCCCCCCCCCCCGCTCAGTTAGAGTTGGGTTTTTATAGCAGTAAAGGTGGGGTGAGAGATTTCTAAGGTTCAGGACCCCTGACTGGCTGACATTTGTCTAGGGTGTCCTGGTGAGTGTGTGCTGGCAGATGATCCTATGTGCAACAGTTGGAACATTAGGTATTTTCTTTAGATGAATGATCTGTTCCTGGGTGGTGCGTGGGTAATTTTAGTTTGTGGTCCTTCCTGCAACCAGCTATTGCCTCAGGGTGAACTACTGAGACTCAGGTCTCTATTAAGCTTCTCATGGGTGGATCCTACACAGGCCTGTGCCAGTGGAGGCCAGAAGAGTTGTCAGAACCCTGGGAATGGAGTTAAAGACAGCCGTGGACTGCCATGTGGGTGCTGGGAACCGAACCTAGGTCATTTGCAGGAGCAGACAGTGCTCTTAACCACTGAGTCATTTCTCCCATCCAATAGCTAATTTACAAACAGATACAATTAGCTCCAGAACCAAAGGGACTAAATGAATATTGCCTATGAGTGCCAGAAGCTTAGTTTCTTGAAGTATGAATTATATAAAGCATGTTTTAAAACTGAGTTTGGAGTAAGTAGAACTGATTGTCATTAAGAAGAGGCACACCTTTAATTCCAGCACTCGGGAGGCAGAGGCAGGTGGATCTCTGTAAGTTCGAGGCCAGCCTGGTCTACAAGAGCTAGTACAGGGACAGTTAAGGCTTTTACACAGAGAAATGCTGTCTCAAAAAACCAACACCAAAAAGAAAAAAAGAAGAAAGAAAAAGAAAAAAAGAGCAGCCTCAACCCTGCACAAAGTAGTACAGCTAACTGATTAAAGCTGGGCGCGGAAGAGGCAGCCCTCTCCAGGGAAGAGCACAGCAACTGCTTGTCCAGTGCCAAAAGGTCAGCCCTGACAACATACATACAAGTAACATTATGTGAACAAAACTGTTCCATTTAGGAATATATTATGTATATACAAATACACATATACTCTCCATAGCGATTGATTAAGAAAAGAGTCCATGAACTTGAAGGAGCACGAAGAGGGGTGTGCCAGAGGGTTTAGAGGGAGAAAAAGAAAGGGAGACATGTAATTAAAACACAATCTCAAAAAATCAATTTAAAACAAAAGTGCAGTTAATAGAATGGCCACCAGAGGGCGACAGAGGCAGCAGCACTTGCTACTCTGGGACAAGCTGTAAGAAATACTCTAATGGATAATGTATACATTCTCTCCCAATTCTTGTCTGAATTTCTTTGCTCCAGCATGATACAAAACACACGCAGAGAAAAGAGTGGAGGAGTTACATCTCAAGTCTGCATGCCTGAGATTTTTACAAATGTGATTCAATGTGTCTCTTCCGTGTCTAGTGGATGCTCACGGGGAGTGGCTGTGAGGTGGTGTGGGCCAGGTGACTTGGACACTTAAAGAACTTGGTTTTCCTGAAGACACAAGATGAGTAAGAACTGAGACGCTGATAAAGGGCCACATAGGCAGAGGTTTAGGGTCTGGAGACAGGTTGTACGGGCATGGAATGGAAGTGACTGCTTGGTGGTGAGGGTACCCTTCTCCAGGACTGCCTTGTGGTGTGTGTGTGTGTGTGTGTGTGTGTGTGTGTGTGTGTGTGTGCGCGCACACACACGTGTGTGCACTCGTGTGCGTGCGTGTGTGTGTGTGTATGTGTGTGTAGGACAGAGGACAACCTCAAGCACTGTCTCGGAACTTGCACTTGTGGAGTCAGCTACAGTCTCTCCCGACACCTCTACACCTATTTTCCCCCCTTGTCCCTCCCCCCAATTGTGTGTGAATTGAACCCAAATTCTTACGTTTGCAAAGCAAGCACTTTACCAATGGCACCATTGTTCTGAGTGGAGGGAAGAATGGGATGGGGGGGAGAGAGAAGGGAGGACTGGGGGGAAGAGGGAGGGAACTATTTGCATTTCTTTCCTTAACACTCATTTCATGGGAAAAGAGCAAATGGAGCCTGTTTGAAGAAATTCCCAAGTCAGAAAGCTCACAGCAGTTTAGAGAAGGGGGTGTTAGCATGAGCAGGAGGACGGCTCCCCTGTTTTCCCCGGGTACTGGCTACACAGGAGCAGTGTGGCAGCCTAGTCTGCATCCTTCTCTGACCTGGACAGCTGGCAGGCTGCCATTTTGATGTCCTCCAGCTTGGACTGGATAGCCTAGTGGTAATAATTAAGAAACAAAAGAAAACAACAACAAAACAGATTACAGGAGGTGCACAAGCCCCTCCACAATGCAAGGAGGATGTTTCTATTGCTGCCACATGGGGAGTTTGAGCATCTTTAGAGAATCCTCTGAAGGGAGGTGCTGTGGGCACCGCACAGGTTGGGTTGCGCGTCCCCCCATTCTGCTGCGTGCCTTTGAGACATTGGAAGGATTCTGTGCACTGCTTGAAGGGCACGGACAGAGGAGAGGATCCCTAAAGTCCAGTGTCGGGCAGAAAAGAGGCAAGCCAGGCAACACATGGGATTCCAGAGAAACCCGTAGAGAAAAACTTCAGGATAAGCCGTTGCACTACTGCCACCTAGAGGAGCCCTGGAGAATTACAACTACACCTGCCAAAACTGCCCCTGTCCCCCAACACTAAACTGCCCCCCTTCTTGACTTTGAGACACTAGTGAATTAGGGGCATGGGCCCAGGAAAGAAAAAGAAGCCAAAGTTACTTCTTGTAACTTGCTTTTTGTTCTACCTTGGTATTGGGCAGCTTTACCGTTTCACTTAAAATCACTTATGTGTGTTTTTAGTTATGTGTAAGAAGCAGAGGGACCCATAGTCCGCTGTGAGACTGTCTTCTGGGAATGTCAGCAGCTATACCCATAAAGTCTCATCAAATGGCTGCACAAACGTGAGCTGGACAAGGACATCAGAGATCGACGTGTCAACACGGGCAAGGGAAAGGCTACAAGACCTCAGCCCACACAAGATCTAAGGGAAGTGGAGAGCAGGAGAAACAGGCTTCTCCTGGGGACAGCACACCAGCGGGCTAACCCAATACCCAATGGCCAGCCCTGAAAACACAGGCAGAGTGACCTTCTGTAGACTGAGCAGATATGAAGGAAGTAGGTGAAATGTGCTCAGGAGCTTGATATGAAAAACAGCAAGGAGGGGTTTATGAGAGGGTCCAGAAGGAGGAAAGGGAAGACAGATAGAATGTAGTTACAATCTCAAAAAGGAAGGGAAATAAGATAATTTCTGTGTCTATGTGACTGTGTATGGTTTGTGCACATGAGTGTGCAGAGCCTTTAGCGGCCAGAAGAGGGCACTGAGCCCCCAGGAGTGGTCTGATGTGGGTGCTGGGCACAAACTCTGGTCTGCAAACGCCACCACTGCCTGCCTGTCATCTCCACAGCCCCCGTATCCTCATTGTAATGGTTTATTTGAAATGATTTTATGTTCCCACCAGCTTCTTTTCCATCACCTTTGTTTTCTGAAACAAGGTCTCACTCTAGTCCAGGCTGGGCCATGTTACAGTGACATCACACTCAAAGTAATTCCTGCCACAGCCTTCTGAGTGCTGGATTAAAGGCAGGAGCTACCACCTCTAGTCCCTCCTGGGTCACATTCGTTTGTTTGTTTTTTGCTGATATTGTGTTTGTGGGGTGGTCTTTCTTCTCTGCTAATTTTTTGAAACAGTCTCCCCAGATAGCTCATCTGGCCTGGAACTCTCTGTAGACCAGGCTGGCCTTGAACTCAGATCTGCCCGCTTCTGCCTCCTGAGTGCTGGGATTCAAGTTGTGTGCCCCATGCCAGCCCTCTCTGTCTAAGAGGTTTGCATGGACTTTCTTAGCTGCTCAGCTCTAGGTGGGTAACTTCTGTGCTTTTTTGTTTCCTCAGCCTCCAGAGGAAAGGGATTCTGTCACTTGCTGGTGTTTTAATCTGTGGCTTTGTTTGCTCTGAGGCCAAATCTTTCCCTGTGCCCCAATATCTCATTTCTATGCACACACATCGCTGTACTTTGTTGTTGGCCTGAGATATTTTCTAATTTTCACACTTGGGTGTGTGTGAAATTTCACCTATTTCCTTCAGATAAAATGATCTAGAATTTTCCTTGGTCTAATGAGTCCACTGTTGTCCGTTTAGTTTTGTTTGGCTTTGTTTTAGGCAGTAGCCCTGTTGACCCGGACCTGGCTATGTAGACCAGACTGGCATTCACAGACATCCTCCTGCCTCGAGGCCTAGAATTTACAGAGATCCTCCCACCTCTGCCCCCAATGTACACCTGAGGGCCTGGATTAAAGGCATGTGTCATCACACCACACAGTTGTCACTTAAATATGTTTCCTTTCCCACACCACCCACTACTCTCCAGTAGCAATCTCTCCCCCTCAGTGCCCCTCCAGCTCCCTTGGGGAAAGAAAGATGGATAGCCTGGCTTTTGTCTCTGTAACACTCGTGTGTGTTGTTCTTGCGTGTGTAACACTCGTGTGTGTTGTTCTTGCGCGTGTAACACTCGTGTGTGTTGTTCTTGCGCGTGTAACACTCGTGTGTGTTGTTCTTGCGCGTGTAACACTCGTGTGTGTTGTTCTTGCGCGTGTAACACTCGTGTGTGTTGTTCTTGCGCGTGTAACACTCGTGTGTGTTGTTCTTGCGCGTGTAACACTCGTGTGTGTTGTTCTTGTGTCTGTAACACTCGTGTGTGTTGTTCTTGTGTGTGTAACACTCGTGTGTGTTGTTCTTGCGCGTGTAACACTCGTGTGTGTTGTTCTTGTGTAACACTCGTGTGTGTTGTTCTTGTGTCTGTAACACTCGTGTGTGTTGTTCTTGTGTGTGTAACACTCGTGTGTGTTGTTCTTGCGCGTGTAACACTCGTGTGTGTTGTTCTTGCGCGTGTAACACTCGTGTGTGTTGTTCTTGTGTCTGTAACACTCGTGTGTGTTGTTCTTGTGTGTGTAACACTCGTGTGAGTTGTTCTTGTGTGTGTAACACTCGTGTGAGTTGTTCTTGTGTAACACTCGTGTGAGTTGTTCTTGTGTGTGTAACACTCGTGTGAGTTGTTCTTGTGTAACACTCGTGTGTGTTGTTCTTGTGTGTGTAACGCTTGTGTGAGTTGTTCTTGTGTCTGTAACACTCATGTGTGTTGTTCTTGTGTGTGTAACACTCGTGTGAGTTGTTCTTGTGTGTGTAACACTCGTGTGTGTTGTTCTTGTGTGTGTAACACTCGAGTGTGTTGTTCTTGTGTCTGTAACACTCATGTGTGTTGTTCTTGTGTGTGTAACACTCGTGTGAGTTGTTCTTGTGTGTGTAACACTCGTGTGTGTTGTTCTTGTGTGTGTAACACTCGTGTGTTGTTCTTGTGTCTGTAACACTCGAGTGTGTTGTTCTTGTGTGTGTAACACTCGTGAGTTGTTCTTTTGTCTGTAACACTCGTGTGTGTTGTTCTTGTGTGTGTAACACTCGTGTGTGTTGTTCTTGTGTGTGTAACACTCGAGTGTGTTGTTCTTGTGTGTGTAACACTCGTGAGTTGTTCTTTTGTCTGTAACACTCGTGTGTGTTGTTCTTGTGTGTGTAACACTCATGTGTGTTGTTCTTGTGTGTGTAACACTCGTGTGTGTTGTTCTTGTGTGTGTAACACTCGTGTGTGTTGTTCTTGTGTGTGTAACACTCGTGAGTTGTTCTTTTGTCTGTAACACTCGTGTGTGTTGTTCTTGTGTGTGTAACACTCGTGTGTGTTGTTTTTGTGTGTGTAACACTCGTGTGTGTTGTTCTTGTGTAACACTCATGTGTGTTGTTCTTGTGTAACACTCGTGTGTGTAACACTCGTGTGAGTTGTTCTTGTGTGTGTAACACTCGTGTGTGTTGTTCTTGTGTGTGTAACGCTTGTGTGAGTTGTTCTTGTGTGTGTAACACTCGTGAGTTGTTCTTTTGTCTGTAACACTCGTGTGTGTTGTTCTTGTGTGTGTAACACTCGTGTGTGTTGTTCTTGTGTGTGTAACACTCGTGTGTGTTGTTCTTGTGTGTGTAACGCTTGTGTGAGTTGTTCTTGTGTGTGTAACACTCGTGAGTTGTTCTTTTGTCTGTAACACTCGTGTGTGTTGTTCTTGTGTGTGTAACACTCGTGTGTGTTGTTCTTGTGTGTGTAACACTTGTGTGTGTTGTTCTTGTGTGTGTAACACTCGTGTGTTGTTCTTGTGTAACACTCGTGTGTGTTGTTCTTGTGTGTGTAACGCTTGTGTGAGTTGTTCTTGTGTAACACTCGTGTGTGTTGTTCTTGTGTGTGTAACACTCGTGTGTGTTGTTCTTGTGTGTGTAACACTCGTGTGTGTTGTTCTTGTGTGTGTAACGCTTGTGTGAGTTGTTCTTGTGTAACACTCGTGTGTGTTGTTCTTGTGTCTGTAACACTCGTGTGTGTTGTTCTTGTGTAACACTCGTGTGTGTTGTTCTTGTGTCTGTAACACTCGTGAGTTGTTCTTTTGTCTGTAACACTCGTGTGTGTTGTTCTTGTGTGTGTAACACTCGTGTGTGTTGTTCTTGTGTGTGTAACACTCGTGTGTGTTGTTCTTGTGTGTGTAACACTCGTGTGTGTTGTTCTTGTGTGTGTAACACTCGTGTGTGTTGTTCTTGTGTAACACTCGTGTGTGTTGTTCTTGTGTAACACTCGTGTGAGTTGTTCTTGTGTGTGTAACACTCGTGTGTGTTGTTCTTGTGTAACACTCGTGTGTGTTGTTCTTGTGTCTGTAACACTCGTGAGTTGTTCTTTTGTCTGTAACACTGGTGAGTTGTTCTTTTGTCTGTAACACTCGTGTGTGTTGTTCTTGTGTGTGTAACACTCGTGTGTTGTTCTTGTGTAACACTCGTGTGTGTTGTTCTTGTGTCTGTAACACTCGTGTGTGTTGTTCTTGTGTGTGTAACACTCGTGAGTTGTTCTTCTGTCTGTAACACTCGTGTGTGTTGTTCTTGTGTGTGTAACACTCGTGTGTGTTGTTCTTGTGTGTGTAACACTCGTGTGTGTTGTTCTTGTGTAACACTCGTGTGTGTTGTTCTTGTGTCTGTAACACTCGTGAGTTGTTCTTTTGTCTGTAACACTCGTGAGTTGTTCTTTTGTCTGTAACACTCGTGAGTTGTTCTTTTGTCTGTAACACTCGTGAGTTGTTCTTTTGTCTGTAACACTCGTGAGTTGTTCTTTTGTCTGTAACACTCGTGAGTTGTTCTTTTGTCTGTAACACTCGTGTGAGTTGTTCTTTTGTCTGTAACACTCATGTGGGGTGCTGTCCTCCTCCCTCTGGTACTAGGTAAGCCTGTTTTCCACTTTCTCTCCCTCAGTGACTCTTGTCCTAATTCCCTTTCTTGTTTCTTCTTCCTGCTAACCCTGTTTATTGCTGGAGGTGACCAGCTCTGGGCATTTATGGTGTTTTTGCTGCCCCTATTCTCTAGTAGAATTTCCCCCCCCCCGAGAGCCGGAGACTCGTGCAGCTGAGACTGCTGTGGAGTCCACACTCACTGTATGGCTGAGGATGCCATCGGCTCCCAGTCTTTCTTCACCGCTACAGTTGTGGTCACCCATGGGCGTCACCAAGCTCAGCATCCCTCGCAAAGCTGCCCCCTCAGGATGGCTAAAGCTTTTAAAGGGTGTGACATACATCCACTCTCGGGAGAGGCCCTGCCCACTGGTGTTTGCTGTCACCCTTCTCTTATATCCTCTTTTCTCTGTGTCTGAGCTTATGTCTATATTAAAACCCCCTTAAAATTAACTTCACCTTTGCTTCCAAAAGCAAACCAAAGATCGTGACATGACCCTGGTGTGAACGCTATTAATATGTTTCCGCTAATGCAATCTTCGCCTCGTTTGCTATTCATGCAATTGAGTTAGATGGGAGGGAGATATCTTATTTTAGGTTTGGCTGAACTCTAATATTTAAAATTTGAACTCTCTCATTTCTATTTGTCATTGGTATAAATTAAAAGTCATAATATTTAAGAGTAGTCTTGCTTGAAATGCAGCTTTTGAATAAACTGATTTGATTCAAGACCTTGTAATCAATATTCTATTCAGCAATCAATGGAACAGAGGCAGACTTTTTGAATAGGTGACTTGAGAGATGACGTGGTTTGGGTCTGAGAACTGGTGTGGGTTCTCCAACAAAGGCACCAGGGGAATTGGCAGAGGAGGCTTTGAAGGCCGTGGACCAAGCTTGGAAGGTTCCATACAGTGAGGAGCAGATCTAGGACTGAGGAGGGACACTTCTTTAGTATCCACAGCATTTAAGGTGGGGATCAAGTTCGTTGTTCTCAGGGTGACAGAACATGCATATTGTATGAATACTGTATCCTTATTGGGTAGTGAACAGAAGGAAGCCCTAGATTTGGTCCCCAGAGCCAATAAACCTGGGCACGGTGGTGCAGGCATCGTAGTGCACCCCGTAGAGCCAGTACATGGCAGGTTTGGGTGGAAATGGTTTTAAGATAGGGTTTCTCTGTGTAGCCCTGGCTATCCTGGAACTCACTCTATAGACCAGGCTGGCCTCAGACTTACTGACCTCTGCCTCCCAAATGTAGGAATTAAAGGCGCGGGCCACCACCACCCACCTAGTCCACTTCTTCACGCCCGAGTGCTGGAATTTGGGCATGTGCCAGCACTCGCTGCTATGCACTAATTTTGATTGCTGTCAGTCTCTTCAAACCCTGTGGCTTGTTAACGGAGGTCCTTTCTGTATGACACATGCTGAGAACAGCCAGTGTTCACTCTCCCTTTCTAACCTTGGGGTTGGCTGAATACGATGAGTGGGTGATCCCATTGCCTCCAGTGCCATCTTGACCTTGATAACGTGGAGACACTTCTTGGCTGCTCCTGCCCATTTCCACAGCAGGAACACTCATTTCTGTCCTGGTCAGATGTTCTTTCTCAAACACAGCACAGAACTCCATCTTCTGCCTTAAAAAGAAAGAAGTCTCTGGAAGGTTCCCCAACCTCTTTCTGAATTTTAAAATGACTGCATCTGCATCCACCTGTGTTGCTTGAGGACATGATCGTGATGACAGAAAACCCAACTGTGCTTACAGAAGGTTGGGGTCAAGAAACAAAAGGAGGTGGAAGACATGGAAGAGCCCAGACAAAAGTACAAGTCACAGCAAAAGACCTCTTCCCAGTTCTGGTGCAACCCCTTGTCCTCTAGGGGGCGCTGTAACCCCTTGTCCTCTAGAGGGCGCTGTAACAAGTGCATTGAAAGGTATTATTCTAATACAGGCAACAATTGCAATTAGTATCTAGTGAGCACACTGGGTAGATTTAGAATATCTACAGATCCTAAATATTCACACAATGTGAAGAATTGTAGAGTAGTTTTGGTTCTGTTGCTGAGACAGGGTCTTGCTGTGGAGCCCAGGTACTGGCAATCCTCCTGTTTTGGCCTCCTCTGTTCCAGGACCAGTGCCAAGTGGCTTTCAGTTAAGTGAGAAACAGTGTTTTGGGGAGAAAGGAATGTGGATGAATCTCACTTTTGGAACGATTTTAAGAAGGGTACTATTCTGTTTATTGAAGTAAAATTGAGGATCTAGGTATGACGATACAGACTTGTAATTCTCAAAACTCAGGGGTGGGGAAGGAGGATAGTCAGTTGAAGCCACCCAAGACTACATGTGAGACCATCCCCAAAGCAAAAAAAAAAAAAAAAAAAAAGGCAAAACAACAAAACGTGAAAGAAAATCAACCAAGCCACCAAAACATATGGGACTGAGGTGTAGCCCCAAACCAGACCGTCTACACCACATGCCTGAAGGCCTGAGTGAGATGAGACTCAAGCAGAGCTAACAGCCATTGTACTGTTTGTGATTTTTAAAAAAATGTTTATTTTTTGAGAATTTCATATATGAAAATATGTGAATATATGAAAATACACTACTCCACCCTCCTCCTCCATCTGGCTTCTCTCAAGTCCCTTTCCCCCAATTCATGGCCTTTTACTTTTGTTACTGTTAAATACACACACCTATGTATAAAACTGTAAAGATGGTCTTCTGGGTTACTGTGGCTCGCATGTGTTTAGGCTAACCTAAGAAGCCATTGATGGCCTGTAGCTCTTCATCTGGGGGTGGGGCCTTGTGACTTTTCCTCATTCAGTGTTGTCATGGGCATTGGTGTTTTCGTTTTTAGGTCTTGTTTTAGTTGACCATATTGTTGGGGCTTTCCTGTCATTTATGGAAGACACAATGTTACAGTCCTGGTCCTCCGGCTCTGGCCTTCTACCCCATCTTCCGCAATGTTCTCTGAGTCTCAGGTGGAAGGGCTAGGCTGCAGCTGTGTCAGTTGGGGCAGATACTATGTGGTCAGTTGTTCTTAGCAGTCTGATGGTTGCAGCTTTCTGTCACAGTCTCCTGCTGCACCACCAGGCTTCCGTGAGGAGAGCAAGAGGTACACAGCTCAGGTGAAGCCTCACAGTCCGGGGGTGGGCCTTTAGTATGCAGGTGGCACCGGGGCCTTGCATTTTTTTTCTGGTGCACACCTCTGTGAGCATCTGCTTGTCTGTGTATAAGTCGGGGTTCGCTAAAGAAACAGCCGAAGACAGGATGATTTACTCGATATGGGGTTTATTAGTTTGGCTGTCCAGGAAGTCCAACAATGGCTGTCTCATATGAGAGAGGCCAGGAATCTGATAGTTCCTCAGGTCACCAGGCTGGGTGCCCAGGAGGTCCACTCTGGCCCTGAAGGCCTGAGGGTTTCAGCAGAACCTGCTCTTCTGTCTGTGTTGGGATCCTAAAGCTGGTTCTAATGTCTCAGCAACAGACTCAGTGGGCTTGCCAGTGAGGTGAGGTCAAGTAGGCAACAAGCAAAACTTCCTTCCACACGCTCTGTCAGGGCAGCGAACAGAAGGTGCTGTCCAGATTTAGAGCAGGGCTTCCTGCTTCAAGTATTCTCAGTGAGAAAAGCCCTCACAGGCTTGCCTAGCAGTTTGGGGTTAGTTGATCACAGATGCAGTCAAACTGACAGCCAAGATGAATTAGCAACCGCAGTCTGTCATTAGTTTCTGTTTTCTCTCTTGGACAGGGTCTCCTATGGAGTCCTGCCTCTGCCTCTCAAGTGCTGGGCTTGCAGACCTGAGTCACTATGCTTGCTTTAAATATCTCAGAGAATCTTGGACATGACGTTTGACAGGACCAGAAAACAAAACCAGAAGAATTAAGACTCACCAAACCTTATAGACCTGTTCCATCACAAGGCCAGAACTTATCACAGTTTTTTTGGATTCTGACGTTCTTCCTTTATGCTACACTAGAGATGGGCTGGCATTTGGCTATGGGTATTGAACTGTAATCACTGGAAATCCAGAAAGTCAGATTGTGTTGCCAGCTGCACTTAGGAGCATGAAAGAAAAACGTGAATTGGAAATGCTTTTGGAGGTGTTAAACCACCTCTACAGTTCAGATTTGAACTTACAGCCATTCTCCTGCCTCTGCCTCCTGAGTGCTTGGATCCCAGACATCAGCTAGTAGGCCCTCTTCCGCTACTCTTTTAAAGCTCTGGCTCTTTTTTTTTTTTTAATTTTCAGATCAGCCCCAAAGTTTAGCTTTTTGTATTGTCTGGGGACAGTAGCAGGATACCTTCCAATTCCTCGTCAGCACTCAAGAGGGGGACAGCGCCAGAAACAGGAAACTGCCAAGAGGCGCTCCAAACCAGAGTGAGAAAGAATGGGGTGTCAGGAACGAAGTTTCTCTGCAAGGTTAAGAAATCACCGCAGGCAGACTGTCTTTACTCTTTCCTGGCAGCCACAGAGAGCGACGCTGAGCCCTCTAAATGAAGAGCTGAGCCTGAGCAAGGTCACCTGCCAGGGTCTGGTGACAGGTTATCTGTGCAGAGTTCAAGTCTCTCCCTGCGGGCCCTTCAGCCTGCCAGCCGTTCCTTCTGGAGGGATAGAACAGCCGAGATCCGGGCTCATCGTCCATGCGCGACTCAGACTGGCCATCCCGCAGGAGTCTGCGAAGGAGGTTGCTTTTAGGTGATGGACAGATGCTGTCTCAGTTGGCTGGGGACCAAGGTGCCCCTGGGAGGCAGGAATGCCAGATTGGGGCTTGCTCCATCAGCTTCCTCCTATCCCGCCGAATGGAATGTCCCTGCTGTTCCCAGACCCTACCCACTGTAGCTGGACGAGGGCGCCGTTCCGGGGCTAGCGGCGCCCACGGGACAGAGGGCTAGGCGCGTGGGGAGGAGGGCACGTGGGGAGGGCGGGTGAGCAATCGAGGGAGGTGGGCGCTGGGCTGGCGCTCCGGAGACCCAGGCGCTGCGCCCTCCAGCAGAGGCGCCGCACAGCAGAGTGGGCCACCGCGGCCACCGCAGCGCGTGCTAGGGGCTGGCAGCGGGCAGCGGAGGGGCGGCTGCGCCCGCGCAGCAGAGCCGAGCCGAGCGGAGCCGAGCGAGCGCGCAGCCTGGCCGCAGCCGATTACCACAAGCCATCGCCGCCATAAAGAGCTCCCTGAACCCAGGCGGCCGGAGCTCCAGGAACTGTGCCGCACAGGAGGCTCTGAGCTGCGGACCAGGAAGAAGGGACCAGACTGAGGATGGCCCGGAAGAGAAAGCCCCCTAACATCCAGGGTGAGTCGCTCTCGTCCCCACGTTCACATCCATCTCTCGGCCCGCAGGATCGCAGCTGAGCTCAGCCAAGTGGCAGGCGGCAGCGGGCAAGAGTTTGCCTTCTGCGGGGGTGGGGGTGGGTGGGGAGGGGCGCCTTTGCGCGACGTTGTTTTCCTTCGCCTGCCTTAGGGACGCTCCGGGAGGAGTTTGTTGCTGGCTTGGAATCTGGAGACTCTGGTCGCCACACTCCTTCCCTACACCTTGGTTCGGGAACTGGTTATCTGTTGCTTCTTCCTGGCCCCTCCGGGCAGTGCCTGGAGGGAAGAAGCTACTTCTCTCTTGGATGCTGGAATCAGTCTCTCCTTCTCCAGTCCCCAGCTGCTGTCAGTCCCTTCGTCTGCCTCTTTTCCCAATGCCTCGCTCCTCTCCTCTTCTTCATCCCCAGGGTGACAAGTTCTGCATCCATTTTCTCCACCTTCCCATTCTTAGGAGGAGACGGTGGTTTGGCTATCTGCTACTAGTAGCCGGGTTCCTTGGGGGCTGCTATCCAGGTGGGCAAAGATTCCAGCTGGGTCTTGCCCCCTGTTGCTCCTTTGGCGATAGGCTTCCAAAAACTTGGAAAGTTGAGGGGTGGAAAGGATGGCAGGAGGTTATGGGAAGAGCTTGTTGCTGGGGTGACTAGAGGCACCTCTGCTCCGTCTGGGCAAAACCCTGGAAAGCTGCCTCCTGCGTGGCGCCGGTCAGCCTTGGGGAACAGGTGTGCTGAGCGCGGACTCGGAGACAGTGACTCCTTCGCCGCAACACTGCGGACAGAGGGAAGGCGGCGTCCGGGCACCGGGCACCGAGCAGTGTGAAGAGGGCTGCCTAGCTAGACAGGAACCACAGCCGAGCGTGGTGGCCAGGAAAAGTGGCGGTGTTTGAAGTTGGACTTCAACCCAGTGGATTCCACAGCCTGTGACACAGTCTCTTTATGATCTGGGGGCTATACAAAAGAGAACTGCGATCCTGAGATGAGAGCTGGGGCCAGGATGGCACACACTGGTCCACAGCAAAGCAAGGGCCTTTGACCTGCTTCTTGTTATTTCTCCCTAAACCTTGCTTCTGGAAGTTTAGCTCCTCTCCAGGCATCGCTAGGGGAACACAACTTTACTTAGGTCCTCTGTCTGGATGTCTGGATTGTGAAGAATCCAATGGCTTACTGGGAAGGGTTAAAAATCATGATTCTAGATTCTCCTTAGACATCATTACAAACCACCGTGGGTATTTAGCTGCTGTGAAACTACCACCTAGGAACAGCGACTGTTCTTAAGTGACTTTTCTTAAAACAAAAAAAAAAAAAAAAACAAAAAACTGTAACTCCTGGGCAGGAGTAGAGGCCTTACAGGTCATGCCCTACTACTGATTACTCCGAGTCTGTAGAGGCCAGTGGAAAAGAACGAGTGAATTTATCAATGCAAGACACTTTCTCTCCTTGCCACAGAGTGGAGAATTTGTCTAACCCCAGACTGACAGGGTGCACGCGCTACATTTTATGAAACCATATGGCACCAGGGAACCAGTCAGGAGGACGCCTTTCAGCTCTGCTGATGTTGCTCTCCGCTGGCAGGAAGGCAGTTCCTACCTCTCCCTCCCCAGCCCTGCAGACTGCAATAAGCCCTGAAGGTGCAGAGTCTCACTTTAAGGTACAGGCTACCTGAGGGGTACACACTAGC
Source organism: Microtus pennsylvanicus (assembly GCF_037038515.1). NCBI lineage: Eukaryota > Metazoa > Chordata > Mammalia > Rodentia > Cricetidae > Microtus > Microtus pennsylvanicus. The sequence continues at coordinate 67,719,154 of NC_134585.1, read as the reverse complement.
TGAGGGGTACAAACTAGCTGAGGAAAGTCATACTTTAGGAAGGATTCTTTTTAGTCAAGACTTACAAATGAGGCCAAATGACAGTGAGCTAACTAGAGACCTATGGATAGATACTGCACCTCTTCTCCTCCCTCCCCTCTCCTCCTGCTTCTTCTGGACACCAAGACAGCTTTGGTTTTTGTCACAAAGCAACAGCCCTTTCTAGAGTGAACCTAGCTGACAATGGAATAATTAAGAAACAGGATTTTGTCATTTACCTGTTAACGGTTGATCCAGGAACACAGATAACAAACTTCCCAGGACACATGGACCCAGGCAATTTCAGCACAGTTTTTAAAGCCAAGGTTTTCTAATGAGAAAGGTTGGCTCAAGCTCTCTTGACTCCTGTCTCTCTCTGATAATGCTGAGCTCCTTTTCATTTCAAAATTCAGATCATTTGCTATTTCTTAGAACAAAGATGCATTAAAAGCCTTTTGCAATTCATGACAGCAGACAGTTTGGCATGCTAATACACAGAGGGACTCAAACCTAGAAAGTTGCCATCTAAACACTTATGTCAAAGTTATACCTGTCTGTCCATCCACCTATCTATGTTTTTGCTTTCTGAGACAAAGTTCAGGCTGGCTAGGAACTCACTATGTAACCAGTCTAGCCTTGAACTCATGGCAATCCCCCTATCTCAGTCTTCTAGCTGAGACAACAGGCATGAGCCATGCCAGTCTTCAGTCTTGCTCTGAACAAAAGCCCCTGGCTGCAGGCTTGCTGAGCTGATGTTAGAACAACCACAATACCCGCCTGGTAGAAGGAAACTTCTGGGCTTTGGGGTGACTTTCCTGGATAATATCCATATCTTAGCAGTAACTATCCCGTGGCTGTGCTGATACCCTTTGCATGAGCTGTTCCTCTGCTCAGCTGCCCTGCCTGTGGGGAAGAGTCATGCTGCAGCTTGTGGCTTCCTGGGAGTTTCCCTGGCACCAGGTCTCTCTCTAACCCCGAGATGCCTCTCATCAGGTTGTCTTTTTCCTTACTCTCCCCTTAGTCCCACGCCCAACCCACCTACCTTAAGTTTCTCTCCCCACTCCATACCCCCACCTCTGCCTCCAGTTTACCCTGGAGATCTCTTCTATTTCCCTTTCCTGGGGAAATCCATGCATCCCTCTTTGGGCCCTCCTTGTTATCTAGCCTCTCTGGGGCGGTGGATTGTAGGCTGGTCATCCTGTACTTTACTCCTAATAACTATCTATGACTGAGTACACACCATATTTGTCTTTCTGTGTCTGGGTTACCTCACTCAGAATGATTTTTTTCTAGTTCCATCCATTTTCTTGAAAATTTTATGAGGTTATTTTTTTTTTACAGCTGAGTTATACTTTATTGTGTAGATATACCACATTTTCCTTATTCATTCTTTGGTTGAGGGGCATCTAGGTTGTTTCTAGGTTCTGGCTGTTACAATAATGCTGCTATGAACATTGTTGAGCAAGTATCCTTATGGTGTGATTGAGCACCATTTGAGTATATGTCCAAGATTGGTATAGCTGGGTCTTGAAATAGATTAATTCCCACTTTTCTGAGACTCTGCCATATTGATTTCCAAAGTGGCTGTACAAGTTTTCACTCCCACCAGCAGTGGAGGAGTGTTCTGCTTACTCCACATCTTCTCCAACATAAACTGTCATCAGTGTTTCTGATTTTAACCATTCTGACAGGTGTAAGATGATATCTCAGAATCATCTTGATTTATATTTCCCTGACGACTAAGGATGTTGAACAATTATTTAAGTATATTTCGGCCACTCTTTTTTTTTGAAATTTCTTCTGTTGAGAATTCTCTGCTTAGATCTGTATCACATGTTTTAATTGGATTATTTGGTATTTTGGTGTCTAGTTTCTTGAGTTCTTTATATATGTTGAAGATCATCCCTTTGTCAGATGTGGGGTTGGTGAAGATCTTTCCCATTCTGTAGGCTGCTGTTTTGTTTCTTTGACCATGTCCTTTGCCTAACAGAAGCCTTTTAGTTTCATGAGGTCTCATTTATTAATTCTTAATCTCAGAGTCTGTGCTACTGATGTTATTACATTCAGGAAGTGGTCTCCTGTGCCAATGAGTTCAAGGCTACTTCCCATTTTCTCTTCTGTCAGCTTCAGTATTACTGGATTTATGTTGTGCCATGGTGTGCAGGGTGAAAGATGTGAATCTATTTGCATTCTTCTGCATGCTGATATCCGGTTATTCCATGGCGACAGACATGGATCTATTTGCATTCTTCTGCATGCTGATATCCGGTTATGCCATGGTGCTCATTTTGATCTCTCATCCAAAGAACAGCTTTTCAAAAAGGCAAGTGGAATTTTCAGTGAGTGCAGGATCAATGTCTTATAAACCCAAGTCAGTTGAGTTGGCAATGGTGATGTTAGCCCTCCTCTGTCGTAAGAACAATCAAGACGTCTGTGGTGGTTTGAGATCTGAATTGAGCGCTTGGCACCATTTAAAGAGCTTATGGAGCCTCCAGGAGGTAGAGCTTTGCTGGAGAAAGTACTGAGCAAGGAGTGGGCTTTGAGGGTTCACAGCCTCTCCCCACTTCTAATTTGTTCTCTTTGCTTCTTGCTTGCCACTGAAGCTGTGATGCCCCAGCTCCCCACACTGTCTGTCTGTTGCCATGGCTCCCCTCAAGCCCAAATAAACTCTTCCTCAAGCTGCCTTTGGTCAGGTGTTTTATCTTGGCAACAGAAAGAAAGTGATACACCTTCCCTCTACGTTGCTGAGGTTCCAATTCTAAGCTTGGAATTATCTGTTTACCCAGCTTCTATGGACCGAGCACTGCTATGTGCCAGGGTGTGTGAAAAGCATCAGGCACATAGCCATGACCATGATAAGCCATGAACCTCAGAGGGGGCCTAGAGGTGCAGGTAGTGCGTGAATCAGAAAATTTCATCTGGTGATTGATACCATGAAGAAGTTAAGCTGGACAGTGTATTTAGGTGATTGTGAGGTCACGTTTGGTTGTTGGGAGATGATATTTACATTGGGAAGGGAGTGATGGAGAGTGATTTGTACGCCAAGACCTGGAACACAACCCTGTAGACTCTCAGGAAGGAACGGAGCAGTAGCTGAACAGGTTCCTGGACAGAGGGGTGGCCAGTGTGCCTGGAGAGAGAGGTGTGAGGTAGAGTGTGGTCAGTGTGCCTGGAGAGAGGGGTGTGAGATAGAAATGGGAGGAGAGAATCTGGATCTTTTTTATTACAAAGGAGAACAGAATTTTAAGGGAAGTGAGAAGCCATTGGCTACTCACTTGATTTTCTGTCTACATCACAGTTCTAAAGAGGCAGAAAGCCAGGTGCCATGTTGCAGACTTGTAATTCCAGCACGGGAATGCTGAGGAGGGGGTGCTGTGATGTCAGGGTGCTATGCCCCATGTTTCCAGGTCTTTAGCTCCAGTTCAAGGACGTGAAATAAAGGCATGCACAGCTTGCAATGCAACAAGGAAAACTACTCCAAAAGTAAGATGACTACAGAAGGAAAGACGTTGTCACGAGTGACAGTGACCATGTGAGTGACAGTGCTCAGGGACCCCAGGTCTCAGGAGGAAGGTGGGATTGTTGCTAAGAAACATACCATGCACAGGTCTTTGTTTCGATTGACAGATTTAACTTGTACAGCCTTTTCCACACTGCACCTGCCCCTTCCCAGAGAGCATCTGGTTTTAATCCTGCACATGCCTGGTTATACAGAGGTGTAAGATGGCAAACAAGGTTTCTCATTGATGTTCACTTAGAGGGTGTGATGCGCCTTACTGTGAACGCCCTCAGAACTAACCCAGGCTGAGGCCCAGCCCCCTCTAACTGGCCTGTGACTGAGTGGAGACTGCCCACATTGGATGGTGAATGAAGGAAGTGGGAAAGCCCAATGTTTGCAGAGAGGTGTCTTGTCACCCAGTGCGAGGGTGCTAGGTTGTGACAGGTTGATGTGCACATTGCCTGGAGAGGGATGTGTGTGTGCGTGTGTGTGTGTGTGTGTGTGCATGTGTGTGTGTGTGCGTGTATGTGTGTGTGTGTGTGCATGTGTGTGTGCTCAGTGCACAGAGGGGAGAGTTCTAGGCTAACAACTGCCCAGATCAAGTAGAGTTCAGGCTCTCTCTCTCTCTCTTGAGACAGGATTTCTCTTTTAGTCTTGGTTATCCTAGAACTAGCTCTGTAGACTAGGCTGGCCTTGAACTCACAGAGGTCCACCTGGCTCTGCTTCCAGAGTGCTGGGATTTCAGGGAGTAAAGGCACGTGTCATCACCGACTGCCAAGTTCAGGCTCTTAAACCATTTTCTTACCCTGCCTCAGGAGGACTCAGAGTCAAATATATAGTGAGTTCCATTACAGTTTAGATCACAGAGTGAGACCTTGTCTTAAAAAAATAAAAGGAAAATAAAGGAAGTTGATTCCAGGGAGGTGGGTGGGTTTCTCTACATCACCTCCCTAGGCAAAGCAAAGTAAGGTGACCCAAAGACTTTTCTTTTCTTTGTCCTCCTGCCCTTTTTCCTTGCATGGAGAATTGAACCGATGGTTTCATACTCACTAAGCAAGTGCTCTATACCCGTGAGCAATGTTCCCAGCCCACTTGGTTTGCTTTTGATATCCTGAGACTGTGTCTGGCTATGTAGTCCAGGCTGGTCTGTAGGTTACTATATAGTTCAGGCTTCCTTCCTGCTTCAGCTTCCCAAATGCTAGGATTATATGTGAACTCAGACACACTTCACTTTCTTCCTCCTCCTCCTCTTCCCTCTTATTTCTTCTCCTCCTCCTTCTCCCCCTTTTCCTTCTCCTGCTTCTTCTTCACCTTTTTGATGGTGGTGGGGTGGTTTGCTCAAGACAGGGTCTTATTATGTCTGCTGGCTGTCCTAAAACTCACTCAGTAGACCAGGCTGGCCTTGAACTCACAAAGATCTGCTTGCTTCTGCCTCCCAAGTGCTGGGATTAAAGGCGTGCTTCCCTACATGTGGCTCAGACCTCGCTTTTCTAAGTGTTTAGTTATACTTCCTATTCCCTGTTAGAATGCACCAAGAATAGCTACAATATTTGTGGTTGAAACATGGTGTCTCGTTCCACAGAGAACAAGGATCAATTCAACAATTTGCTACTTCAATTTTTTACAGCGTGTGTGTGCATGTGTGTGTATTTGCGTGCCATGGCATATGTGGAGGTCAGAAGACAACTTCTGGTGGTGGCTTTTTCCTTTCACCACGTGGGTCTCAAGCCTCTAACTCAGCAGCAGAGACTCAGAGCCTGTACTAGCTGAGCTGATGGCGGTGATATGACTGCTTAGTCTTGCCGACCGAGAGCAGCTCTCAGTCTAAGTTCATCTGAGAGAGTTTAAGAGTTGAAAGAGGGTATGGAACATACTGCTCAGGGGTGGGATATGGAAGGCAGCTTATGTCTCTTAGGCAACAAAAGAAGCCCAAGAATGGAGAACAATGTTGGGAGAGGGGGCACTGAAAACCGGTTAGACCCCAGACAATTTATGATTTTGCCAAGAGCTTTGGGAGCCTGGTGTGAGCACGTTGCAGAAGAAAGCCTGTCATTTAAGCTTGGAGGGCTGGCAAGTCAGGGCAGCTGCGCTTCTGGTGACCTATTACTCATGTAGCATTGCACATAAAACCACACAGACTTTTAAGAGAACAATGAGTGACTTGTGACTAGGATTTTTACAGTGTGTGTGTGTTTGCGTGTGTGAGATCACAGACCGTACACATGCAAACAGCCTGGAGTCTGAATAACTACCATTATCATGAGGGAGGGGCTGTGGATGAATTAGTGCTGAAATTTGGTCCTTGCGCCTCAGAACTCACAGTGTTGCCAAGGGGACAGGGCCTTCTTGGCTGCTTCTCTACATCTTAAGCCTTTCTGATGAGAAGATGGCCTGATATTTAGGGATGACATAAATAATGCTTAGTTTTAAACCCTCATACCTCCACTCTCACTTTCAGAGGTCTGTTTCTTTGCCAATGATTATCGATGAAAAATAAAGAAAAATTGAAGTTCCAGAGTTTAACACTAAGGAGATACAGATCTCCTCCTGTGTTTTCTCCTGTCCTCAAAGTGGCTCTTTAGAGGCTGGTAAGGCTGATAGAATCTCAAGCACTATGTCACCAAGAATGGGGGCTGGTCCTTAGTGACACCATAACATAATGCGTTTGTGACATCATTTTATTTTCATAGTAGTGACAGTCACAATGTCTGCTCACGGTTGACTTATTGAGGAACGGCACAGTGGGAGGTGAGTCAGATGGCCATAGAGCGACAGCCTATGTCTGGAATCTGGAAGGGGTTTGCTTAAGTTTATCATTTGAAAGTGTATATTCTATACAAGTCAAGGAATACAGACATGCACACATGTGTATATGGGCCTACATATATACATGTAAAGTCATAGCCACTCTTCACTATGCTTGTATCGATACATATATTGGTATCTGACCCTCAAGAGTTTTGGTGTTACTTTGGTGTTCATCTTTAAGTCATTTAAGCACATGGTAGCAAGTCATCAAGCACCTCAGTGTCCTGAGCTTGCCAGTGGTGGATGCACCCCTGTTCTTCCCTTCCCCATGGAATCTGGGCTAAGCGAAGGCACAGATGAAGGTAGGGTTGCACACACTGATGCCCAGTCTCCTGTGTCTTCTGCCCTTGCACATGGCTCATTTTGAAGAAAAACACTTCTGTATTATGAAACAGTATGAGCATGTCCTGTAGAGGCCATCACCTCCTGTGGGAAGGAGTTCTCCACCTCTGCCAAGTTTCCTGACATCTGAGCCTCCACTAGCATCTGCCTGAATTTCATGATTAACCTTGACCTGGGGCCACACAGCCAAGCTGTGTTTTTGGATTCTAGAATCGTAGAACTGGTAAGGAGATAATAGGTGTTTACTGTTGTCTTAAGCTACAGAATTTTGTGTTAATTTGTTGCAGTAGGTAACGAGCATGCTTGTAGCTATGGTTTCTGCATTTCTCTCTGCTGGGAGGCATGGGGCGCTCTTCCTTCACCACTGTGTACATACTGGGGCAGTATGAGAGAGAACTGAGCTGGCCCTGCAGTGTGGTGGGATTAGTGTGCTTGCTTGTGCCGTCTCTTTAAGGGTCCCCGGCAGCTTATCTGCTGCTTCTGGGCTCCCAAGAAAGAAAAGAAGGAAGCCATTAATTCACAGTCTTCATTAATACTCGATTGGCTTTGGATCTTAGCTCTTTTTTCTAATTAGTGAATTTCGCTTAGATCTGAATTAGTGCTGAGATCCCCAAAGTCCCTTTCATCAGCTGGTTTCCTTCCCTCCTTTCCTGGGGAATCTTTTGCTCCTGATCTTCAGTTTCTGCTAGTTTAGAAGCTTGCTTAGAAGTCACCAGCCTAAAATCCAGAATAATAGAGAGAACACACAAGGCCTACAGCCTCTTATGAACCAGAATAATAAACACAAGGCCTACAGCCTCCACAGCAAGCCAACCTACAGATAATCCCTTACAGCTTAAACCTTCAATTCTTACCATAAAATGGATCAAGTTTGTGAAGCAATACATATGTTATAGTCTGGTTTGCCATTCTACAATGTATCTATACGTGAAAAAATGCTATCATATGAATATACTTTATTTGACAATTAAAAAAAATCTAGAAGAAAACCCTTCAAATCTACTAATAAAACCTCTCCAATTTGTATTTAGACAACTCTTTCTACCAAAGAAGCCCTTTCTCTCCCCTCCCAGCGAGAACTTTGATGTTTAACTAGGAAATCCAGAGAGCTGGATATGGTGACATGCATCCATAATTCCACTGTCTGGGAGGCAGATGTAGAAGGATCCTGACAGAGGCCAGCCGAGGATCTGTAGGCAGTTTAAAGCTAGCCTGGGCTACATAATGAATTTTGAAAAGAAAAGAAACCAAGAGAGAGGATAAAGAAAAGAAAAATAGCCATCTTGTCTACCTTTCTAAGATATTTGGGTGAGATAATTGTCTCATTTCACCCATCCTCTCGCCACCCTAGCTGGCCGTCTGCTCTGAGCCAGGCACTATTCTAATCGTCCTTCAGATGTTCCAGAGAACAGCACAAAAGTTTGCAAGTCAGATAGCAAAGAGGGTTCAGTAGCAGGCAGATTGTTGGTTACATGTGAAAAGCACCGTGAGAGCAACGGTACAGCTAGGAAGGGGATCTGGATCACTGCTCCCGAGTGACGCCAGAGGGCAAGCTGGGGTGTCGATGATGTGGGGAGAGTCAACATGGTGGAGGGGCGATCCTTGGGAAGTCCCCAAGAGAAAAGCCATGTGTGACGCTTAGATTTCATTGTCATTGCTTGACATGACCTAGACTCATCTGGGAGGAGTCTCAGCGAGGACTGTCTACAGAGGGGAATGTCTTCAGTTAGCTGATGTATGGGGATTTGACCCTCTGTGGGCAGTACCAGTCCCTAGGAAGGGGTTCTGAATGGTATGAGTGACAGAATCAAGCTGAGCACAATAAGCAAGTGAGCAGGCGCGTGTGTAAGCAGGCATGTGAGTGAGCAGGAATGTGTGTGAGCGGGCATGTGTGTAAGCAGGCATGTGAGTGAGCAGGCATGTGAGTGAGCAGGAATGTGTGTAAGCAGGCATGTGAGCAGGAATGTGTGTGAGCGGGCACGTGTGTGAGTAGGCATGTGTGTGAGCAGGCACGCATATGAGCAGGTGCACATGTTAGCAGGCACGTATGTGAGCAGGCACACGTGTGAGTAGGCACACGTGTGAGCGGGTACATGTGTGAGCAGGCACGCGTGTGAGCAGGTGCACATGTTAGCAGGCACTTATGTGAGCAGGCACACGTGTGAGCGGGTACATGTGAGCAGGCACGCATATGAGCAGGCACACGTGTGACCAGGCACGTGTGCACTGTTCTTCCTCTGCCCTTGACTGCGGGTGTGCTATGACAAGCTGCTTCAATCTCCTGCATGTATTTGCTCCTTTTAGAAACTTGAAGGAGCCCTTTATGTAAATTTTGCTGTTTACTGAATTGTGTTTTAGTGTTCAAGTCTAAAGACAAGATACTATTTTTAAAACTGATGTTCCATTAATATCTTAGGAAACATTTATTACCATGTTGTCTTACAAAAAGGTTCCAGTTGTCTTAAATTTAGCTGATGGCTTTATATATTTTGTATATATAAGTTAAAAATATAAAAAATTATGAAAATTAAAAAGAAGCTGCTTGCTGGGCACGCATACGTGAACAATCCCAGTGTTGATAGCATCCTTCGCCGAGCTCAGCTGGCTTGTCTTTATCCTTGCTGACCCACTCCCCTGCTTCTTTCGTTTGTCCAAGCATCCCATCACATTCTTTCTGCTGACAACACCGTCAGTGAGAGTTTTGGTGGCCGAAGGACCACTGTGTTGTTAAAAATGTTGATAATAGATTGATGTGTCCAGGGTGATTGTGGCTGCCTGACTCTGACCTGAAACTGTCCAGAATCGCCTGTGGAACTCAGCCCTGGCTTTAGCCACCACGAAAGTTTATGTTACTGAAGGGCTGTCGTGCCTTGAAGACAACTTGCTTTGGTCGTCCATAGAAACCCCAGAAAGGCTTGAGTGGCAGTTGCTCTCTGCATCTGAGTCTGAGATGGCAAATGTTTGAACTTTTGGGATCAGACTTCTGCTTGCCCCTGGTCTTCACTCCCAACTTCTTTCTCCAGTTTAGAGCTGCCTTCCCATCCTGACTCTGCCCATGAACTGTGAGGCCAGCAGTGTGGAGCTGGGCTACATTTGGGAGAAAATAGGCAGCTAACAGCTCTCTGTGGCTATATGTGTTTTATAAATGACTTCAAGTCTTCTTTGCAACAAGATGATTTATATGCAAATAAGTGTTAGATGAGATTAAATTACCAGAGATTAAATTAGTGGAAAAAAATTTAAAACTCTTAATTTACAGAGTTATTATTTACACTTGGATATAGTACTGTCCTAACTCAACTCCTATTTCTTTATTTGTTTTGGGAGTTGCTATCTGATCTTCGCTGATAAATAATTTCTCATGGTGGGTGGTGGTGGCACACACCTTTAATCCCAGTACTCGGGAGGCAGAAGCAGGTGGATCTCTGTGAGTCTGAGGCCAGCCTGGTCTACAAGAGCTAGTTCCAGGACAGGCTCCAAAGCTACAGAGAAACCCTATCTCAAAAAAAACAAAAAACAAAACAAACCCACAAATAAATAAATAAATTCCCACGAAGATGGTCTTATAAACTGCACCTTGTTCATCTAGTAGAGGTTGAGAGCCCTTTAGCCCATCTTCTCCCACCCCATCCTCTTCCTGACCCTTGCTTATCTGATAAAGTCACTCACAGGACTGGCCTTAGGTCTTTTCATTTCTCTCTTGCTGCTTTGTTTATCTGATGAAATCACTCACAGGACTGGCCTTAGGTCTTTACCTTTCTCTCTTGCTGCTTTGTTTATCTGATGAAGTCACTCACAGGACTGGCCTTAGGCCTTTACCTTTCTCTTTTCCTGGCCTTTGTTTATCTGATGAAGTCACTCACAGGGATGGCCTTAGGTCTTTACCTTTCTCTCTTGCTGCTGTCCCAGATTGTATTCAGCGTTCATCATTTCTAGAGTACTAGAAGTCCTTCCACTGCCTGATCTCCTCCTTGTAGACTTTGATTTCTAGCCCGTTCCACCCTGCTGTGGACATGACATCTCTGAAAGGCGAAGCTGCTTGTTTTATAGCCCTAAATCCCAGAACAACTTCTCAAAGCCTGCGCACGGAAGAAACCGCATTTCACAGCAAAGGCTGCGAGTTTGGATCCTACCCGTTCTTTGCCTTCCTTCATCCCCCACATTCATTTTAATTTTGACAATTCATTCCTTTATTCTTCTATCCTTATGATATTTGTTTTTTGTAATGCCCTAAATTCCCACATATCCTTCAAGACTCAGTAAGAATATCAATTCCCCTGTACAACTTTCCCACATCCCAGTCTGGGCTCCTTCCTTTGAGATAAGCAGTTTCTCCTCTTTGCTTCCATAATTCCTTATGCACCCCTAAAAGCTCTGAGCTTCTCAGCCACACTTCTGGAAGGGAGCCAAAACAGGGCTTCCCCATGTGTCTACCTGAGCAGACAGGGTTTTTCCAGGTCTCTACCTGAGCAGACAGGGTTTCCCCATATGTCTACCTGAGCAGACAGGGTTTTTCCAGGTCTCTACCTGAGCAGACAGGGTTTCCCAATGTCTCTACCTGAGTAGACAGGGTTTCCCAATGTCTCTACCTGAGCAGACAGGGTTTCCCAATGTCTTTACCTGAGCAGACAGGGTTTCCCAATGTCTCTACCTGAGCAGACAGGGTTTCCCAATGTCTCTACCTGAGTAGATAGGGTTTTCCAATGTCTCTACCTGAGCAGACAGGGTTTCCCAATGTCTCTACCTGAGTAGACAGGGTTTCCCAATGTCTCTACCTGAGCAGACAGGGTTTCCCAATGTCTTTACCTGAGCAGACAGGGTTTCCCAATGTCTCTACCTGAGTAGATAGGGTTTTCCAATGTCTCTACCTGAGCAGACAGGGTTTCCCCATGTGTCTACCTGAGCAGACAGGGTTTCCCCATGTGTCTACCTGAGCAGACAGGGTTTCCCCATGTGTCTACCTGAGCAGACAGGGTTTTTCCAGGTCTCTACCTGAGCAGACAGGGTTTCCCCATGTGTCTACCTGAGCAGACAGGGTTTTTCCAGGTCTCTACCTGAGCAGACAGGGTTTCCCCATGTGTCTACCTGAGCAGACAGGGTTTCCCCATGTGTCTACCTGAGCAGACAGGGTTTCCCCATGTGTCTACCTGAGCAGACAGGGTTTCCCCATGTGTCTACCTGAGCAGACAGGGTTTCCCCATGTGTCTACCTGAGCAGACAGGGTTTCCCCATGTGTCTACCTGAGCAGACAGGGTTTCCCCATGTGTCTACCTGAGCAGACAGGGTTTCCCCATGTGTCTACCTGAGCAGACAGGGTTTTTCCAGGTCTCTACCTGAGCAGACAGGGTTTCCCCATGTGTCTACCTGAGCAGACAGGGTTTTTCCAGGTCTCTACCTGAGCAGACAGGGTTTCCCCATGTGTCTACCTGAGCAGACAGGGTTTCCCCATGTGTCTACCTGAGCAGACAGGGTTTCCCCATGTGTCTACCTGAGCAGACAGGGTTTCCCCATGTGTCTACCTGAGCAGACAGGGTTTCCCCATGTGTCTACCTGAGCAGACAGGGTTTTTCCAGGTCTCTACCTGAGCAGACAGGGTTTCCCCATGTGTCTACCTGAGCAGACAGGGTTTCCCCATGTGTCTACCTGAGCAGACAGGGTTTTTCCAGGTCTCTACCTGAGCAGACAGGGTTTCCCCATGTGTCTACCTGAGCAGACAGGGTTTCCCCATGTGTCTACCTGAGCAGACAGGGTTTTTCCAGGTCTCTACCTGAGCAGACAGGGTTTCCCCATGTGTCTACCTGAGCAGACAGGGTTTCCCCATGTGTCTACCTGAGCAGACAGGGTTTCCCCATGTGTCTACCTGAGCAGACAGGGTTTCCCCATGTGTCTACCTGAGCAGACAGGGTTTTTCCAGGTCTCTACCTGAGCAGACAGGGTTTCCCCATGTGTCTACCTGAGCAGACAGGGTTTCCCCATGTGTCTACCTGAGCAGACAGGGTTTCCCCATGTGTCTACCTGAGCAGACAGGGTTTTTCCAGGTCTCTACCTGAGCAGACAGGGTTTCCCCATGTGTCTACCTGAGCAGATAGGGTTTTTCCAGGTCTCTACCTGAGCAGACAGGGTGTCTCCACATCTCTACCTGAGCAGAGAGGGTTTGTTTGGTCTTTGTTCTTGTTTGAGAGAAGCTAACTCATGGCCTTCATGTGATCTAGAGCAATGTGTGTCTCCTCTCTTGTGAAGACTTAAGTGGAGAGACAGAATGGAGTTGCCTGTGGCTGTAGGCAAAGAAGGGTCAAGAGTAGGTTGTCAGGATATGTATCTACTTTATTCCTGCAGGTGGAGAGGGCCCTTTGCAAAGGGCTGTGTATGGAGGTTATGCTGTGGATTCTGTGGTGTAAGAGCATTCCTCAAGAGTGGACCTTTGGGCTGGGTTGTAGCTCTGTAGTCGAGCACGGTCCTTACAGACAGTTCACTTTTGGGCTGGGGCTTAGCTCACTGGTGGAACCTGGTTTGCCTAGTTTACTGTTCTTCGTAGGGAACGACTAGGTCAGAAACTTACCAAATTGCCCAGGATTCACCGTTGTACCCCAGCGGTACCAGTGACAGAAGATATCTCAGCCAACTGGGAATTAAAGAGAGAGCTCACATTCTGATGGCTGCTGGGTCGGAGTATGGGGAGAGAAGAAAGCAGCACAAGCCATGCTCCAGGGTGCTCCCTGTGTCTTCCCACCTGCTCCCCCCATCAAGTCATCCCTGAGATGTCAGGAGGGGAGGAGACCCAAACACAACGTTAGATTAGTGCGCAGAATTAGACAAGACAGAGCTTTCTAATAGTTGATGGCAAAGTTGTTGTCACGGAAAGAACTCTGAAAGAGGCTGTCGGGGATGGAGGAGGAGAGCCTGTCAAGATGTGTGAAGGTGGTGATGGGGCGTGGAGCAGTTTCCCGACTGCTACTGAGCCCAGCTCAAGTGATAATGACTTTTACAGATAAATTGTAAGGAGAAGGAAGAGATGGAAGGGAATGCTGCCTGGATTATAAGCAACTGAGAGAATTACTGCAGTAGGGATGCTTATTTAGATAAAGGGCTCAGTTAGTTTCCTGATACCGTCAGACTTCAAATGTCTACAGATTTGGGGTTTGAGAGTAAGGGCAGTAACTCATTAACAGATTCTGTCCAAGACTGACTTGTCAGATCTCAATAAGCTTTTGTACATAACAGGAAGTCAAGCCTTCTTTTATGGACTGCTATATGCTTTTCCTACCATCTCATCCTTTCATTTTTTTTTTGATTTATCATAGAAGCATTTTCATTAAAATTCTGAAATTACATTTCCCATTGCCGACAATGTAGCTTTTAAATCGTGGCTTATAATAGTGTCATTAGTGGTTGGCATTTTTATTTCTTTATCGTAGGGGACCCAAATGACTTAATCCTTTTGAATATAAGCCAGTTCATTTAGCTAGCTCCATCATTTCCTAAGAGCTGAGATTTAGCATGGAACAGTTTTAACAGCTCTCTGATTGATTAGACAATGAACATTTGGGTTCAAACATATAGTGCATTGTAAGACTTGGGGCTCCTCTTCCAGTTCCCCCAATTTCTCTTTAAGCTTCTATCTACTAAGACTTGTATTTCTTGATCCTCTTTTGGAATGAAGAGATTAAATCACTGGAGTCATTAGCTGTTGAATTTAGCCCTTTTCATCAGCCTTCAGGGACCCTGTTTTATTGAACAATAGCACTTAAAAATGTTTACCAACTTAGAATGCTCCTAACTTTTTCATATTCTCTTATAGCTAGACTTCATAGGTAGCAGGGATCCAAGAAAGCAGGGTCTCCATAACAGAGTGCAATCCTATAGGTTCTGATTTTTGAAAAATGAAGGCTGGGTGTGGTAGTCTATGCCTGTGATTCTAGGACTTGGGAGGGTAAATTTCAGAAGGCCAGGACCTCAGGGTCAACCTCTACTTCATAGTGAGTTCAAAGCCCACCCAGGAAATGGCCTAGCAGGTAAGCGTGCTTATTGCTTACACAGAAGACCTGAGTTTGATTCTTGGCACCTACATCATCATGTGGCTCACAACTGCCTATAACTCCAGCTCCAGGGGATCTGACACCAACTTCTGGCTGCTACAGACACCTGAACTCACATGCACATACACAAAGATACACACACACACACACACACACACACACACACACGCACAGACATACACACACACACGTTAAGCATACAATAAAATATCTTTAAAATAGTATAAATAAATGACCAGGACAGGCTCCAAAGTTACAGAGAAGCCCTTCTCAAAAGATCAACTCCTCCCAAACAGTATAAATAAATGAATACATCGATTAATAAAATATATCAAAAGTGAAATCGGCTCATAACTCACTCTTCTCTTTTAATTCCTATGACACCTTCCACAGCAATAGTGTGCCTTGGCCCTTTTTGATGCTAAGCCTGGTTACATGGGGTTTAGATTGTTTTCACACATGAATAAGGGTCTTTAGACTCACTGGTTAAAGCATCATGGTCAATACAGCATCTTCATCTGACCCCTTGCTTGCCCTCTCTCTGTTTTTAATCATAATTGATTGTTTAGCACACTGCTGAGTTTTCTTCCTGATGAATAGGTTTATAAATCCTTCAAGATGCCATAATCATCTGTATTAGTCAGGGTTCTCTAGGGTAACATAACTTATGAATATCTATGTATGTATGTATGTGTGTATCTATTTATCTTTCATCTATCACATTTATTAGAAAGACTTACAAGCTGTGGTCCAGCTAATCCAACAACCATTGGCTATGAACAAAAAGTCCAAGAATCCAGTAGTTGCTCAGTTATAATGTTGGGATGTCTCAGCTGGTCTTCAGTATAGGCTGGAATGCCAAGGAAGTAGGCTCTGTGCCAGTGAAGGAATGGACTTGCTAGCCAGGTGAGGGCAAGCAGCAAAGAGCAGAAGCTTCCTTCTCCTGTGTCCTTACATAGCTTTCAGCAGGTGTGGCCCGGACTAGAGGTGGGCTTTCCCAGACCAAATGATTAGAGGTGTATCTTCCCAGCTCTACACCCAGATCATAGGCATGTCTTTTCCTAGTTCAAACAGTCCAGATGAAAGGCATAGGCCTTCCTAAAGATATGGATTAGAAGTGGATCTTCTTACTCCAAATTAAACAAAAATCCCTCACAGGTGTGCCTGCCGTTTTTTGGGTTTAGTTAATTCCAAGTGTAGTCAAGGTGATACGGATGCAAAAGCCTGTATTCTTTTCAAGCTGAAATCACATCCCCAAATTTGACAAGAAATGACAGAAGCTGGCAATTTGTGTTAATGACTAAACTATTCATTTTTTTCCTTCTGGGTAGGTGATTGAGATAAGTGGATTTCTTTTTTTCCCACTTGGTTTTGTTTTTTTCAAGACAGGGTTTCTCTGTGTAGCCTGGAACTTGCCCTGTAGACCAGGCTGACCTTGAACTTATATATCCACCCGCATCTGCCTCCAGAGTGCTGGGATTAAAAGCATGCACCATTACTGCCTGGCCTTTTTCATTTCCCTAAAGTGCAGATAGATGAATTTTGACCTCACATTTTTTCTTTGTAAAAGTCCGTAGAGTTATTTCAGATTTACCTATCTATGTGTCTGTCTCCTCTAAATAAACCTTATCTTTTGAGAAAACTTTCTTCATCTTCAGTTCTTTGAAAAACTTTTGTAGATCTTAACCTATCACATATGACTCTTGACAAGAGGCATAATTACTGGGAAAGGCATTTGTTAAATGTGTTATGTCTGTGAGAAAAGAGCTTTTGTCTGGGATTCACGAGGGAAAGGAATACATTAGTGTACATAAACAAGCAGGGGAGACTTTGCTCAGCAACTCACAGTTTCTTTTTATTCTACAGTCTCTGTTGCAAATGTCTGTATACTGGCTCATCTACCTGATTAGTCAAGGAGTTATTCTTTCTGTGAATTATTGCCTCTTCCCGTTATCCAAACATGACACCCTGCCTCTGGTAATCTGATGATCATAATTCAGAGTCCATTTCATTTCTAAGTGGAGACTACCTTGAGCAATTTAAAGGGTGGGGTTAATTCTTTCCTCTATAATTAGCATTTACAGCCTATTTTAATTCGGGTGCTACTGCTTTTAATTATTTTTATGTGTGTTTCGGCCAGGGGCTGAAGGTTGCGTGTCTTCCTCAGTCACTGTCCACCTACTTACTGGTTAATTTGAGACAGGGCTCTGTGTATCTCAGGCTGGCCTTAAACCCTCTACGTAACTGAGGTGGGCCTTGACTCCTGATACTCCTGCTTATACACCTCAAATGCTGTAATTACAGGCATGTACTGCCATGTTTGGCCCTCCACCTTATTTTTAAAGAACGAATCTTTCACTGAAATAAGAGTTTATTGATTTGTGTAAACTAGCTGACCAGTAAGCCGAAGGGATCTGTCTGTTTCTGTTCTCCCATTCTCAGACCTACAGGGCTAGGGTTGCACATTGTATCACCATGCACAGCTTTTAAAAAAAGGCATATTTCCATGCACGAACTGGCTTTTTGGAGCCAATTCCCTATGGGGGGATACCTTGCTCAGCCTAGATTCACAGGGGAGGGCCTTGGTCCTTTCTCAAGTGATATGACAGGCTTTGTTGACTCCCCATGGGAGGCCTCACTTCTCTGAGGAGTGAATGGTGGTGGAATTGGGGGAAGGTGGGGGAAGCAGGAGGGAGGGAGGGGAGGGAACTGGGATTGATATGTAAAATAAGACTGTTTTAAAAATGAAAAAAGTTAAAAAGGTCTATTTTCTTTGAGGATTTCATATATGCAAACAATGATCATATTTACTCCCCTAAAATCCTTCCAGATACTCCACACCCTCCAATCCCTGCTAATTTTGTATACCATCCCCTCTTCTCTCTCGTCTATCTATCTATCTATCTATCTATCTATCTATCTATCTATCTATCTATCTATGTCTTATAGCCCCCACTCCAATGTGTGCTGCTTATATACTCATAGATTTGGGGCCATTCACTGGAACTTGGCTGACCTACAATTTTAGAAATGACTTACATCTCAGAAACACACACACACACACACACACACACACACACACACACACACCTTATTTCCTTTTCCCAGAAGCCATGAACTATCCATGGATCCTTAGTTAGGGGTGGGGGGGACTCAAGAGCCCCTTTCCACTCTATATTAGAATGGTGACTGACTTGATCCTGTGCAGGTCTTGTTGTGGTGGCATTTCATTTGTATTTTAATAAATAAAAGCTTGCCTGAAGATCAGAGAGGAAAACAGTCCCACTAGTCAGCCTTACAGACCAGGCAATGGTGACATATAACCTTTAATCCCAGTAGCCACACTAGTTGCTATAGAAAGTGAGTGGTGAACGCCTTTAATCCCAGCCCTAGAGAGGATTATAAAACGGGAGGAGACAGGTCTCAGTCATAGTCCCATCCTGAGATTCCTGGAGGCAGGTTGCCATTTTGAACTGAGGTCTTAGTACATTCCTATTTCAAATACCCAAACCTGAAATATCAACAGTTTTAAAATTGATAAGTAAAAATTGTGCACATTCAGCTGTGCACAATGTGATGATTTGATGTATGTGTATGTTGTGAAATAATAAAACATATTCATCACCTCAAATATTGTTTTGTGTTTTGTGGTGAGAATGCTTAGCATAAAGTCTCTTAGCAATTATCCTGGTGTATAGTCCATTACTGTGAACTGTAGTCTCTGGCTGCGTAAGCAGAGCTTATTCTTCAGGTAAAACTAAAACGCAGACTACTTTTGTCATCAGCCCCACCGCTCACTCGCCCTTGATGACTTCTGCTCTCCTCCGTGCTTCTGTGAGCCTTTTCCATAGTCTACAGAATAGGGAAACCATGCTCATCTGTGCTGGCTTACTTCCTTGTGCAAAGTTCTCTAGGCTTAGCTGATGTAAACATCAGGATTGCCTTCTTTTTAAATCCTGGAGGAAGGGCTGGGGAGATAGCTGCGTTGGCAAAGCATTATCCTGCTTGCTTGAGAACCTGAGTCTCATCCCCAGAACCACATACAAATTTCAGAATTGTGACTTAGACACATCATCCCAGCTGTGGGCTTTCTGGGCAGTCAGTCTAATCCAATTGGTGATCTCCAAGCCAATTGGAGACTCTCTCAAAAGGGTTGAGTGGTCTTTCTCAAGGAATGACACCCAATGTTATCAAAAGGGTTGAGTGGTCTTTCTCAAGGAATGACACCCAATGTTATCAAAAGGGTTGAGTGGTCTTTCTCAAGGAATGACACCCAATGTTATCAAAAGGGTTGAGTGGTCTTTCTCAAGGAATGACACCCAATGTTATCAAAAGGGTTGAGTGGTCTTTCTCAAGGAATGACACCCAATGTTATCCTTTGACACCCTCCCCACATGTGTACCTGTACACATGCAAACATGCACGCATGTATTTTTAAAATTAATAAAGACTGATTCACTTGCTGGTTTCATTGTATACATGTTAATATAGCACATTTTCTTAATCCATCCTTTTGTTAGTGAACACTTAGCTCAGTTCCATACCACCACTACCATCACCACCACCACCACCACCATCACACCACCACCATCACCACCACCACCACCACTATCACCACCACCATCACCATTACTACCACCACTGCCAACATCACCACCACCACCACCATCATTACCACCACCATCACCACCACGGTCATTACCACCACCATCATCATCATCGTCGTCGTTACCATCACTACCATCACCATTACTACCACCGCTGACACTATCACCATCACCACCATCATCATCACCATCATCGTTGTCATCATCCTTTTGAAACGAGGTCTTACTCCTCAGCACAGGCTGACCTAGAGTTCACCAACTGGCTCAGGATAACCCTGAACTGGTTGTATCTATCCTGCCTCAGCCTCCCAAGCGCTTGTAACTTCAGGTGTGTGCTATCATGCCTGGCTTGGGCCTGGACCTTGGTGGACAGATAATGCTGCCATGACTTACACACTTGTGTTCTTTCTTTTGACCATGCAGTAGGACTTGGTTTCCTGAGATGGTTCCATCCTCCCTCTCTCACTCCTGGATCACATTCTTGTCCCCAAGGCTCTGCAGTGCTCCCTTCCCCACATTCTGCTCCTGTGGTCAACCATTCTAACAGACACCTGAGGCTAGCTTGCGGTACATTGGTTTGCTGCTCCCTGGTGGGTGATGGGGGTGAGCATCTTCTCATACCTCCTCTGACAATTTATCGACCTTCTTTTTGAGAAATATCTCCTCAAGTTTACCAACTTTAAAGTTACTTGTTTTTCTTATTATCTGTTCCTTCCAAGTTCAGACACTAATGTCTCATGGAATGCATGATTACAGGTGTAGACCCACATCCCATCCCATCCCACAGGTGCTGGTCCATTCTCTTTCCTTCACTGTGTGCGTGTTTTTTTTTTATGCAGTTTGATTTGTCTGGTTTAATTTTCACTGACTCTGTGCCCTTAGGTTTTACAGGAGCTCGTTGCTCAGGTCATAGACAGCAATTTCTTCCTGGAAGTTTAAAGTACAGAGATGCGTATAACACATCCCCTGTTGTTGATTAGCTGGGGGATGGGATGCTTGGTTAAAAACTTGATTAATTGAAGATTATTCTGCATGTATTTTAAATTAATAACTGACATAAAAATTTCAATACAATAAAATGCCCACACCACTTAAAGTATGCAAAAATAATTAAGACTTTCTAATATTGTTTGAGAATAATTATGGCAAACACCTGCTACCTTTGTGTTATAGGTAAACAGTGGTGCTAATTAAAACAGCAAGACTTGATTTGGATTCAAAGGAACCACCTGAATACTGCTCAGATACTTGCTTATGATTCAGCTATATCTGAAGTACAAAAATTCAGGAATGACAGAGGGAGATAATGTAATGCTAAATTGTTTTAAAATTTCTGTAATTGATTATAGCGCTTGAGTAAAATTCAGTCAGTTAAACTTGTTTGCTGATAATTAATTTTAAAGAAATAATAGAAAATAGAGAGCAATGTGCAAATCATATGCCCCTAAGAACTTCTGTAATTCTTCTTACTTAAAATGCACTTGGGCAAAGGTGAGGAATATAAAAATATATTTGAAAGCTATCCAAACCTGGCTCCGAAGACGTTATCCTTGTGAGGAATTCTTTGAAGCTTTATGGCCATGTGAGTTTTTAAAATTAATTTAAATTAAATTAAAGATGTATTTATGTATATGGAAGTTTTGTTTGAATGGACATCGGCACACCACAAGAGGACACCAGATGCCATGAGCCTACAATTATAGATGGTTGTGAGCAGTTATGTGGGTGCTGGGAATTGAACTCAGGTCCTCTGGAAGGACAGCCAGTGATCTTTACCAGTGACCAGTTCCTGGTCATGCAGTTTCAATGGTGGGATTATTGCATATTACAAACAAGGTAAACAGGAAAACATTAAGAAACAATACACTATCATGAAGCTGATGCACCGCTGAGCGTGTGTAGCGGGAAGTGTGGGGTGATTAGGTCCCCGGAGGAAGCAATGGACATCACTGACTGTCCTCTTCCGTGTGTCCCATCGTTTCCAGTGTTTGATAGTTGCTAACTTATTCAACTCTATTGCTTGATACACATTTATAGTTTCTATACTGTGAGCCTGATATTAGTTTGACCCCTAGGGATGTACACTGGAACAAAAAACAAAAGGACAGTCCTGCCTTTGAGTAATTTATGTTGTAGTTGAAGAAGGTATGCAGTCAAATCAAAATTAGTAAGTAAAACATATGACATGCATTAAATGTTATTATATGCTATATAACAGGGGAGATATTGGACAATAAGGGGAATGTGCCTGGATGCCTGAATGAGGAGTCCTTTTATTTTAAGGTAGGCTTTTTTTTTTTAAAAAAAAAGCTCAGACTGGCTTTATAGCCCTGGATGACTTTGAAATCCTGGAATCTGGAATCCTGGAAAACTTGGAATCCCCCTGCCTCAGCTTCCCATGCTGAACTTCCACACCCAGCTCCAATACAGCGGTGATCCTCCTCCTCAGGGAAGGACAGAGCGCAGCTAGGAGAAAGCAGAGAGCTGTGTTTTCTAACATGCTACTTCATGCTCAAACCTCCCTCAGCAGCTCTGGGAAAGCTCTGGGAACAACCCCCCGCCCCCGCAGCTCCTGATCATCACACATTTCCCACTAGTTCATAGGAAATAGTTATTGTATTGGTGCAGCATCCCTGTGAACAAATATGTATCTGTAAATGAATAGCTGACCCACTGCTAACTATTGAGCAGGGCATTCGCCAAGTCAGTGTGAGCATGGTTCACAGTCATAACACCATGTGTCTGTCACTTGGCAGCTGGTCTCATTAGAATAAGGACATCATAAAAATCTATTTTTTCATGAGTATGGTGGACCTGTTATGTTCAGAAGACGCTATTTCATTTTGGCTCTCTCTCACTCTGTCTCTTAAAAATCTTTCTGCCCCCTTTTCCATAGTGGTTCATGACCCTAGGAGTATGTGGTATATGTATATGTGTGTGTGTGTGTGTCTGTGAGATAAATGTTTGTTCTATTTGGGGCTGAGCATTCTATAGACACTCTGCACTTTTTCCAGCTGTGAGTTTCTGCATTAATTGTCATTCAATGAACAAAGAGACTTCTAATGAGTACTGAGAACTTCACTAATATATAGGAATTTAGGGAGTGCTTGTATGCTACGACTCTTTAGGAAAATAGTAATAGTGGGTTCCCTCCTGAGACCTAGGTCAACCATGTTTGAGTAGAGGACCTCGAGCCCAGGAGTAAAGGGACAGCATGAGTCAGAGTCCACGGGTTACTAGAAAAAAGAGGACATAGCTGGGTGGCAGTGGCACACGCCCTCAATCCCAGCACTCGGGGGCAGAGTCAATACCAGCCTGGTCTACAGAGCGAGTTCCAGGCCAGCCAGGGCTATAGAGAGAATCCCTATCTTGAAAAAAAAAAAACAACCAAAAGCCAAATGAACCAACCAACCAAAACCAAACAAGCAACAAGAGGATATGAAATTGGGAGCACTCTAGAGAGGTGGGGTGCATCTGAAGGGAGTCAAGGGAAGGAGATGAATATGAATATGATCAGAATACATTGTATGAAATTCTCAAATAAGTAATACAAATATAATTTGAAGCTATTTTTTCCTTTCTATGTTGTGTACTGAATTTCTTCATGTTTTAAACTAAAACATGAAAGTCTAAACTTGTTCTATTTCATGCTTGAAATGCTAGTGGATGTGGTGAGAAGCACGTGGAGGAACAGGGTAATCTGTAGAGGGAATTTAACATGGTGCTGTCTGGAAGGCATTGCATGTCAGACTTAGAGTTAATTATCAGAACTGTGCATCCTGAGTGTGAGGGGCACACACCTTTCATCCTAGCCCCCAGGAGGCAGAGTCAGGAGAGCCTGAGTTAGTTCAAGGACAGCCTGGTCTCCAGTGTGAATTAAAGGTCATCCAGGACTACCCATTTGAGATCTGGCCTCAAAACAGAACAAAACCAACTCCAAATTAATTAAGTTTGAAAAGGGCTTGAGAAACAGTTGGTAAAGTGCTTGCCTCGTTTGTGTGGGGCCCTGGGTTTGGTTCTCAGCATCTCAACAAACAGCAAACAAATGAAAAACAAAACCATGGGACATTTCAAAGGTGTGATGGAGTTTGAGTGTAATTGGCCCCCATTATCTCATAGGGACTGCTACTATTAGGAGATGTGGCTTTGTTGGAGTGGGTATGGCCTTAGTGGAGGAAGTGTGTCACTGTGGGAGCAGGCTTTGACATTTCCTATGCCCAAGATACTGCCCAGTGTCACAGTCTACTACTTCCTGTTGCCTATCAAGATGTAGGCAGCACCATGTTTGCTTGCATGCCGCTGTGCTCCCCACTATGATGATAATAGACTGGACCTCTGGACTGTAAGCCACCACTTCAATGAAATGTTTCCTTTATAAGAGTTTGCCGTGGCCGTGGCGTCTCTGCAGCAGTGGGAGCCCGAGCTCAGACAGAAGTTAAACGTCTTTGAGAATTTACTGCATTCACTCGCTAAATATTTTCTCTGAAGTAGGAGTAATCATGTTTCTTTTTAATCATCACTTGCCTTTCTTCTCTTGGTTGTCATTGTCCTTGCTTATGTTCCCAGCAGACAGTGCACAGCAGCTACACACACACGCACGCACTCCCAGCCTGTTTTACCCTAGAGTAGATGTCTTATAGATGTCCATATATGGATAATCAGCCTTTTCTGTCCCATTTATTGTTTGGTTTTTCTTTCATCACCTGAATTGGGCTGGTTTGGAGGAGCAGGTATTGGGTTATATGCGCTGCTAGGAGGTGGGGCCGTTGGCACTAACTTAGAAGGCAATTCTGCTCCAAGGCAGATCTGTTTCTGCACTTGCAGTGTTAAGCAGCTCCCTTTCTCAGCACTTCAAGGGCATAGTTAAGTACTTGGAGTAGTTATTATTATCAATATTTAACAAGATTTATATTTTCTTTGCAACCACATAAATATAAGGTTGCAGACAAGGTCTGAGATTTAGTGACAGAATAATTCATTACTACGATATCCTGAGGGGTGCACTGGGGAGATGACTCCATGGTAAAGCATGGGTTGGGCAAGCATAAGGCTCGCAGTTTAAATCCCCAGCACTCATGGAAAAGGTGGGTATAAAGGTGTGGTGTGCCGTACTGCAGTCTATGACACACTTGAAAGGTTAGTTAGCAAACGAGAGATCCTGATGGTTTAGTTAGAATTTTTATTAGATTGATTCATTTTATGTCTGAGTGTGTGGCCTGCATGCATACCACACGCATGCCTGGTGTTCACAGAGTTCAGAAGAGGACATCACATCCCTTGAACTGGAGTTAGTGGTGGTTGTGAGCCCAGGTCTTCTGCAAGACCAGCAAGTGCTTTTAACCACTGAGCAATATCTGCAGTCACAAGGCCTGATTCTTCTTAGTAGGAGATGCCATGGGACACACATTATAGTTTTGTTTTTTAGGACCACAGTTTATTTACTTTTTACGTGTAACACAAGGTGTAGACGTTGGTTTCTTTCCTTTTCCCCTCCTTCCCTCCCTCCCTCCTTCTCTTCCTCCGTCTCCTTCACCTCCTCTTCCCCCTTCTCCTCCTTCTTTTTAGACAGGGTCTCTCTACACAGTCCTGACTATCCTGGAACTCACTATGTTGGTAATGAAGACCTTGACCTCCTGAGTCTCCCAAAAGCAGGGATTGCAGGCATATGCCATCACATCTGGCTTTGTATTTTAATGGTCTATGTCCTGGGAGATTTGCTTGGTTTTATCTTCTGATATGTCCTATAAATTATATATACATACATACATACATACACACACACACACACACACACACGTATACTAACGACACTCTTATTTACTGGTGTTTATTCTCTACAATATCTTCACCCCGTTTATCGAGTCAACGTTTTCTAGAGATTGTCTGAGAATATTATCTTGAAATTTATGTAAATGCCCCACATTATCATTGTTTCTTGGGTGTTTCTTTTTTCCTGCTAGGTCGTGTATATCTTTTTGTAAAAAGATCTTGTATATTTTGACAGTTCTAGTAAAGGGCTGTTGCTTTGGAAGAGTGAAACCAGGGGCGCTGGGCATGAGAGTTTTGTAATTGATATCCCTGACCATTGTTTCATGGATGGTGCACTAGCTACTAATCTTAAGGATCCCTTGTCTAGGCCAAAGAAGTCTTTAATTACCTCATTATCTTACTTTCCCCCAGCACTATTAGCGAAGATATTGATAGTTATCATCCTATCATCTATCTATCTATCTATCTATCTATCTATCTATCTATCTATCTATCTATCTTGTGTGTTGGGTTCAGTGCTTCGTTTTAGGCAGTATGCTACCAAAGATGGAGCAAGGCTTGTATCAACTAGGCTGAGCCATTGTTTTCTATGATAGCCTAGTGCTAAATTTAGGTTTTGCAGATTATATATTCATCTTTAAAAGATAAACAAATGGAGCCGTGCCTTGGGCTGGGTGGTAGCTCAGTGGCAGAGAGTCGGTGTGGCACGCCTGAGCACCACAAAATCAAATGGGAGAAAATAAAACAGAATGCCCACCTCTCAAATATATGAAAACTTACAAGAGTAGATGCTGGGCACCTCTGCATTGATTCAGGTTTGGTTCCTGATTAGATTCTCGGCTTGGACTCTGTAAATTGGACTGGGTCTTTCTCCATAGTTTGCTTCCTTCCTGGCTTCCTCCTTTGCTTTATGTCCTGAGTTGCAGTTTTTTGTTTCTCAGTCACTAGTCTCCATCTGCCTTCTGACTTGCACATGTTGGTTAAACATTTATGTCCTTTGTGGTGCCTTTCCCACCCCTTTGACAATCTTCCCAGCACCCATGCCTTCTCTATGCTAACACCTCCAGTTTTAGCCAGAGGACTGTATCTTGTTCAGGAGACTATTCTACCCGCCCACAGGACATGTTTATGGAGCCTGAGAATGACACTTTAAAGCAAGGCTAGTGGGACTCGGTAAGCACCGGCTTCTTCACCTCTGTTGGAGCAATGCTAACAGCATTAGGTCCAGATGCCTACGGGGATATTCTTTGCTAAGGAACCTTTATTGACAGTCTTTATCTCATTTTCTTCTTTCTGCCTGTGTTTCCAGGGGTCAACTCTCACATAAATTGCTTCTATTCAAGACCCCTTATCTCAGAGTCCTTCTTCTGGAGACCTCAAATGAAGATACCTTGGATTAAATCTTTTCTTTATTATCATTTTAATGAAATTTCAGGTAGAAAAAAAATCATAAATTTAAGAACTTTTGTTATGTGGTCTCTGAATCCTCTTAACCAATAGCATTGTATTGGGCAGTTACTATGGGCCCGTGGGGACAGAATAGTGAGTTAGATACAGATGTTGCCTGCCAGAAGTTTGTGTGCCTGGTAGAGACTGTGCCAGTGGCTTCACAGGTCCAAGAAATTATTTGCAGACCGTGACTTCAGTCAGAGTTGGCTGTTGACAAGGGCAAAGGAGTAGATTTGAAAACAAAATTATGGGGCTAAAAACACTTTTAGAAAATGGCTGAACACAGACCTTCCTGACCTAGGAGGGGTGACTGATTCTAGAGAAGCCTCTATCCCACAGAGGAAGGCTCTGTGAAACAAGCTGAAGGTAGTATTAAAGCCCAGATACACACACAGGACAAATTAACATTGTAGGAGCTGCTCATGTGAAAACGGATGGAGATTAGTGATAAATAAGTCATGCAGTTAGGGTTGGATCTGACAGGAAGCAGACACTCACTCTGAGTGTCTTCGAAGGGCCAATGCTGTGCTGAATGCTTTATTCTGTGGGAAGAGGCTTTTGCAAACGGGGTGAATTTCATCATTTATTCTGGTGACCTGGGGATGGACCATGGGGTTGGGAGTCAAAGGACTTTGAGAAATGCCCAGGGAAAAGCTGTTATCAGGAGGAAACAAACTCCTACAAGTTTGGGGAGTGGGAAAAGCAGGAAGAATTCAAAGGAAGAGCTGAGGAGGTGGCTTGTTGCACAAGCGTGAGAGACAGAGTTGGGATCCTATTAGCCAAGCTTCTAGGAACTTCTTAAAGTGTAAGTAATGCCTGAGAAGGCAAAAAAGAGAAAAGCCTACACCCGGGCCAGTTAGAATCCCACACCTGAAATCTCAACACCTGGGAGGTGATGGCGGGAGGACCGAGGGGTTCAAGGGTCAGTGCCATAGCTGGTTCTTGGACAGGCCTTGCACAGGCAACCACAACTGCTGGGTTCTTGAGTGTTGTTTCTTCACCATCTGGACAGCACTGTCTTGAAGCAATCTTCCCTATACCTGGTTCTTATAGTTTTTCTGCACCTTCTTCCTTAACATCCCTTGAGCTCTGTAGGGAGGGATATGAGCTGCAGCTGTGAGAATTTGTAAGACTTGCTTGTCTATTGGAAAACAAAACCTCTCTAGTGAGACAAACCCTAAATGTTAAGCATTTGCTTCATGCTGTCTCTTCAAGGTCATCTCCTTCTGTCTGTGCCGTCTGCAACAGGTACAAAGACATGGCATTCTTCTAGTCTTCCACCGTCTGCTTACCTGCTTCAGAGCTCCTCTTCTGTGGCCATCCAGTAACACAGAAGTGACAACTTCATGGGAATTCTGCTTTCTTAGGATTTAGAAATAGGAACCACTCAAAAGACTCCGCATGCTTTACCCTCAGTCTCGCAGTTTCACACACTCTTTAAAGAAAGACACGGCTGCTCATGGTCTGGGGTAATATAATCAGGCTTCTGTTGCTTGGCTGCCATTTGTTATTTCTGATTAGAACTTAGGCAAAAGCTTCTAATTTCAGACAGGAGGTTTTTCTGAGAAAATTCTGAGGCTGCCATATAAAACATGGAGCTATAGTTAAGAAAGTAGCTATACTTTTGTGTTCTAGATGTAGTTTTAGGAAAAAATGGTCAGCATGCCATCATGGTGGAGGCCAGGGTTGTTCGAATACCTGTTTAATCATGACCGTATGCAAACGTACCCATTTCTAGGTCACATAACAGTGAGGCTAGGGAGCCAGAGTGGGACTTTGTGGAACCACTTCCCACCATCGTAGCCAGTGAACACCCTGCACAGTAGCTAGAGATGGATCAGTGTGATGCGGTAGATGGAAGAGTAGTCTCTGGAGCCTGCGATCTCTCTGGATTCATGCACAGCTGTCTATGTAATTGTGGTCACATTTCTTAAGCTCCTTTTCCATTAATCTCTTTTTCCACATTGAAAGGAAAATAGCAGCAGTGTCTATTCTATAGAACTGAGGGGCTTGGGATGCCTTAAGTAGTACAGGGTAAGATATTGTTATTTATTTCTTTTGGAGCTTGACAAATTATTTCTTATGTTTATTCCAAAACCTTTTCTCAGCTCTAGTCAAATCTATTGTCATTCCAACTTTCGATTGCACCCTTCTGCTTCTCTGTTGTGTTCTGTAGTGTTGCAAGCTAATGTAGTAATTGGATTTGACCTTGTTCAAATACATGTGCCCATTTGAGAGTGGTTTTAAAAACCTAAGATCTTCTCACAAAGATCTTAATGAAAGGCTGTTACAGATGATAAAAACACCATCACCCAACATGATTTATTTTCAAGATGAGACTGGAATCTGGGGGGGTCATGCTGTTCTGCATGACTGCTTAAAATGATTGCTTAGCATGATTGTAAGCAAAATAAAAGATTCTGGTCTAACTGTGCTGGAGTTAACCTTTTGTTCACAAAATCAGTCACGTGACATTTGCAAACTAAATGCATTTTCATTAGCATCGACTGCATGGCTCTACGAAGTGTTGCCTGAATCATGTGGGCTTTTGGTGTTACAAGTAGGCTCCAGATGACTGCCACATGTGTCCTTATCCTAATTTAATACTGTGTTAGTTACTGTTCTATTGCTGTGAAGAGACACCATGACCAAGAAAAAACATCTAATGGGGGGCTGGCTTGCAGTTTCAGAGGCTTAGTCCATTATCATCATGGCTGGGATCATGGCAGCAACCATGGTGCTGGAGCAGTAGCTGAGAGCTTTACATCCTGATCCAGAGTGAGGGCCTGGGCCTGGCTTGGGTTTCTGAAACCTCTAAACCAGCCCCCCAGCGACACTCTTTTTCCAAAAAGCCCTTCTAATCTTTCTTAATCCTTCTAACCCTATCAATCACTTCCACTCCCTGGTGACCCTGGGAGAGCGAGTCTATGGGAAGCCATTCTCATTCAGATCATGCCCCTAGTATTGGGGTTCCTCGTGCCCCTTTGAAATTCTTGTAAGTTGGAGTGCTCATCATCAGGCCTTGAATGCCTGCACTTCTCCTTCCTTCAAGATCTCATAGCTCAGACACTGACTTCAGAGCTGTCTGCTGTCTCATTACCTGGGTACCATTTCTGCCTCATTGTCATGCACCTGATGTGGACTGCATGCTATTTAAAGATGGGACTGTTTTTGCCCCCTTTTTTAACATTTGAATAATGCATCAACGCGAAAAAGCAACGCCTTCTCCATTAATGAGTTTTAGATGCCAAGTTAAAGCCCCAGAATTTATGACTAGAATCATTACCTTAAAATTTCTAAGGTCGTATCTGGTTTTGGTAAGAAAAAGATTTTAAATTCATTTAGTCTCTTTTTGGTAACAAGCATAAATTGTTCTTTTTGACTCTCACAATAGCTCGTAGAGGCAGGAATTCTTTTCATTTTGACAAGAAAGCTGCCAGTTGAAGAGACAGATGCTCTGCAAAGGCCTGCAGAAGGAGCCTGGACAAAGGGCGCTTACGGAGCATGCGTGGGGCCCTGGGTCCAATCCCCAGCACTACATAAGATGACATGGTAGCACATGCGTGTAATCTCAACACTTGAGAGGTGGAGGTGCAAGGATCAGTAGATGAAGAACATGTTTGAGGACATAGCAAGTTGGAGGCCAACCTGGGCTACATAAGGCCACCTCTAAAAGACAAAAAGTCAGCAAAATTGCTAAGTTAAAAGCCGAGTCAATGCTTGAACATAGATTGGACACCAAAGAGAGTCCATTCTTTCTGCTCTCTTTCCTGGAGTGAGGGGCAGAGAAATATATGTACTAAATGTCAGGTCTGGCCATCTGGGAGGAGAGTCTGCCTAGTTCTAATATATAGTGATCCACCTGTCCTGGGCAAATATTAACACCAGTTCAATCCCCCTCCACAGCATTCCCATCCTCATAAAATAAAGGGATATGGATATATTTCCTTAGCAGTTGTGGTGGTTTTTAAAGAAATGGGCCCCATAGGGAGTGACACTATTAGGAGGTGTGGTGGTTTGAATGTAGTTGGCCCCCATAATCTCATAGGGAGTGGCATTATTAGGAGGTGTGGCTTTTGGACTGGGTAAGGCCTTGTTGGAGGAGGTGTGTCACTGTGGGGGAGGGCTTTGAGGTCTCCTATGCTCAGGATACTGTCCGGTGTCTCAGTCAACTTCCTGTTGTCTCTGAGTCAAGATGCAGGGTTCTCAGTTCCAGCACCACGTCTGCCTGCACACTGTCATGCTCCCTGTCACGATGGTAAGAGACCAAACCTCTGAAACTGTAGGCCACCTGCAGGCATTTTCCTCAGAAGAGTTGTCAAGGTCATGGAGTCTCTTCAAAGCAATAGAAATCCTGACTAAGACAGAAGGTGTGGCTTTTGTTGGAGTGGGTGTGGCTTTGCTGGAGTGGGCGTGGCTTTGTTGGAGGAAGCGTGTCGCTGGGGCTGGACTTTAAGGTCTCAGTACTCAAGCCAGGTCTCCTGTGTCTTATCCACTTCCTACTGCCTGCCGGTCCTGACGTCGAACTCTGTTACCTCTTCAGCACCATGTCTACCTGCATGCCATCATGCTTCCCACCATGACATCGTGGACTAAACCTCTGAACTGTAAGCCAGGTCCAATCGAATGTTTTCCTTTATAAGAGTTGCTGTAGTCACGGTGTCTCTTCACAGCAATAGAAACCCTAGGACGGCAGAAATCCCCATACTTCGTGATGTGGTATTGGCTGTACAGTGGCTGCCATCTGCAGAAATCCCCACACTTTGTGGTGAGGTACTGGCTGTTCAGTGGCTGCCATCTGCAGAAATCCCCACACTTTGTGGTGAGGTACTGGCTGTTCAGTGGCTGCCATCTGCAGAAATCCCCACACTTTGTGGTGAGGTACTGGCTGTTCAGTGGCTGCACATCAAGAGCTGTTTGAGCTGTGGGGGAGGCTCCCAGTCAGTGAGAGCTAAATTGTCTGCACTAGTCTCCTGCTGGGATCTGGCTAAGCATTTTCAGGAGGAATTATCCTTTGGCCTCATTTCAGCAGGTTTCAGTATCATCGAATGTAAGAACATACAAATGGAAGTAGAGGAGTCTCCTTCACTAGAGAGAATCTGAAAGGCCAGGGCTGCTTAGTGAACACATGAATGGGTAAGTGGAGCAAAACTTCAGGAGACCACAGACAGACTTTTGCCATAAACAACAACATATACATAAAAGAACCCGTTTTCTCATTCTTAATGGCTTCTAGGTCGTTTGAAGAGCCTGAGACCTCTAGGAATCAGATGTGAAGAAGTTAATCCGTCTGTAGAATCCTCACTGCTCTGTCCAAACCTTTGGACAGCACCTGCGGGTACTTGGGAATACCATTTGCTCCTTCCTCGGCCAAGGAGATCACTTCAGCAGAAGGTCAGAATGGCTAATTAGAATGTAATTCTCCTGAACGGAGAGGCAATTCCAGCTTCCCCAGAAGCAGGGTTAGGGTTGGTGTTTAGGGTTGTGGAGCTTTTCGTGTTCTCTGTAGACCACACTGCAGCTTATATCACATGTGTACTTGTAGTGTTTTGATGTGGAAGGTTGAAATATCTTCCTTAACAAGAATGCTCAACAGGTAAATATATGCAATTTTGGTTAATAGTCTGTCTTTAAAAAACAAAACAAAACGACAACAACAAAATACTTGCCTGGTGGTGCACGCCTTTAATCCCAGCACTTGGGAGGCAGAGGCAGGCGAATCTCTTGAGTTCGAGGCCAGCCTGGTCTACAAAGTGAGTTACAGGACAGCCAGAACTCTTACACAGAGACAGCCTGTCTTAAAGAGACAAACAAACAAACGAACACCCCAAACAAGCAGACAAACAAGAAATCTCATGAATACAGATTCTATTTAATTGATCAATGTATTTATAGTATATGCATGTGTTCGTGTGGACATGTGTAGGTACACATGTATGTGTGTGTATATATATGTGCTTGCCAAAAGGTTCACCCGGAGTATCTTCCTTTCACTCTTCATTTATTTTTTGAGACAAGGCATTGCTCTGAAACTGGTTCTCTTTGATCTGGCTGCCTGTGAACCCCAGGGATCTGTTTGTCTATGTCTTGCTGGGGTTGTAGCTGTGGCTGCTAAGCCTACCTTTTTAAAGGTGGGTCCTGGAGTTAGAGTTGCCTTCTGCTCATAAGGCATGCACTTTACAAGCAGAGACATCTCCGGAACTCTGAGCACAGCATACAATCCCAGATTCGCTCTCACCTTATTTACTGGCATTTATCTCTTTCTCAATCAAGATGTTGGAGACAGTTCTTAAAATTCGACTTAAAACTGAGTTGTAAACTTTTTATGTAACTTTCAGATAACTAAATGAAAAGAGTAATGGATAGGTATCACAATACATAATGAGATGGAGCAATTATGATATTGATAATTAAATGGCCTTGGTTGTATTACTACAAATATTGCATTGCCTCTTATTCCGAGGTCACTACTGCCTTATCTATAAAGGGACTTTTAAATTCAAGGAGAGCTTCTGAAACCTTGCTTTCGGTTATTTGGTTAGCATTATAGAAGGTTACTTTAAAGCATTAATTCAACCATTATGAACAAGTTTTCTTGGCTATCACTTTGTAAACATTTTTCTAGACATTATTAAAGAGAGAGTCCAAACATAGAGCATTTCACACTTTTGGGATCAGAGAAGGAAAGACAAAATAATCCTGGACAGAGACTTTCTGAATAAGATACCTTGTAGTCTAGGGGAGTGTGTGTACGTGTGTGTGTGTGCATGTGTGTGTCTCTGTGTGTACGTGCATGTGTGTGTCTCTGTGTGTGCGTGCATGTGCATATATCTGTGTGTGAATGTGCGTGTGTTTGTGTGTGCATGTGTGTGAGTCTCTGTGTGTGCATGTGTGTGTGTCTGTGTGTGCATGTGCGTGAGTCTGTTTGTATGCATGTGTGTGGGTCTCTCTGTGTGCACGTATCTGTGTGTGTGCATCTATGTGTGTGCATGTGTGTGGGCTCTGTGTGTGTGCACGTGCATGTGTCTGTGTGTGCACGTATGTGTGTGTGCATGTGCATGTGGGTGTGTCTCTGTGTGTGTCCGAGGCCTCTGCAACTACTGAGCTACACCCCTAGTCCTTTTACTCACTTAGAAACATTCATAATGCTCATTTACTAGGTGTCGGGCTGCCTGCCTATAATCCTCGCCCTTGGGAAGCTGAGACAGGAGGATTGTGAGAAAAGAGAAACCAACCAATCAACACACATACACACACACACTCACATCCTCATGCACACTTATCTTCCCATCATGTCCTTATACCTTCCTTCATTTTTACAATAAAAGTATCGTATCAGGATGGCACTTGGGAAGGACTCCTGCAACTATAAGTAAAATATCTCCTGTCATTTATTCCGACACAAATCATGTGACGGTTATTAGCCAGTACCCAAAGTTATAACAACAGTAAACAATAAATTTAGAAAAGCCTGTTAGCAGAAAATGAAAAGCCAAAATGTTGTTTACTCTGTTGAATGTACCAAAACTTCCTCTGGGTACACTGGCGATGCGCCAGCAAGGAGTTGGGAGGGGGCGGAATTCATGACACAAACTGTTCCACTTCAAAGCATTTGATTTTGTTCTCATTTGAAAATATTAAAAAATTGAAATTAATGTGTTTTCACATGCGATAGCCTGTATGTGGAGGTCAGAGGACACCCACAGAGATGACTTCCTCCTCTTCCTCCTGCTGCCATGTGGGTCCTCGGAACTGAATTCAGGTTATCAGGCTTGGTAGCAAGTTCCCTTACTCGTTGAGCCGAGCCATGGTGCCAGCCTTGTCTTTGCTTTGATTTTAGACAGCATTTTGTTTGTATTTGTTTACTATCACTATGTAGCACCCATGGCCTGAAATGTGATTGATTGGTAAAGCAAGCTGACCTTGAACTCCCAGAAATCTGCCTGTGTCTGCCTCCCGTGCTGGGATTAAAGATGTGAGCTACCAGGCTTCCCCCTGGCTGGCAGTTCAACGCTTGGAGTTACTGTAAAGGATGTTAACCAGCAGGAGTCCCTTGCTCAAAAAGTCCGGGAAACTGAGAGCTCCTGAATGGGTAGATAAAGTCAAGCCAGACAAACGTAAAGAGCTTTCCCCACCTGCGATGAGAACCGATTCTACCCTAGTTGCGCCCACAGCACGGTACCTGCACCTCCGTGATGGCTCCAGGGTTGGCTCCATGACCAAGACCTACAGAGGATGACAGAAAAATGGTGTCAGATCCGGCCGTTTCAGCAGAGGCTCCAAGAGTATGTCCCCCTGGGTGCTTCCTCCAAGCCCTGGAGGCACTGAAAATGGTGGGAAAAGACCAAGACAGTAGCCACAATCTAACACCTCAGGGACAGAGAGATCTGGACAGAATCGCCAGAGAGGCAGCCGCCGCCAATGAGAAGCACTAGAAGAGAGGATGTTGGGTTAATACAGTGCCTCATCCATTAAAAACATGTGTGCTGCTTTGAATTTATTCAGCCATTGATTGCTGGGTTCTTCAAGGTCAGTGTAAGAGAAAACGCAGGCATGATCTGATGGCTAGCCTACTTGGCACACGGTGCTTCCAAATAAGAAGCATGGCACTCCATGCCCCAGAAGTCAGAACACTGGATTCTGAAGAAGTGTGTGAAGCCAGCAGCTGGCCTGTGGAGAAGTCTGTACTCTCTACATAGAGATCCTGGTAGTGTGAGTGCTCACTCTCCAGTTTGAGGTGAAGTGCTAACCAATCTCAGCCAATAGACTCCCGCTAGATAAGTGGTTGCTCATTCGCAAGAAAGCAGATGCTGTTCCCTGAACACCTGTCTCTGGAGTGGCTCATTCCACCCTCTGCACTGACCCATGGGCGTTGCTCTCTTGTTGGGGGACACCTCAGTTACGAGGACACCTCAGTGTCAAGTCCACTGAGAAATCAATGATCAAAGTCAGTACTGGAATATTGAGCAAGCACTGTATAGTGTCCATTGGCGCTCGAGACAGTAGTACAAACTACCTGGATCTGTCTCCACAGTGCCGACCTTCTCCTGGGATAAGGCAGACAAAGACAGTGTTTGGAAATCAGTGCGTACCAAGTATGCCAGTTATAATTAAATGCTGCTGAAAATAATACAGTAGAAAAAGAGTGATTTGAACAATTTGTCTGCGCACGGCTCACTTATAATAAAAATATTTCTATTCTTGCCTTTCTTTTGCCAAGAGATCTACTAATAACAACCTCTGGAAATATGCTGTGAAATCCATGTATAATCACACATAATTGATCTACCCACTTTTTTATATTACAAAGGACACATTATGAGTCGCTTAATTTGGACCATGCAGAGAAAAGCCTTCAGATAGAAGTGATCCGTAGAAATTGAGACTGACATCTGTGTGGTTGGAGGCCACCACTGAACAGCTAGCGGAGCGTGGCGCTGGCCCAGAGATACACATGCGGGCATCTTGGAGAGAGTGGTTTCTAATCAGAGGGAGTTCTAGCCCTGGTAGAATTTGAACATCAAAGATAGCTAACTAAGAATGAATACATAACTTGTCAGCTTAATTTATATGTTGGTTACTGCACACGAGCCACGCATATGAAGTGGAATTAGAGTAGAAAAAAGATGTCAGCTTGCTTGTTGATATAATAGATGGCCAATAAACATTTCCTTCAGGGCCCTGTCTGAGTGGAACAGAGATGCCTCTGTCTCTTGAGGCCCTTGCTCAGTCTTAGGCACAAGAAAGTGGAGACCAAATCCATCACAGACACAGTTTTGTGCACAAAGAGAAACTAGCTAAAAATCTGTAGAAGTTAGCTTGTAGGAAATCTGCTTTAAAAACTATAATGAGCTTATTATACCATTTCGCTTTTTATACAGTCCAATTTAATTGCTCATTTAGGATAGCCACAGACTGAGCCAACCATCAATACCATATTGCCTAAGACCTGGTGGGGGGCAGGTTTGCTTATTTTTGTCTGTATAGATGGGTGTACTTTGAACATTACATTGACTTTACATAGCTATGTAGTATTCTACTGTGCAGAAATACAGCAGAGTTTGTTTATGTATCAGTTGATTGCAGGAAGTTGTTTCCACAGTTTGACTATTATGAATAATGTTTTTATGAAGAAATTTGCACATGTTCTCCCGTGGCTACATTTCATGACTTTTGGGTATATGCTAAAAACAAGAATCACTGGCTCTTATGGTAACTCTATATTTGCCTAAGAAAATATTTATTATTTTATGTGTATGAGGGTTTTGCCACTGTATGTGTATGTATCATATGTGTGCAGTGCTCTTTGAAAGAAGGCATTGATAGCCTGCAACCGGAGTTAACAACAGTCATGAGCAGCCATGTGGGTGCTGGAAACCGAGCTCAGTCTTCTGCCCTAACAGCCAATGCTTTAAACTGCTGAACCACCTCAGTCTCTATTCTACTTTGCTGTTATTTTAAGACAGGGTCTCCCTATGTGTTTCTGACTGTCCTGGAATTCACCACATAGATCAGGCTGGCCTTGAACTCACAGAGATCTGCCTCTGCCTCACAAGTGCTGAGATTAAAGGTGTGCACCACCGCATCTGGCTTATATTTACTTTTTTTTTGAGGACCTGACAAACTGTTTTCCAAAATGGCTGGACCATGCTATCCCCCCCCCCCCCCAAGCAATGTACTAGGGTGTTAGTCTCTCCATGCCACACCTATGACCACTGTATGTATATCTACCATGCCACAGAGGTCAAAGGAGGGTGTTGTATGCCCTGCAACTGAAGTTTCTGATCTTGTAGGCTGCTCTGTGGGTGCTAGGAGCTGAATTTGGGTCTTCTATAAGAGCGGCAAATGCTCTTAACCACTAAGAATCTTCCCAGCCCTGGAATGTAACTTTTATGGCATATCTTGATGATTTATGAAGTTCACTGGTGTTTGTTGTAATGTCTTCCCCCCCCCCCTCTCTCTCTCTCTTGTTTGTTTAGACTGTGCAAGGGCTTGCCAGTGTTCAGTGAAAAGGTGTTCAGAACTGTAATATCCTTTTGCTGGCTTGTCCCTTTAGTCATTATAAAGAGACCTTCTCTATTTCTTTTGACCAATTTTGGGTTGTTATCTGTTTTGTCAGATGTTAGAACAGACACATCTAATTGATTTCTAGTTTCTTTTACCCCAGTTGCTTTTTTTTTTATTAGCCTTTTACTCCAAGATTGTATCTGTCTTTGTTGGAGAGGTGTTTTACTGGAGGCAACAAATTGATGGAACTGCTTTCAAAATCTAACTTGCTGGTCTGTATTTCTTGAGTACTGAACTGAGGGCACATTAAAAAATATTTCTGATAGGTAAGTATTAATTTCCATAATTTTGTAGTATATGTTGTTTTTCTCTTTTTTTACTACTCTTCTAGCATGATTTGCTCTTTAGTTTAGCATCATGGATATGTTCAGCCTTCTCTTAAGTACAGAGGCTCCCTTCAAATATTTTCTGCAGTGTTTACCTAGTGATCAAGAATTCCTTTAATTTGTATTTATCATGGAATGTTTTCCACTGTCGTTAAATTACAATGGATAGTCTGGCTGGCTATGATAATATGGGTTGGCATTTATTATCTTTTATAGTCAGGGATATATAATTTCGTGCTATCCTTGTTTTGAGGGGTTCCTGTTGAGAAATAAGATGCAATTCTGGTAGTATGCCTTGTGTGTGTGGCTCAGCATCTCTCTCTAACAGCTTTCAAACTTTTTCATTGTTCTTTCTTCTTAGTGTTTTAGCTAACTATGACACAGGGATTTTTTTGTGTGTGTGACTTGCCTAGTGTTTGAAATGCCTCCTGGATCAGGGTGGTCATCTCTTCCCCTAGATTTGGGGACTCATCTGATTTTATTGGATATTGCTTATGTCTTTAGCCCAAAGTTCGTCCTTGATGTGTGACAAAGCTTTCCCCAGGGAGATGCCACATGTACCTACTCACCCCAGGTTGGGAGTCCATGATAGACTGAAGTATAGAAACCACCAAAGTCCAACTTGGCGAACCAGTGAGTTTTATTGGTATTACTTACAGGAACATGGGGTAGGGGTCACTCACAGAAGCAGAAATAATTCAAAGACAGCTGTGTCACCAGAGTCTACCCAAGCATGGGTGCCAGTTCACAAAGCTAGAAACCTAGCCCAGGATGCATGCAGGTCACTGGGTTGGAGAGTGTCCTTTCCAAGGGTCTCAGCTGGTCTAAACCTCCTTAAGGCATCTCAGCTGGTGCTGTCTTTTTCCTCAGGCAGCTCTGTCACTGGAGTCTTCTGTGCACCTCGGCTTGCCTGACTATGTGTGAGTCTTGCCTCCCTAAGTGTGAGTCTCAGCAGCAGTTTATTTACGCTGGGAGGGAGGCACTTACTGAATCTGCTCAGTTTCAGGGACTTCCTGAAGCTCTTTTGAGTTGTTTACCTTCCTGCCTAGGGAGCTTCCCTGAGGGACTGAATGTTTCAATCCTGGAGGAAGCTGTTAAATAACATGCCCCTCCTGCCATGTCTGTGCTTCGTAGATTTGATCTTTGCTGGTGTACCATAGAGCTCATAGGTCTGCTCATACTTAGCTGTCATTGCCACTGTCTGACTATTCTAATTTATTTGTCTTGTTTTCCATCCCCGATGTTCAGTCTTTCACCTGACCCTCTCTCTCTTGGCAAGGCTTTCCAGGCTTACTGAGCTTTTCTTTTCTAGAATTTCAATTTGACTTTTTCAATATTTTTTATCTTATATCGAATTATTCTTTAATATCCTGTGTTGATTTCTTTATTTCATTCAGCTGTTTATGTGTATTCACTGCCGGGATACCTTTTCCCTTAGACCTGCAATACTTCCCATAAGGGAAACCTATCCCCTCAGAGCTATAATACTTAAACACCCATGCTCAGAAATCCAGATACAACTCCTGCATCACTCAGAGTAGAGAACTGTCTGCAGAAGCAATTGCAGCTATTAGTTGGAGATTTTTATTAAAGACTTTTTAAAGAGACACAAGGATTAGGAGAAAAAGAGGTGTCCAGAATAAAGTTGGATATATCCAGGTGTGTGTATAACTTCCTCACGGGGAGAATAAACCACACTTTTACTACTAAAGGAGAAAGAAAATGGAGTCAGAACTAAAAGGACATTTGAGATGCTGATCACATAAACATTTTAGAAAAGTTTTCACGTTTCTTTCAATAGTAGTTTACATAATTTTTGATTACAATGAATGTTTTGGTTTATTACTGACCCTAGCACATTGTGTGACTCCTAGTGGACAATCTGTGGATGGGTACTCCCTATTCATGAGCTGTGAGAGTATACTAATATATAAGCCAAGTTCTAGCCTTCTCCTTCAATGGTACTTGATTGAACTCAGGTTGTCAAGTTTGGTGGCAAATGACTCTACCCACTAAACCATCTTGTTGGCCCCAAGTTTTAGTAATCTAGATTGAAATATGGGTTCATAATGTTTTATTAATTAATCAAATATTGTATATTAAGAGATTAAGCAAAACTAATAAACTAAGTTTCATCTTAAATGTAACAAAATACTTTTTAACCTTACTGAATTTCTAACTAAACATTCTACGAGATCAGTACTAGGCCCAGCCTGTGCACATGGAAGTGTAATGTGCCTGACCCGATCTCACAGCTACAGGTGACTGGAAGGGATATGAGTCTGTTGAAATGCCCATTTTTGTCAACGTGATATCCTGGCTATCTTGTGTCCTATTCACATGCAGAATGTGAACATTAACCTAACAGAACACAGAGAACTCTCAATACAGACACCAGGAACTGAACCTAACAGAACACAGAGAACTCTCAATACAGACACCAGGAACTGAACCTAACAGAACACAGAGAACTCTCAATACAGACACCAGGAACTGAACCTAACAGAACACAGAGCACTGTCATTAGAGACACCCAGGAATAGGGGTTAACAGAACACAGAGAACTCTCAATACAGACACCAGGAACTGGACCTAACAGAACACAGAGAACTCTCAATGGAGACACCCAGGAACTGAGGCTGTATTGCAGAACCACAGGAGAGGCACGGCTGTGGAATCATTAGGGGTGAAGTTAAGCCACCATTTCCTGTTCCCACCTGTCTCACTGTCTTGTCTGCCCTTCCAGTTATGCTGTCTCCCCAACAGATAAGAAAACCCTCCTGATATGCAAGTGCTCTCTCCCTGTCTTCTCTTCTCATCCCCCTCCTCCCCTCCCTTCCTCTCCTTTCCCCTTCTTCCTCTTAAACTCTCACTTATGAATCTATAATAAGTATTTCTCTAGAATGAACAAGTAAATAAAAAGTTCAGAAACCAATAGATCATTAGTAGCATCTCTAGCTAATGTTCCCATGTCATTTAAATTATGGTGAACCTCAGGTGTTCTTGTTTTTCTGGAAAACACATGAGATTTATGAGAAAACACAATGAAATCTTTCTGAAAGCCATGTTTTTTATTCATAACTTGGCTATGTCTATTTTCAGGCTGTTATCTATATGCCTATATTGGAATAGAAATTTTATATATCTATATTGTATATATATTGTATAATACATATCACATATCTATATTGAAAAGAAATTTTCAGAAATCTTAAATCTTTAGGCATTTATTCACAAATGTGAAAACTATAGAGAGGTACCATCAACAAGCACTATCTACTCACTACCATGGGATAGGTGTGGTGGAAAGTTACGGGCACCACACTGTCCCAGAGCCTCAAACAGAATGTTCTCTCAGGCTCACGTGACTGTTGGCGGATGTCATCTTTTCTTCAGAACTGTAGAAACTCAATGTGGGCAGATTAGTTGAGATAACCACTGCAAACAAAGCTTTCTGAGCTCTAGAGTTAGAGAAAAGAATGAAAATGAAAAAGAAATCAGCCAGGAAATTTAATAAGGTCTACTTTTGAACATAGAAAGTATTCCATTTTTAGCCAGTTGGTTGTGTTCCCTCTGATGGCATTGTGTCTCACAGAACGCCCACCCAATTTTGTTCTTAACCTTCAAATGGTAAAATTTTTCTGTCATCTTGTCTTAAGGTACAATTTTAAGTGTTTTTATGTAGCTAGTGACTTATTTCTGCTTTTTTATTGTAAAATTTGGCTGATCTGTGAAGTTTGTGTTCGTTCATGTATTTCCCACTATTCACATTAACGCCAGTGGTGCCTCCACAGTGCAGCGTCTAAGAATGTGGCAGCCAATACAGACTAGAGATGCAGAGCCCACAGAGACATTGTGGGATGGGCTCCCGAGGCACAGTTAGTAGCCGAGGAAACAGGCATGAAGAAAGGCTTCATTCACGACAACGACAGGGTATATGTGCAGATCACCCTGCAGGATAGAGAAGACATTCCCAATTGCATTAGCACAGGCTCTAACAGCTTCTCTGAGGTCTTACTGAGGGGCAGACCCTGAAGACACAGAGCAGTTGCATGACTGAAGAAAGAGCATCATGAAGGAAACCCTGTGTGAAGAAGGAGGATTAGAAGAGATCGCGATACAGCATGAGGGACATTTGGGAACACTTCCGTTCATTTGGAAATGTTCCGTACATGGTGCAATAGATAGCACTGTCAACTTGACGGCCTAGAGTCACTTGTGGAGAAGTCTCAGTGATACTGTCTACCTTGGGTTGGCATGTGGGCGACTCTGTGGAGATGGTCTTACTTCATGTAGGAAAACAGCCCAATGTGGGCAGCATCATTCATAGGCAGCATGAATGGAGCAACTGAGCTGGCGCAAGCAAGCAAGCATGCATTCATCTCTCTCTGCTCTTGACCATGGATGCGATGTGGCTAGCTGCTTGAAATTCCTGCTACGATGGGCTATAACCTGGAGTTGTAGGATGAAATAGTCCTTCTCCTCCCCAGGTTGCCTTTTGTCAGATGATTTTCTCACAACAGCAGAAATGACACCAGAGCACCACGTGGTTTAAGAAAACAGACAGGAGCACTGTCGAGATTCTAACATTTCTGGGCACTTTACTGTATACTCTTTAGTATTCACCATAACTCTGTGAAGTAGAGTGCTGTCAAGTCTGAAGGACTGATTCCAGTCTGGTGCCACAAGGTGTGCTGTTCCCCAGGGGATATCCTTGCTCAGCCTCAGAGACTGGGTTGCTATGGTCACGCAGAGGTTAACAGGCACATGCAAATTGATTCTTTCTAACCAAATTTAAGGGAGTCTGATTATGGACCAAAGCATCCATTTACAAACTGTATGGGGAAATTAACTGCCAAGGAGACTAGAATGCTCCCGTCAGCTTGTCAGCACGTCTGTTCCCTAGGGGAGGGAAAGCTTGGGGAAATGAAATTAAGGGCTGCAGGCTGCTAAGGGAGGAAGAATTAGAAGGAAGCGAGTTGGATGCTTTTAATAAGGAAATTACCATGCTGTGCTGAGCCTAATGCACCGCTCCACCGCAGAAATACGCTTGCCTGCCCAAGGGATCCCAGCATTGTTTTCAGACATTC
Source organism: Microtus pennsylvanicus (assembly GCF_037038515.1). Classification (NCBI taxonomy): domain Eukaryota; kingdom Metazoa; phylum Chordata; class Mammalia; order Rodentia; family Cricetidae; genus Microtus; species Microtus pennsylvanicus. The sequence goes on along the minus strand of NC_134585.1, from coordinate 67,676,143 downwards.
AAACTCTTCTCTCCTGGTACCACTCAGATTACGGCAGTTGTGAGCAAATCTGGAGGGCCAGAGACCTTGTATGAAACCATTGCTCTGGAGTGGGCTGTGCGTCTGATGGTGCTTCAGAGGAGGGGGCAGAGATGCTGCATTTGGAATGAACACAGGGCAGGGTTTGTAGCATAGCTTGGCAACACCAAACTAATGGAGGATTTTACTGTGTTTGAGGAGCTAGTTAAGAACACTGCATGAATTTCCAAATTTTGTTCCTACAGCCAACCTTTAGGGTTGTTAACAATGTTTCTCTTTTGTAGATGGTAAATGCAAGCGCATGTCAATTAAAATAATGTGCCTAGAAAGTCTCCACAGATGGGGCATGGATCCCTCCGGGCTAACGTATCTGTGTTTGTACTCTTCATTCCTTCTTGAAATTAATTCTTACCCCAGTTGAGAGTGTCCGAGTGATGATTCATCTCTCTCTTTGCTTCTCCTGCCCTCTGTTGTTGATATTGATCGCCCTTGTACGCTTCCCTTCTCAGATGCCTGGTGGGTATTTCTTTCTCCGTCCTTGCTGTCTATGCTAGTCCAGTTGTGGGCCTCCACTCCAAGACCTAGTTAGTCTGCCTTCCTAGCAACCAGTCTCTCGTACTGAGAACACTGTTTTTATTGATGTAATAGTTTATCTAATGTAAGTTAGATTATTTTAACCCTTTAAGAAGCACATATTTATGAGTGTCTATTAGTACATTCACAGTTTGCCGCTGTCGCCAGCCTACAACTCCAGCTTATTCTCATGACCCTCAGAAAGCGCCCTCATCCACTTATGGTCAGCTTTATCCATCCTGGTGATCTTTTCAAGATGGGTGAACTATCTTCTGTCTCTGTGAACTCATCTCTTCTGGAAATATAACGTAAATGGAACAACACACTCATGACCTCTTGTGTCTGCCTTTCTTCACTTGGTGTAGTTCATTCACAAGGCAGTGTGTGCTGGGACTTCATTCCCTTTCACGGCCAAATGATATCTATCATTTAACACTGGAGCATGCAAGGTGCAGACCTACCTTTTTGGGGAACTGATCAGAGTGCTTGGGATTTGCTATCATTATTACAAATGAGACTCTTTCCCTGACCATTTTATTTTTAATATTTTATTTATTTATTATTCTTGGGTATGTGTGTGAGTGTATGAACGCATGTGCCATGGCACTTGTGTAGAGGTCAAAGGCCAAGGTTCAGCAGTCAGTTCTTCCTGCTGTGGGTGGCAGGGACTAAATGTGGGGATGGGGCATGTGATGTGAAGTGAGTGTTTTTGCTCACGGAGCATCTCATGAGCCCTTGTACCACATTCAAACAAGACACCCTTTTTTTTTTTGGTTTTTCGAGACAGGGTTTCTCTGTGGTTTTGGAGCCTGTCCTGGAACTAGCTCTTGTAGACCAGGCTGGTCTCGAACTCACAGAGATTCGCCTGCCTCTGCCTCCCGAGTGCTGGGATTAAAGGCGTGCGCCACCACCGCCCGGCCAAGACACCCCTTTTAAAGAACAGGAATTTCTAGAATTCCTGTGAGCCACATCTTTGAGAGCTTCCTGTTTTGCCAGTCTCAATTTCAGAGCTGTGAATGAAGGAACAGAGTGATATTTTCCACAGAAACATCTTATGATTTATGAACTGCTACTAAAGAAGAGATATTTTGTTTTTAATTGCCATAATTGGTTTGTATTAATAAAATGCTATCAAAACAAGTCAAAGGCAAATAGCAAACACCAATTAACACTTTGACTTTAAAGTCCAGTAGTCTGGTTGTGCATGATTTATTTATACAAGCTTGTAGGTAGCACATTCAGATAAGCCTACAGAAAATGAAGTAAAAATAGCGAGTAAGCATGAAAACATTCACCTTCAACAGCAGATAAAGCAGTAATTTAAATGATAGGCCATTTCTGGGCTATGAAACTAGGTTTCAGAAAGTTTATGAATGGATGTTTTGACAGCAGCAACAAAATCCTTGCAATCGTCTTAGTATCCAATAGCATGGGAATGGTTAAGTGCCATGTGCACTGAACTTATTTTACTTTTCATTATGTGTATATTTGTGTGCCTCTATATGATGTGCTTGAGAGTGTAGTGGCTGTGGAAGCTAGGAGAGGGCAGTAGATCCTGAGTAGACCTTACAGAAAGCTGTGAGCCAGCAGATGTGGTGCTGGGAACTGCACTTGGGTCCTCTGCAAGAGCAGCGTGCTGAGCCCCACTGTTCTGAACAATTTAAAATGGTAGAAATGTTGATGCTGTTGTGCTAAGTGTGGAAGGCAGCAGGTAAGACACATCTTACAGCCCTCTAAGAACACACACAGGCACTCTGGATAGCAACCCTGTGTTATGGAAGGTGCTAGAATGTTGGTGGTGAGAACTGGCAAAGAGTATCAGATGGAAACTGTGCTACTTTCATAGCTTTTCTGAAATTATGTCAAAATAGAAAGTGAAAAGATACATACAGAAAAAAGTGCTCAAAGTCAAAAGAATCAAAATGTCAGCACTGGTTCCACAACCTACATGCATGAAAAACATCATAAATCATATTTTATATAATTAGTATATGACAATTAAAATAGAAAAAACCTTCTTTATAGATTTGAAGGAAACACATGTACCAAAAAAATTAGTAAAATCAAAAGCAAATATAGTCCACTCCAGTGAATGTGTTAATCAGCATGCAAGCATGACTTAATACTCATGGCAGACAAAGTGTGTATGGGGGGATGGAAGGCAGGAAAGTGCAAAGGTTGGGGCACACTTAGGGGTGCCATGTGAGACCTGAGAGGGCTGGGATAGGCTCTGTGGCCTGGCACTGATATTTCAGCTCCACAATAAAGAGAAGCTGCTCCTGCAAAGACAGACGATGTCCAGAGTGTTTTCTTTGTGAATTCTCTGGGCTTTAGGAGGCATAGGCAAGTCAGAGGAGGTGATGGGTGTCTTCCTAAGACGTCATTTCTCCTTAAGTGACATGATAACCATTTCCATACTTGTTTTTAATCGCAGACTCCTTTCTAAGCAACTCCAGTGTGCGGTGATTCAGTTCAGGCCTTCAGAAGAGACAGCCTCATACCTTAATGAGTGACTCAGGTAATCACCAGCTCCAGTTAAGCCTCTCGCCCCAAACCTTTGTGTTAAATATTTGTCTTAGTTCAATGTTACCTGAAGACAAGTGGAACCTTGAGTATGTACCCTGGTGTCACTTGGAGTGCCCCCAAATATCTGCAATGGTTCTGTCTTTCCTACCTGGTACCCCATGATGGGATGAGGATGTCTTCCCTCCTGCAACTGGGGCTCACTTCAGTGGCTCCTGGGAACAGACAAGCAGCTACTGTGGCTCATGAAGGAGTGTCCCCAGGTGGGCTCCTGACACCACTCACTGCTGCCGTGTCCACCCACTCCCCACCAGCTGTTAGTGCTGGAACCAGAATCCTATTTTTGCATTTTGCTGTAAGGTTCTTGTTTTAGCCGCCTTTCTCATGTTCATGTGTGCTCCTTAGAGACATCCCATGCTTCAAAAGCTGTTTATTAGAAGAGAACATATGGCTCCAACACTGCCCAGTTCAAACTCTCTCTCTCTCCAGGATTAGATGCTAAATCCCTTGCAGGCATGGACCATGCCTGTCCATCATTATCCTCTTCCTACTTGGTCTTCGAGTTTTGAAACACCACTCAGATGGTAAGAAAGTGAGCGTAGCTTTCTCCAGGGGTCAATGCTGTTCCTGAAGGGAAACCTGTCCCGTGCTATGAAAACTCTGGCTTATACGGGAATGAAAGTGTAAAGAACTTAATGTATAGCCTAAAACTGAGAGCAGCTTTGGTCTCTGGCTGAGCTTATTAAAATGATGCAAAATGTTATTAAAAATAAGATCTAAAAGTTTGTCTAGCAAGCCTCTTAAAAAAAGAGTGCACGAGTGTGGGTGATCCATGTGTGCTCTTGAAGACCGCAGAGTCCCTGTGCTGTGTGGGTGTCAATGATTTGCTTCTCATCTTAGCCACGTATTACAGGGAACGCTGGGACAAAGAATATGCCTACCGTGTGTGGATGCTGTTGACTCTACATTGAATGAACAATTCACAGGGCCATTTTAAGAGTAGATGAATATTGTTAGCAAGCTTAGAGACGATTATTTTAGTGTTTTAAAACGATTTGCTCATCAGTGGAAGGATCCTAATCATTGTCTCACAGGCTGAAGCAATGATGACTGTAACGATGAGTCCTATGTATGTGCTCAGTGAACAACAGGCTTCATTAGTGCTCACACACTTTAGCCAGGGGTTACTGGGCTCGGGAGATGGCTCAGCAGTTAAGAGCAACCGGCTGCTCTCCTAAGGGACCCTATGTTTGATTCTTAGCACCCGTATGGCAGTTCACAACTGTCTGTAACCCCCATTCCAGGGGATCCAACATATGCACAGAAATAAACATGTAAGCAAAATACCAATGCATATAAAGTACAAATAAATAACTTATTTTTAAAAAGTGTGTTACCAATGTCTAAGAGCATTTTACAGTTTAGATCAGCTTATGTGGCCTGAAAACACAGTACCACTACCCCGTTTAACCTTGAGAAAAAAAAAAACTTCCTTCCACGGCAAAGCCACCATGTAGTCAGCTCTGGATTCAGGACATGACTACAATTGGATATCTTTTTAGGCCTTGTCCCTTGTATATTCAGTGCTCACCCCTCCTCTTCAAGTATTTAATAATAAAGAAGACAACATAACATTCACCATCATGAACAAATCTTTTATTTTCATTGTAGCATCTGCTTAAAGAAGAGAAAAAACGACTTCCCCCTAATTACTGCTTCTGTTAGCTCCTGATGAAGGTCAAGTAGTTTACACACCTTTTGACTCGAAGTTGTTCCCTGATTTTCTCGTTAGCATTTATGAGTCATAGTCTTTGGGATTGGGTCATTACTCAACCTACTTAATGAAGACTTTGGTTTGATTTGATATTTCATTGTGGTGCTGGGGATCAAACTTGGGACTTTGTATACTCTGGGAAACTGATCTTTTACTGACCTGCCTTCCTTCTTTATAGTTCTCTTTAAAAATCTCCTTTTGTGGGGCTCAGTTTTTATATGTGTAATAACTAAAGCATGTTGATTGCAATCTGTAGTGAAGTCTACAGATTATAACAAAGGTCTCAGACCAAAGGACAGGGCTTCCACACTCACTAGAGCAGGGTAGCCAGTTGCACCACCTGCGTCTCCAGTGTCAGCTGGAAATGTTGGTAAGGAATGAATTGCCTGTGATGCTATACTTGGCACTGACCTAAGAGAAGCTCATCAAAAATAGGGATGAAATTTATACAGAATTGACATAGGGGTATGTGTGTGCAGAGAAGAAATTCTAAGCAAATATTCATATTTATTGTAGTTTGAATGAGAAATGTCCCCCCCTAGGCCAAGGTGTTTAAACTCCCAGTCTCCAGATGGTGGTTCTGTTTGGGAAGGTTAGGGAGCCTTTAGGAGATGCAACCGGACAGAAATGGACCGGGCGTTAAACTGAAGAGCCTGACCCCGTTTCTTGTTTGCTCTTTGCTTTCTGAGTGTGAATGAAATGTGACCATCCAGGTTTTCACTCCTGCCAGGGTGAGCTGTGTCCCTCTGGAGCTGTGAGCCAACAGCCTTCCTCCTTACGTTGCCTTAGTCTGGGTGCTTCATAGCAGCCACAGAGGAGTCACTGTGAGCAAACACGTGAAACTCCGGCATGGAACGCATTCTGTGTGCCTGAAGTATATTATAGAAAGCACCCTTAGGATTTTGATGGCATTGTAGGCTGATGGATCATGGTGACAACATGAATATGTCTTTTGATTGTGTTGGGACATGTATGTATAATAAATGCCCACCAGGACAAGTCTTGTGTACAGTCAGGGAGAAGGTGTTCCGGGTAAGCGTGATCCCAGTACCTAAAGCATGTCAGTGTGTCTGCTTGCAGTCTCAGAATGCACAATTGCTCCTGTAAGTGGGGATCGAGCCCAGAGAGGACACCAGAGTTTTGTACAGAGATTCCAGGCAGCCTATGGTCTCAGGGCACAAGGAAGTGCTAAAGTCGGAGGTGATGAAGAGGAGGCTCGGGCAAACTAGTTAGCACCAACAATTGCTTCAGAGAGGAATAATAAATTTTGCCCAAATGGATGTGAATTTTACGTTCCCAAGGCTGTGTGCTTGCAGAAAAGCCAGAAGACGTTTAAATTTGGTTTTCCAGCTGGCATGTTCAACATTTGCTACTCTAGCTAAATGGAAATGCTGCTGCTGCGATTCCCTCTCCAGGCCTTCAGCTGAATGCTATTATGGGCTATCTTGAGAGTACACTGGGATTTATTTGTATTAACATATTAATTTTGCTAAGTACTCTTTGCTTTGCCTTTACTATTAGGAGATTGCTTGGAAGATGACGTTTTATTGTAAAAGTTAAGAATTAGCATTATAAATAGGATTTCCAAAAGCAAGAAGCTATCTTCCTGTAATCTACATTTATCTAGGTATCTATATACTTAAGCCAACACCGTCCCTTTCTCTCTGTCTCTGTCTCTCTGTCTGTGTGTGTGTGTGTGTGTGTGTGTGTGTGTGTGTGTGTGTGTTCCAGCAGTTATACATACTCTCACAGAATGCTGCTGTTATACAAAGTAAAAATTCATGTTTAGGTGGACTCAAGGCTGAAACCCATGAAAATCAAACACGGGGATCTCAGTAATGAAGCAAAGACTAGAGCACCTTTTCCTCAGCTCCCAGACAAGTTGATTTAGATCCATTTCTTTCTTCTCCTACCTGTTATTCTTCTTTTTCTATTTCTTTAGAATTCTATTTCCATTAGATAAAATTTTAATTTTTTTAATCACTTATGCCAACATTGGCCCTTTTCAGAATTTGTGATATTGGCATATTTTTGCTTATCTGACTGCTTCTTTCTTTGGGCTTCCATGCCCTGTCATGTGACCACTAGTTGCATCTTGTCATTGTCTTAGAATTATTTTGTTTTCATTGCTGCCCTTCCCATGAAATAGAATCCTAAAGAGAAAATATTCCTCATGCACTCACATCTACAGTGATTAGCACAATGCTTTCAACCCACCTGGAAAGTGGCTAATGCATGAATGATTCTCTGGGCAAAACAGCCACCATGGTCACGGGCTCAGCTGTGCCTGCTTGCAGAAGGTCATCACAGCTGGCTCATTGACCATTCATGCTTTCTCAGAATAGAGGGAACCAGAGAGGGCCACCTGAGCCTCTCCTGAGGAGGGACCAGAGAGGGCCACCTGAGCCTCACCTGAGGAGGGACCAGAGAGGGCCACCTGAGCCTCACCTGAGGAGGGACCAGAGAGGGCCACCTGAGCCTCACCTGAGGAGGGACCAGAGAGGGCCACCTGAGCCTCACCTGAGGAGGGACCAGAGAGGGCCACCTGAGCCTCACCTGAGGAGGGACCAGAGAGGGCCACCTGAGCCTCACCTGAGGAGGGACCAGAGAGGGCCACCTGAACCTCACCTGAGCATCCAGCTCTCCATTCAGCTACTTCTTTGCATTTTTGTCATAATCACATATGACCTTTGGGTCTCAGAGGTTGTGAGAGTCTATAGACCAGGAGCAATTAATGGAGAGGGACTTCATCTAGGCAGCTCTGGGGGAGCCATTATCCGTGCTGCTTTGGGGTCACACAACCCCTGCCAGCAGTCCCTCACTCTCACTTTCTAAGTAAGACCTATAAACTCATGGCTTCCACACAATGAACTCCGGTGCAATTGTATTTGGTTTGCAGTTGAAACTTCAGGAAGAGGGGGTTTGTATGTCCTCCAGGAAGAAGTCTCACAGCAGCGTGTTGACTGAAAAGTGATTCAATTTGAGTTTGGGAACCATTGGGCCAGAAAGTGGAGCGCTCCAGGTCCATCTTCAAGAATGACTGACGTATCTGGAAGCCGCGACTGTGGTGTTTGTTTAAACGGTCTATGCCCAGAATACCTTCATTGGGATCTCGCTATAAGCTTTGATTTTGTTATAGTTTCTACCTCAACCCTGTGATCCCTGTGATCCCGGGCGGCTGAAGTGAGAACTGACTGAGCCTTCTGTGCTCAATGAGCTAGTGAGCGTGTGGTAGGTCTGTTTCGGGTCTACTGGGACTGTTGCTGCTCTCTCCAACCCGTAGGACGGTCTTCCATGGAGCAGGCGCAGGGCAGATCCTGGGCACCTAGCAGGCTGTTTCAACATTCCTTTATGCCCTTGTGGCCATGCTTGCAGCAAAGCAGCCACTCTAGTCTTAGTCCAAGGATGAGTGGGGCTCACCCTCCTGCCGTGAAAGGTCTGGACCCACTGCTAGGACCTGTGACAAGTGACATAGCCGCTATAATGGGCTAACTATGAAGCTCCAGTTGGTGTCATCCTTTGGTTGGAGCAAAGCAGCCTCTAGCTGTGTGAGATGATACACTCACTTCAGAGGTTTTTGCACTTCAGAGGATCAGCTTAGGTTATCTTCAGCCTAAAACCGAAAGTGGAATTACAAACACGGAGGTGGACTCAATGACTGGCGAGGGGCACGCGGGCAGGCTCGTCCCAGCTCTGTTGTGACGGTGGCTGTGGTCTAGCTGATTTGGAAAGAGGCTCTGGAGAAGTTACAACCCTAAGATGTGAGTGTCGTTTTCATAGTGATGACATGGTCTTCATTCACAGGATGACAGGTCTTGGTCTCCTTCAGCTCTTCTTTAGATTCCCCTCAAATGTGAGCTTTCTTAAAATTTAAATTTAGTGATAAAACTGTGTTCAGAAGAGCACTTTGTGATTACTGAGAGAAATAAAAAATCACCTTTAAAACAACATGTTATTTCAGGACTGGAGTTGAGCCCAGTTTCTAGTAATAATAAAGATCTCCCCCCTCTCTTTCTGGAACTGTGGAGTTATACTATTCTGTTTTGCCTCTTTCCAGTCATGACACATTCTAGGTTTAGGTAAATAAACTGAACCAGAAAATAACAAGCTGGCCAAGCCTGTCTGCCACTCCACTGAAAGCTGCCATTTTTCATTTCAACCTTGTATTCATGAACATTAATATGACGGCCATCTGTCAGAGCCTGGCATCTCATGTTTTGATTGCATTGGAATGGGAATTTAAATTACAAATTTTAGAAATGGATTATAATCTAAGGGCAAGCATTCCTGGCAGTCATGAGGCTGGTTCTGCCTCTGTGTGTGTGTGTATGTGTGTGTGTTGTGTGTGTGTGAGACATGCCACATTTCTCAGTATTAGTTTCCCTGGGTGTTCCCGTCTCTGTCAGGTCTGATAGGCTGGTTATGTCTTTGTGGAATGCCGAGCAGGGACAATGATAGGAAAGTGTCTCGCAGACCTAGTTGGCAGGAGGGATGGCACAAAGACAGTAAATACTGACCACCTGTGAACTGGACAGCCTCTGGGTTGACTAGCTGCTGCTTTCATGATATATTCTCATTTTCCCCACCCAGGGACTCCTCTCCGTAAGGAGACTGGGAGTTTGAAAGCAAGGAAGCCCAGCCTTTTTTAGATCAATGGGCAAGTCTGAGCTGATGTCAGTCAAGGTGTAAACTGTATAACGTAACTTGCCATATTTAGCTTGTGGGAGCCTTGTGAGTAACTGCTGATGGGATTTCTCTACTGCTTCCTTTGTGGTCTGCTTCCCATGTAGCTCTTATTGTACCAGTACCACCACCTCCTCCCACACACCCCTTAAATTGCATCCCCTGCCCAGGTGCTGCTACCTCCTCCCACACACCCCTGGATAGTACTCATTCCCTGCACGGGTGCCGCCCCCTCCTCCCACACACCCCTGGATAGTACTCATCCCCTGCACGGGGGCCACCACCTCCCCACACACCCCTTAGATTGTGCTCATTCCCCTGCATCAGTGCCACCTGCACAGGTGCTGCCCCCTCCTCCCACACACCCCTTAAATTGCATCCCCTGCACAGGTGCTGCTACCTCCTCCCACACACCCCTGGATAGTACTCATTCCCTGCACGGGGGCCACCACCTCCCCACACACCCCTTAGATTGTGCTCATTCCCCTGCATCAGTGCCACCTGCACGGGTGCCGCCCCCTCCTCCCACACACCCCTTAGATTGTGCTCATTCCACTAATGCCATGTTGGGTGTCAGAGCTGAGCTGTGCCTTATACGCAGTGAGTAAGAGAGACATTCAGATGTCTACAGTCATTAGAGTCACAAGGAGTCAAGGAATCTAAGATGACGGGGACCCTGAGCAGGGCCATAGGAAAATGAGTTGTCCAGACAGAGGGCCTTTTAGACCTGGGACAGAATTTGAGTGACACATGATATAGGACACGAGCACCATTTGTAACAATAAATGGGAAGCAGAAACAGTCAAGTTTCAATAGGAAACACTGACTATTATTATTATTAACACTGACTTATCTCTTCACCTAATCAGCTTTGTTTAGATGGTTCTCACATCCCAGATCCTCTATTGACTCTGGGGATATGACCCTCAGCAAAGCAGAGAGGTTTCCCCTGATAGTGCCTGTATCCAAGTGGAAGGGGACTGTAAGCAAAGCAACAAGTGAGGTTGAGTGAACTCAGAGTTTGTGTCCTAACATATTTTCATGTGATCTTACTGATGATATGGGCAGTAGCGGTAATGATCGGGCTGATCTAGTGGAAGTTACTTGGTGAACTGTCCCCCTCAGGGGATGGAGAGCCCAGCTTGGGTTTACTGGGGCTGTCTGTGTTCTGGACTGTGGTGGCTGGGAGGGTTAAGAAACCACCACTCTGTTCCCATACTCATTTTGCTGGTGAGGTAACTGAGGTCTCAAGAAATCAGCTTGTGTTTGAGCTTAGCATTCTGCAATTCATTTGTTTATCTGGTTCTTGCTTACATAAGACCAGCAGTTTTCAATCTACTTCTTGTAAAGAAGGTTCAACAGATGTCTATTGTTGAGTGATTCATTTAGTGGGAAGAGGGAACTGAAAGCTTTTGGCTGTTGCTGGAAATGCAATCGTCAGGGCAGTACTTTGGGAAGGGTACTTAAGGAGGGTAAGAACAGAACCTAGAGACTGCAAGAGGTTCATTCCCATCACTACAGGAATTCTCAACCTTCCTAATGCTGTGGCCCTTTAATATAGTTCCTCATGTTGTGGTGACCTCAGCCATAAGCTTATTTTTGTTACTACTTCATAACTGTAATTCTACTACTGTTATGAATCATTACATATCTGTGCTTTCCAATAGTCTTAGGCAACCCCTGTGACAGGCTCGTGACCTACAGGTTGACAGCCACTGCACTGCTGTATTCCAGTAGGGCTTTGTTGCAGGAAGGGAGGCAGAGACCAGCAGCACTGGCCCCACCTATAGATGCAATGAGGACTGTGGGTCCTCCTAGCTCCTGACCCAGAGCTGTGTGTTTCATCAGCTCCAAGGGTAGGAGGTGGGATGGGAGGTGGGGAGATGGGGTGGGATGGGAGGTGGGAAGATGGGGTGGGATGGGAGGTGGGGAGATGGGGTGGGAAGGGAGGTGGGGAGATGGGGTGGGATGGGAGGTGGGAAGATGGGGACTGTTTCTGGATGTATGACCCGTCCCTGAACATTGCCCTAGAGTGCTGAGCAGGTCAGCTCTGCCTCAGACATGTTCTTTGTAGTACCAGCTCACTGAGCTCTTGATAGGCATTCAGGGGTCAAGAACATTTTAGCAGCCATGCTGCTGAACATAAAATAAATCTCAAAAGAAAAAAAAACCCTGAAAAGATCTGGCTAACCACAGCAGGCTAAGTTCAGGCTGAGGAAAGCTAGATGGAATCTGCATGGCCAGACTTCTCCATGTCTTTAGTATGTGCGTGTACTTTCCCAGTCCTGCAGCAGGAACCATGTAGCGGCTTCACATTGACTGATCCCAGGAGACTGTGGGTCCCTCCCCTGCTTATCTTCTGAGGAGGACACCGTGGTATAGCTGTAGCGGATGCTTTGGGACGGTTGGGAGAGAAACCAAGCTCTCCCTCTTACTTGCAGTAGCCATTCCTTCTTTTCCAAATGGAAACATTGCTATCAGCCGTCCAGGTTTTTATAATATAGGCCACGCCTCTAGGCCAGATGGCGCCCAGTGAGGCCATGCTCCCTGCAGCTCATTCTGCTGCAGAGTTAAGGAGTCTGTGCTGGGACATCAGACCAATCATTACCGGTGTCGCCCATATCATCAGTAACAACATCACATGGAAATGTGTTAGGACACAAACTCTGAGCTCACTCAACCTTCTTAATAGAAGAGTTGAAGAAGCAAAGAATATTTTGGGAAAAACATGAAAGGATTCAGTTGATGTCTTAAGGAGTGTTTTGTTTGGACTACATAGATACTGGGACAATACAGGTGGGTAGAAATGAGGAGAAAGTTTGGATAGGGGACTGAGCTTCTCATTTTTAGAAGGAATGAGGAGCCAGGGGAAGGAGGAATAATGTACGCTGCATCTTATGTTAAGGTCCCTGGTGGGGTGCTGGAAGGTTTGGTGGGAGGCGATGCTAAGGAATGGGGGACCAAGGAAGAAACTGTCACAAAGTTCACGTTAGGTGAGCCAGTAGTCTTGATCCACAGACATGCTGTCCTGAATAGAAACGCGTGTACTCTTCGCTTAGCCTCTTATCTCACGTGTTTTCTAGAAACAGTTCTTACATCTTCATCTGCCACCAATGCTTTTGCTGCTTCCTAATTATTCCCTAAAATGCCCTTTTCTGCTCTTGACAGATTTCTTATTTTTTTTAACTTTTGTTTACTGTGGATCTTTGTAAAACTTAGGTAAAGAATATTTGTGTTGAGGGAGAAGTAATTAGGATTCTTATGGGCTAGATCTTGTCACCACAATGGTGGGGAGGCTCAGGTTCCCTAGAAAGGAGTAGGAGAGAAACAACAAAGCCAAAACAAACAAATAGACAGACGACAGACAAAAACCCTACTGTTTTTCAGGACGGAAAGACTGAAAAATAAAGACGTCTGAAAGACAAATAGTGCTTCCAGAGCTAGGAGGCTGTGGCACAGGAATCCAGACGGTAGGATTAGGAAAGAGACCGGGAATTAAGGGCAGGAAGATGTAAAACGCATGCCTGTCTTAGAAGGAAGCTGGGACTTTCGGTGAGAAGTTCAGAGAATGAAAATGGCTGTCAGAGCAGAGATGGAAAAGGGCACAAATATTGGATGTGAGGCTAACCCAAAGTGCTACGGCATCACGAACATCGCTACAGCGGGGTCACAGACCGGCCCGGAGAGGTGACTAATGGATCGTGAGGGCTGGCTACAGATTGGAAGGGCTCCGAGGACGTGGATTCAGAACAGGGAAGGTAAATGGGTTCTCTAAAAGTGCCGTCATGCTGAAGGCAGAAATCGATGTGAAACGGAGGAATTAAAATAGTTCCCTAGAAAAGTCCTTACCAATCAGTAGGTGGAGAAGAATTAGAGAAATCTGAATCCTCCCGCAGGGACAGCTGCGTCTGCTCTGGGCATTAGTGCTGGTCTAAGCCACGGTCAGTTTTAGGTTGAGTAACACTGTGAAAGGGCGCTATGCTGGCTTTGGGCATTTTATTTATTGGTCACTTAAATGGGCTGTTTGAATGCATCTTTCTGTGTGCCACACACAACACAACATGTTGTCCTGAGGGGAAGGAAGAGGCAGTAGCTGGAGGCTGTGCTAAAGTACCTGAAGCAGTTAATACACGGCTGCTGACCCACACACACTCTCCCATGAATAAGTCAACACACTTATTGCCATGTGTAAAGGCCTGGAGGGAAGGGCCTCGCTCCCTGGAAATCCCCAGAGGCTAAGTCTTCCTGAGTGACATCAATTGTTGTTTGCATGTGAAAGACAAGATTTAAGGAACAACTGAACTGGATGCAAAAATAGAGGTTTTTCCCATCAGCCTCAAAAGGCACAGAAACCACTAGCACAAATCATGTGAAATTTGTGTTTTTGTAAGTCGATAACAATTGACTCCTCACTACTGGTCACACAAAGGCTCTGCTCCTGTGAGATGGAGGCCTCTTCTCTACATGTGCCTGATTTCCTGTCTTCTTGTGCCGGTTCCCTGTTGTAACAAGGACCACAAAAGCCAAACAAGGATGGGGGCATGGCTAGGGGATGAAGTGCTCGCTGCCCAAACACGAAGCTCCGAGTTTAGACCCCTTGACTCAAAAGCTGGGCACACACTGGGCACACACTGGGCACACACTGGATACAACACTGGGCACACACTGGGCACACACTGGGCACACACTGGGCATGACACTGGACACAACACTGAGCGTATACCGGTCACACACTAAGCGCAACACTGGGAACGACATGAGGCATGACACCATAACCTCAGTTCTGGGGGTTGGGACAGAGATAGGTGGATCCTGGGGGCTATTGGCCACTCAATAGACCTGAATAAGCAAAATCCAGGCTAAGTAATGGGATTCTGTCTCAAAAAATAAGGTAGAGAAGTGATTTAGGAAGATACCCAAAGTTGATCTCTGGTCTCTCCATGTGAGTGCATACACACACACACACACATGCACACACACACACACACACACATGCACGCACACACACACACACACAAATAATTAAGTGACAACAAAACAGAAAATTTTACCTTTGTATGTGTTCATGGTTAGTAAAGAAAGGGGCTTTCAGGTGGAGAGTGTCTCACACAGGCAATGGTGGGAAGGGGAGAGTAGTCTGAGGGTCTGGGCCAGCTGGAAGGATCACAGGCTAGCCTGAGTGGGAGAAAAGAGACCCTGAGGCTCCCCTGTGGTTAGGAACTAATTAATTCACTTTGCAGTTAGCAATGGATTGGTGGAGTAATATCTTACCACCTTCCGAATATCCCAACCATCTAGAGATCTTCAAATTCATCAGTGACCCCTGCCAAAAGGTTTATTTAATAGGGAGTTGTGAAAATTGTGACTTTTAAAGCCCATATTTCCCCTGTGTTAGTATTTGCATTTTATCGTGAGCAATTTTTCATTGCCATCTTATATTTTATAAAGTGACTACAGACAATTTTGATTATATAGAAAAAGCACACATCAGCAATGATCTCAAAAACCAGTGATTTGTTGAGAATGCTATGTATTTCTTCACACTCTTTTTTAAAACTTATAAAAATAACATTTTATAAAAAATGATTTACAAATTCAGTATTTGATGTTATTAAGTGTGTTAAGGTATTTTTGTTGACTGCAGGCCACAGTACAGCATATTTAAATTCCCATTTCATAACCAGAGAAGCAGTACAGCTTTATCTGCCTGCCACAGTCTTAAGTAATGACAGATATTATTAAACCACCCCTCCCCTTGGCCCATAGAATAGCAGTGACATGTCCGTACTGAGCTGTGAATCTCTGACCTAAGGACTGTGTCTCTAGCACTCTGGAAACTGCTCATTCAAGACTACATAGCCAGAAGAGGTTGAGCTGTGGTATGAACTAGGTGTGTCCATCCCCCGTGCCTGTACCAGACGGCCTGTGTCGCCAAGCACTGTGGTCATGCACCCGTCGTTGCAGAACAGACAGACAATGCAGGAAGAGAAGTTCTTTCTCTCCAGTGAACCCTTGCTAATAGTTTAGGGTCTGTTTGATTGTCACCAAAGCAATTCTTCTTCTTATTTATTTTTTATCACTTGTCTGTGAGGTTGGCTGTGTTGACTCAGGAATGGCGTTTATCTGCACCTGTTCTTGCTATGGGGTTATTAATGAGTCTGGGGAGGGCTTAAATGGGAACCAAACAAAGAGAAATTGATGAGTTCTCCCTCATCCTGATGATCCTGCCCTTTCTTCTGTCAAGAGAATTCCTTTTTATGTGAGTGGCAGGAGCAGAAGGCAAGCTTGTTCCAGGGCCTCTCAAAGGGAAGGAAGACAGTTTAAGTCCTGGAAGAAATAAGCTGGCTTCCTTTTACCTTTGGTCCTAAAAACTGTTGGTGCAGAATAAGAAAACCATTCTTGAGCTCTAGAAGGAGGAGGCTGCATGTCTGGAGTGATTTCATGTCGTTCGGGGACAGGCTGTCAGCTATCATGAAGGACCAGAGTCAGAAGAGGACAATGGTGGGGACATCTCTCCCGCATCTCTTCCTGCATCCCTGCCCCAACACTAACGGATGAGGACTGAGTGGCAGCAGGGTGGCAGAGGGGATATTGCCAGTTTTCTCCTCGCTAACACTGCAAGGGGAGGTTTGGCTCAAGCTCACAGGAATCTCTGGCAGCATGGAAGCTAGCTGGTGCTAACCCAGTCACGTGGGTCCTTCTCGTTGTGGCCACTGGTGATGGTGGGGGCTCTTGAAGGGCAAAAAAGATGCTATGTCAGAATCGCTTTGCTTCTGGAAGATCTAGAGCAGGAAAGAAGGTGATGGGAGGAGGTTCTTTGAATCAGAAACACATCATTTCTCATGTACTCCTAACCTTTTCTCTGTATCTAGTGCCAAGCTGTTTTCATAAACACATCAATGTACATATTGACATTTCCACAGCAGATGTCATGACCAGCAAGCCAGTGCATGGAACAGTTTAGAGACTGACACAGCCATTAAAATAAAATGCTGTGGAAGGTTCTACGTGGTCAGAAATGGAGTCACAGCCACTGCCACCTTCTGTCATCTGCAACTGAGTTGCTGGGCCACATGGCTGCCACCTGTTCTGTTTCTTTGTCCCTTTCGTCAATGACTCCCTGGCCAGTACTTTCTGGGCTCTGTGTGTGAGGACTTTGTCCTTCCTCGCTCCCTCCCTACCTGTTTTTCCTTGTTTTTGGAAGCTAACTGGGGGTGTCCCTCCCCTCTGTCCTCCAAGACACAGGCATTAGCACCTGAAAAGGGTGCTGTGGGCTGGGGAAGGTCCCCTCACACAATCTTCCCCAGGATTTCCTGGCCTAATCCCAGGACATCCTTAGAAGGCTAGGCCGTGGAAGGGTGGGAGTATTAAATTAAAGAGAGTTTT
This sequence comes from Microtus pennsylvanicus, assembly GCF_037038515.1. Lineage (NCBI taxonomy): Eukaryota > Metazoa > Chordata > Mammalia > Rodentia > Cricetidae > Microtus > Microtus pennsylvanicus. The sequence goes on along the minus strand of NC_134585.1, from coordinate 67,659,186 downwards.
GTCTGCTCAGGCCATACATAACAGTGGCACCTGAATACTGGGCTTCTGTGTGCATGTGTGTGTGTGTTTGTTTGTGTGTGTGTGTTTGTGGAGTCCCCTTCTCTCAGCATGCAAAGTATTTAAAAAATTCTAGATAATTCTTAAAGTCTAGGGCAGTGCCTTTGAGAGTTATTGGCTGAGCATCAGCATGGGATATGGTACTTCTCCAACTCCCAGGCTCATAGCTGTTCCTTAAGTTCAAAGTGTACTCCAGGTTCATAACGTTCAGATTTTCACTGTTGTCATTGTGTCTCAATTTTTATTCTCTCTTTCTCTCTCTGAATCTCTCTCTCTCTGTTTCTCTTTCTGTCTCTCTGTCTCTGTCTCTGTGTCTCTGTCTCTCTCTCTCTCTGTGTATGTGTCTGGTGGTTTGAAAGAAAATGGCCCCTCCAGGGAGTGGCACTATTAGGAGGCTTGGCCTTGTTGGAAGAAGTGTGTCACCATGAGGTCTCTTTTGATCAAAATTTCCTTGGTGTGACACACAGTTGACTTCCTGTTGCTTGAAAGATGTAGCACTCTCAACTCCGGTGCACGTCTGCCTGCAGGCCATCATGCTCCCGCCATGATAATGTACTGAACCTCTGAGACTGTAAGCTAGCCACCTGAAGCAAAATTTTTCCTTATAAGAGTGTCTGTGGTCATAGTGATTCTTCACAGTAACAAGAACCCAAACTAAGACAATGTGCGTGGACGTACATGTGCGCGGCGCCTGTGTGGAAGGCAGAGGGCAGCTGTAGGGTCCCAGAGATTGGGTTTCCTCACTGGCTGTCTAGCCAGCCGTGTCTTATTACTAGGGCAGGGCCTCACTGTGTTGTCCAGGTTGGATTTGCTCACTAACCCAAGCTAGCTTAGCACTCACATTCCTGCCTCCGATCCACAGTGCTCTAGTGATGGACACGTGCTTCCACAGCTCAGCTCTCAGCTCCACGGTGCCATGGTTACAGGCATGTGCCACCACACCTGACCTTAGGTTCTTAAATGTACTCATAACTATGAACTCTACTGGCATTATAAAGAATCCCTAAGGGCCAGGCTAAACATTCATGCTTCAGAAGAGGACTTCAAGCACGAAAAACTGGATTTTTAATGTAAACTGTTCTCCACAGGCTCACGGGTTAGAGCACTTGGTTCCCCACTGGTGGCACCACTTAAGACGGTGGAAGAAACCATTAGGACCAAGAGGCTTGCTAGGGGAAATGGGTCATCGGAGGCACACACTGAAGTTTGCTATCCCAAGCTCCACATCCTCTCTGCTTCCTACGGTGTAGTCAACGAGATCTTTGATTGACATTCTAGCCATGATGTCTCCTCCATTACTTCACCTCTTTTCAGTTCAAACAAACCCACCCCTCCTTTAAGTCTCTTCTTGTCACACATGGGTCAGAGTAATGGGAAACAGCTCGATTTGCAGAGCTAGAAGGACTTCCTTCTCTGTCACAAGCCTCCTGTAGGGCTCAGCTCATCCACTCTTAGATTTTTCTCTTGTTTTAGCTTCAGCCTCCATGAGTATTGTGTATAATCCTTTATGTTTTAAGTCACTCCAGTGTGAACAGTATTTAAAAGAATTCCTATGTGGTTGCCTTCCCCAATTTCAATGCACCCCACGTTGTCTGAAATTAGGCTGCTGGCCCTACTCTCAGTTTTTCTGATCACCGCTGTCGTGTCCTTGGGGAAGTTTTCTGACGGGCACATCTCACATTGTGAACTTGTGATGGCTTTTCCATGAATGTGCTGGATATTACTGTGCCTCAACCCCTCTGACCCTGCATCAGGATGATTCAGCTCTAGGATGAACAGCAGCAGTAATTTAGAAACCCTTGACCTCCCTGTCAAGCCGCTGAGAGCCTAGCAGTGCTTTCTTCCCAGGACGGAGTTGGGAAGGCTATTCGAACAAGAGCGCGTGGTTAAAATTCTCCCTCTCTTAATCCCACCTTCTTTTTCACTGTGTGCTGTGCTCCATTTTCTTGTGATATATGAAGACATAGAAAGGGAGACATTAAAAAAAGACATGTAATTTTTTTACCTTAGCTATTGTTATATTTTAACTTGTACCTCTTCACCCTGCTTTATTTCATACGTCTTTTAGATCCTAATCAATTTCTGCCTTAAACAGACATATTCTATTTCCCATTTTTATTATTTGTCATTAAAATATAATGACATCATTTCCCCTTCCCTTTCCTCCCTTCAATGCCTCCCATGCCCTTCTTTGTTGCCTCTCAAATTCATGGCCTTGGATATGCATCCCCTTTGCCCCTTAGCACATCTATTGGCATCATCTTTGTTAAGGTCTTGATCAGGCAGCAGTGTTGCCTAAACAGACTTCTTGTTGCTTGTGGTTGCCAGTTGAAATTCTCAGTGTTTTGTGTCTCCTTTCTTATCTCTCTCTCCCCTTCTGTTCCTGATCTTCCTTCTCTCACTGATTCTTTTAATTATCTGCTACCTATATGTTATTGGCTATCTATCTATCTATCTATCTATCTATCTATCTATCTATCTATCTATTATCTATCTATCATCTATCTATCTATCTATCTATCTATCTATCTATCTATCTATCTCCATACAGTTCTGTAGAACACTGTAGAGTACAGCCCATCTCCACACAGTCCTGTAGAACACTGTAGAGTACAGCCCATCTCCATACAGTCCTGCAGAACTCTACAGAGTACAGCTCATCTCCATACAGTCCTGTAGAACACTGTACAGAGTACAGCCCATCTCCATACAGTCCTGTAGAACACTGTAGAGTACAGCCCATCTCCATACAGTCCTGCAGAACACTGTAGAGTACAGCCCATCTCCATACAGTCCTGCAGAACTCTACAGAGTACAGCTCATCTCCATACAGTCCTGTAGAACACTGTAGAGTACAGCCCATCTTTATGCAGTCCTGTAGAACACTGTAGAGTACAGCCCATCTCCATACAGTTCTGTAGAACACTGTACAGAGTACAGCCCATCTCCATACAGTCCTGTAGAACACTGTAGAGTACAGCCCATCTCCATACAGTCCTGTAGAACACTGTACAGAGTACAGCCCATCTCCATACAGTCCTGTAGAACACTGTAGAGTACAGCCCATCTCCATACAGTCCTGCAGAACTCTACAGAGTACAGCCCATCTCCATACAGTCCTGTAGAACACTGTAGAGTACAGCCCATCTTTATGCAGTCCTGTAGAACTCTGTACAGAGTCCAGCCCGTAACTTGATGCTGGGAAAGGGAGGCTGCTGATAGCAACATTGAGTTCCCATCCAGGTAGCAGAGGCACATGAAGGCTGATACTCAACTCACCTCCTCCTTTTTATTGTCTTGGGCAGTCAGGTTGGGTCTTCCTATGTCAATGAACTTAACAAAGAAAATCACTCATGGATGCGTGTAAAGATTTGTCTCCAAGGTGATTGCACCCTCATCAAGCTGGCGATACTGACCATTAGAGATGGACATGTACAATCTACTTTGAAACAATAAGTAGTTTCAGGACAAACATGGCGGTCATGGCCTCTGAACATAAAGGAATTGTCCTTCTCCTCCTGTAGCAGCTCTCAATGCAGTGTGCTCAGATATTTGGGGATCCAGGAGCAGGGATGGTAGATACATCTTTGATATGTTTGAGGGCCCCTCCGGAATCCAACTGACAACCTTGAGATAGTTACTTTATAAAGGCATTTTTTATGTGTATGTGTGAATGTGTGGGTATGTGCACATGGAGGTGTGGACACACGTGCCTATGTGCATATGCAGAGCCTGGAAGAATGCCTCCAGGGTCTTCTCTCTGCCTGCACTTAGGCCTCACAGTTTCTCAGCTGTATTGGAAACCAGTTAGCCCTAGTGAACCTTCGGTCACCACCCCTGTGAGCTGGAGATCATGAACAGGCACAGGAGGCCTAACTTACTTTGTGGGTTTTGAGATCTGAACTCTGGGCCATATGTCTACAGAACAAGCACTCTTAACGACCGAGTCATCTTCCTGCACTCAACATGACAGCTTGACCTCCTCCTCCTCCTCCTCCTCCTCCTCCTCCTCCTCCTCCTCCTCCTCCTCTTCTTCTTCTTCTTCTCTCTCTCTCTCTCTCTCTCTCTCTCTCTCTCTCTCTCTCTCTCTCTCTCTGAACTGTGCACAGTGACTTGAAGTAATTGTTAGGAAGTATAAAAAAAATCTTTAAAATATTTGAAGACTCCACTATCAGTGATGATTGGGAAGTGATTTTTTTTTATTACATTCATTTTTTCTGGGTTTCTGCTTTTTTATTTTTTTTAAATTTATTAGTTTCTCTCCCTTTATTCCTGCACCCACCTCTGCAGTGTGCCCTCTGCTTCCCTAATACCAAAGTCACTGAAACATAAGCCCTCATCTCTGTCTCATGCTTTCCTCTAAGACTTGGTGTGTGGTCATTTTCTGCCTCCATTTTTTTTCTCTTTTTCAGGAGAGGTTGCTTTCTTCTCCACTGACTTTTCTGGATGATGTGCTATGTATGTGTATGCAGTCCTCATGGAGTCTAGGAGAGGAATCGGTTCCTCTGGATCTGGAGTTGTGGGGTCCTGCGGAGCCACCCAAGATAGGTGCTAGGACCCAAACTTAGGTCCTCTGCAAGGGCAGTACAAGCTCTTAATGACTGAGCCATTTTTCCAGCCTCCCAAATAATTTATTTCAGTATAAAAGGGGTATTCAAATGATTATATCAGATTTGAGGGAAAGGAGGCTGAGAAGAAAGGCGTCTTCTATATTCAGTGTACGATGTGATAGCACACGGTGACAGAAAGGCCAGGACACATGAATGCAGATCAGCACAGTGACAATTGGAGGGGAGGCTCAAAGAGGTACAGCTGTTAAGTCTAACCAACTGATATTTGGTTTTACTAAATGGCATGACGAGAAACTCAGCATGAGCCAAACGGTGTGTGTGGAGTTTTCAACGTTAAATATGACAGGGTGTAATTTGAGTGTCAGCAATGGCAAGGCTCTTATAGGCGACATTAGAATGATTCAATGCACTCACTGTGTAGTAAAGAGCAGAGCCAGAGTGAGGTGTAATTTTCTCCTCTGGGGCCCCTTTGTTTGCATGATTAGGAACGCCTCATCCCGTCTAGCTATGCACCAGTGAACACTGCCAAGAGAGAGGCTGGCCACTGGAACTGTAGTAGAAGAAAAGAGAAACACATGGCTATTCCTATTTTTATGTTATTAAAGATCAATTTGCTTACTGTCAAGCCTGATGACTTGGGTTCAAACCCTGGAACCCACATGGTGAAGAGAAAAACAGACTCTTACAAGTTGTCCTCTGACCTACACACATACACATACTCACACACACACATACACACACACATACACACTCACACACCACATACTCCCCTAAACCTCCACCTCCCACAAAATAAATAAATAAATAAATGTATGAAGGAAAATCTATTTGGAAAAACTCCTAAGATTTGCATTTAGTATTACTCTTGATATTTTCTTCTGCAAATCCAGCATGTTTTGTGTTTGGTCTTTGGGGCTGCTGAGTGGTTGGTTTTGCTCGTTATCTAGGTGAACAAACTCTGGATAAAGCTGTACTTGCTCCCTATAAATGACTCTTTAGCTGTCATTAGCCTTTGCTGGTCCATGCTGAACATTTCCAGTATGTATTATGCAGTGACCTTCAATTGCTGCATGTGGGCAGGGGGAGCGTCCCACATGCTTGTTGATGGCCAAACATCTTTGGTGCCGAAAATCTTTTGATCCTAGATAAATGTTGAGTCTGTTCTTGCTACCAATTCATTAAATAATTCATCAAACCCGAATTTATGTTTTCAGAAAGGAGTCCTTATTGTAAGGCTTTTGTTTTTTTATTGAACAGTACTTATTTGCACGAAGACAATTTCTGGTTCACTGAAGTCAAATTGTAGCAGATTGGTGTGATTTCTCACACCAATTTCTTGGTTTAACATGGGCTTGTGTCATTGCCCCAAAAGTACCTTCTCTGTGGCCTCAGACCAATCACCAATCTCCTCTCGATTTCAGCACCTAGTCACATGATTGAGATCGTAACATGGACCTCATCACTGTCTCATTTGAATGGAGAGAGAATTGATGGACAGATTGGCTTTACCCCACTGGTGAGAAGGAAGGCAACCACTTGCTTTTGGGGGACTGATAACTCTTCAAAGCTAGAGATTACAAAATGCTTAGAATGATAGTTTCCTAAAGGACTGTGGTCTAGCCTCACAGATGTAATACACTGCTCCATAGCAAAAAACTGCTGTGTTCTTGCTGGCAGGAGAAGCTGGCTAATCCTGCACCACTCTAAAAGACTAAGCTCACAAATAAATTTATTGGTCATGGTAAGTTGATAGAACCTTACAAAATAATGCTGCTGAGGTTATTGCTGCAATATAATGTTAAATTGGATTTTCAAGATAATACTTTTTCAAGTAAAAAGTCCTTCAAAGTTGATACTATTTTCCTACACTTCCAGTTGCTTTGCATGAAGATTGCAAGCGCATTCTAAGAATTGTATGTCAGACACACATTTGTTCAGTCTTCCTGTCTTTCTATAGCTTTCATGCGCTTTGAAAATTCACTGATGTAAGTACCAGGTAAGCCTGTAAAACAGTGTGTTTGGTGTTGAAAAGAAGTCCCTGTACTTGAAAAGTTTGGAAATTATTTTCCAGTACAAATCTGATTATTTTTGAAACACAAAGTCCTGACTAAACCAAGACCTCAGATAACATTTGGATTTTCCCCAACTTTCTGACTATTTTTTTGCTTCATCTGTTGATTTTGCTTTGCATGTGGGAACTGAGTTCAACAAGCCAGTCTCTTCATTCTTTTTTCTGACATTTCACATGGGAACTTTTATTAAGACACATGGCAAATCTGCCAGATTTTAGCAAATAGGCTATTTAAAGCCTCCTATAATTAAAGCCTCTTATATTATTTCCTGAGATCGTGTGTGAGAATCTGTTTTGCATAGTCTGGTGGCTGCACCATGGATTTGGAACAAAGTCGAGCTTGTTTGTGTCCTTCATGCCTCCATCTGGCCTAGGGGTCCTGCATAGTCTCAAATTCCTTTTTAGAGCCTTCCCCTGGTTTTCTACCCACAGTGCTGTTCCACCTTCCTCCTAGCTTCTCTTCACTGAAATACTGGTGTGAGTGCATGAGTGTGTGTGTGTGTGTGTGTGCATGTGTGTGTGTGTGTGTGTGCATGAGTGTGTGTTTACATGCCCACATGTGGCTGTGTGTATGGGCACATTGAGTGTAGAGGCCAGAAGTTGGTGCCAGATGTCTTCCTCAGCCAATGTCCACTTTATTTACTGAGGTGTGGGGGGGGTTTCTTGATTGGGATACTAGCTAGCTCACCCCAGGGTTCCTTGTCTACTCAAGGTGATGCAAGCCTTCACCTTTTATGTGGGTCTGGGAATCCTATCACAAGTCTTCATATCAGCATGGCAAATGCTTTATCCAATGAGACATCCCCACAGACTCTGAAAGTCATTTTTTAAGAAGTTAATAACAAGGTTATCCTAGCAAATTTGAGAAACACAGTTTTCCTGATCTTTCCGGAATATTCTTGCCCTTTCTGTCCTGTAGGACTCTGTGCCAGCACCCCTCCCCTAGTGACTTTTCTATGGCTTCTGGTTTGCCTTATGTATTGCATGTCGCTTATCTCTGACTTCACCATGATTTATGTGAAACTCTGCCCATATCTAAACTGGATTCTATCTATAATGCCCCGCCTCATAACCTGCCTCCCCACAAGACTATGCATGGGTCATTGATACAGAGGTACAGGGGCACTGCAACTCATCAGCAGCATCCACCAAACACTCAGTGATTCACTAAGTGAACTCCCATTCACTCCCCATGAATCTTAAACCTACTGTTCATTGTGCTTTCTAGTCCAGGCATCTCAGACCACAAATCCTACTTTTCCTCTCCTTTACAGACGGCTTCTCCAGGGAATTATTGGGTATCTCTTTCCTTATGAGTTTTTCAACATAACTTCCCCATTTTCCAAGTTTTCACTGTGTCTATTCACCTTCCTACACTTATTTACTGTTTAAAGCTTTCCTGATTAAAGCTGTAAATTTCTGGGCAAATATATTGATTCTTCCTGTTTTTATGAGTTGAACATTTTGCCCAAATTAAGGAGTTCATCACTTGCTTCCTCAAGAAATTTCAGAAACTTAAATCACTTTTTGTAATCTACAATCCATCATTTTCTTTCTGCTCTTCTCCACACACTCAGTGGACATGCTGAGGGACAGAGGATACTGCTTGCCTGTGTCTTAAAGTCTCTCTCATCAGCAAAGTAGTTGCTGTAGTCTATCAATGTATTCTGTCTCAAATGGAGCACCAGGCTTGGCATCAATCTTGTTTGAGTGTCCATGTCAGTCTAACTCAGTTCAGCTCGCTAAACTACCTCCTGACTGCACCCTCTCATTGTCCCTCACCTTGTCATTGATATCATCAAGGGGATTCCCTTGTAGTTTTTCAAGGACAATTTTCTTGAACTTTCAGGATGTGGCTCACCTGGAAGAGCACAGTGCAAATACAGCAGCTGTTTATACTCACACTGAATTCTTCTCATGGACACCCACTCAACAATGGCATGGTTTTTAAGTATTCTACACTCCATTCTCCATGTATTTTCCTTACCTGAGGAAGTAATGAAATAACTATTTTCTCTACTGAATAAGGGTCAGTGTGTAGAGCTGTTTGCCTTGTCATTACAATGCTCTTTTGTGTTATGTAAGGCAATGACATTACTAATTTAGAACTTGGTGAGAAGTTTCCATCAGACTTTAAAATGTAGCACTTCCAAATTTGTTTCTTGCATTCTGTAGGTGATTCATTTTTTAAGTCAACAAAAGGTAAGTAAATATACATTCTGGGTTTTTTTTTATAACTTTAGCTGTAAAAGTTTAGAACTAACATCAACATGAGGCTAGAGAAGTGATATACCAACTCTCACTGGTCTTGTTTTCTGCATAATTATTTTTGACCCGTGTACCCAAACAGAAAGGTGTCTGCGTTCATGAACTCTCATAGCAGTATGTTTGCGAACTGCCACCAACATTCGGAAATGTGCAGTCGGTCCCCAGAATCCCTCTGGTATCCCCTCCCCCTCGTCTTTCCTAAAATAACCAATTCCTGTAAATAGTGATTCTTTTTGTTCATTTTCTATGACCAAGAGTTGAAATTATAGAATTGGAAATTTGGGGGTTAGGAAGAGGGCTTAGGGGGTAGTGTTCTTGTTTTGCAAGTAAGAGGACTCGAGTTTGCATCCTCTGCAGGCCAAGTGAGAGATCCGGTCTTAAAGAATAGGATGGAGCATGATTGAGGAAGACAGTCAACATCTGCCTTCAACCTCCAGATGCAGGCACCCACACGCACGTGCACACACGGGAGAACTTTCTGTCTGTACAGAAGTTACCCTAGGAAAGGGGGCAAGTTTCAATTAATTATTTTGATAGACATTTATTATATGTATGCATGCATCAGTCTCTTTTGCAAGTTTAGAATTATAAAACATGACTAGTACTTACAAAGTTATAGAATACTCAAGTGGCTCAATTGTTTCGTGTAAATTATAAAAAAAGAATCTTTAGAAATAAGAAAGATTACAACAGGAATTTCTGTCCCAGTATTTAGAAAAAAGAAAAAACCGAACACACTGAGAAGCAAAATGTAGGTTATATGATGATTGTTCTTAAACTCTTGCCTGGCTGCTCAGCTCTTCACACCTTCAGTGTGGACACCGGAGCAAGAGTCGCTCACACCCCTGTCCCTTTTGGTGACTTAGTGTGGTACATGCTCTGCCATGGTGCCTCAGCCTGGTTGCACATTACAGTCATGTAGGTTTACCGACCACGCACACAGATATTGTCTTATTCTTGTATTGCAGTCAAAACCAAATGGCAGGCTGATCATCTGTCTGTCAGTCTGTCTGTCTGTGAGAACTTGTTTTTATAAACAGACAGTTGGAATAAGCTTGGCACTCCAGAGGCTTCTGGGAGCCAATGCTTTCTCCGATGAGAATATGACTCATGGACTGAACTACTGGCTTCTTCTGTACCAATTCTTCATATGTGTTGACATTACTAAGGGGAAGAATTAATTACTGCTACCCAAGAGGAGATGTTGTTGAACCTCTGTGCACCTGTTCAGCAAGAGCCCTGGGGCTTTTGTGATTATTGTTGTGGGCGTGTATGCAGCAGAGGATAAAATCTATCTTCAGTAACACCTAACACTTCTGACTGCAACATGGTAGTTTTTAAATCTCATCTAATTCTCAGCCTAACTTTGTGTCATGGGCAAGAGAAGTATGAACCAGGGAAAGAAAGCAAAGCTTGGGCAAGACTGAGTGATCTGAGGGCAGAATTGGCCCAGCACACTGCTTAGAATTGTTTTTAAAGCCAAGACTCTATTTGGATTGTTTCTAAATCAATATGTAAGACCCAAGGAACTTATGTTTCCATCATCATCATCATCATCATCATCATCATCATCATCATCATCATCATCATCATCATTATGGTTTTTCAAAACAGGATTTCTCTGTAGCTTTGGAGCCTGTACTGGAACTAGCTCTTGTAGACCACACTGCCCTCAAACTCATAGAGATCTGCCTGCTGCTACCTCCAGAGTGCTGGGATTAAAGGCGTGCGCCACCTCTGTCTGACTTCTATTTTAAAAGGTAGAGGGCTAAGAATGCAACCCAGTTGATAAGTTGCTTGCCTAGTATATAAGAAGCCTTGAGTCCAGTCCCCAGAACCACATAGGACCAGCCATGGTGGCACAGAAGCACAGAGGACCAGCCATGGTGGCACATACCTGCAAATCCAGCCCTTAGGAGGTAATGGCAGGAGGGCCAACCTTGGCTACACAAGACCCCTTTTCAAAAACCATTAAAATCAATGACAGAGATGTTGAATTTTATCTTTATCTACTTTATGCTTGGTTATCCATTAAGTGTTCATACTGCAGTCAACACCATAAATGACTAGCTCCACGGGAGTTCAAATTTCCCATGAGTCTGTGTTAAGATACAATGCTGCTGGCTAAAAGCAGGTCCTCAGATGCACCCAACTGGTTTATATTTTTTATATTTGTGTTACATAGTGTGCCCTCGACAAGTGTGTCATAAATAGGAACTCTGTCTCAAAAGCTCTTAGAGGCGCTCCCCGGAAAGGTGGAGGGAACAGCAGAGAGTTTCGCCAGTTATGTGGTGCACTGAAATGACTGTCTTCCCTCTGTTGCTTGATGCTGATAAAAGGTATTGTCGGCACCTGCTGGGCTCCAGGCGCTGATTGTCACACTAGAGTTCAGGCCTTGGAATCCGTCTTAGGCATCATGCCATCACAAAGGACTTCAGCAATGCAGCTTCCATTATACGTGAACAATGGATTTGTGGTTGCGACTTGAGCAGATTTCATTTGGGGCACAGAGGTGCCAGTGAGAGAGCGGGTTTTTAAGAAAAACTCTAGAAATTAATTATTTTGCTTGAAATTCTCTTTGGTGATGCTATTCTTTATCGGTAACTGTCATTTCTTATGCCTGGGGCTTTTGATTCAGATAGCACATCAAAGAAGTGTGACTGTTCAAGAAAAAAACCTCGGCCCAGGAGCCCAGAGCATCATCTCGTGCAGATGTCTGTGGTTTACTAATGAGCCTAACGAATGTCACAATCTTCTTGGCCCCTGAAGTTCACTCCTGCAAGATCCCACTTCTCGTAGGTGGTTTTTGATCAGGTTTTCTTTTCAATACAATGAGAAAATAGATGAGATAGTGCTTTGAACTTTTCAGACTGCTTAGCTGACATGAAAGTATTGCTAACATTGTTGGTTATGTCTACCAGAACACCTTCCTTAATAAAGCAAGATTAACTTGAAAGGGTGTGTGAGATCTGCTACCTTTAGATTGGTGCTGGCTGGGAGAATGTTAGTTGACAGGGAAATATCAGGTCTATTATCCGTTTTGTTACTTTCTTTCAGGCTTCCAGGACTTGGCAAAGGGGGATAAGATTGAGGAAATACAGAGGAGACAGGAGATAAGAGGAAAATAACACCTAGAAAGACTTGTGCTGAGACAGTCTGGTCAATCGGCCCAGGTCTTTCTTTCCCTGACTCTATTGGTCTGTGTTTGTGTTTCATTTTCTACTGTTCACCGGACTAAGATTAGAATCTTGGATTTAATTAAATGCTCAAGAACTACTATCTCAGGTACTGATACAGGCTTTCAGAGGCTTAACACTCTGAAATTTGAGTAGGATTGGGAAAGGGGATCAGCTGAGTGCATGCTGGAAGGCTGCCTTGTCCTAAACACGTGTGATAGGTCACAATGTTGTCATGACCACCCTATACCATAATACAGGTTCTCCTCAGTTTATACATAAAAGCAACACATCATCAAGATTAAAAAAAAACAAACAAGAGTGTAGAACAGGCCATGCACTTAATAAATGGGGAGGCAGCACACACAACTAAGTCCTCAGCTCCTTCTGAGATGCGTTTGATACACTGACTTTGTGGTGAACTACCCACTGATGTGATGTTTTTGTCACCCAGGTCATATCTTCTGATGTCACTGATAATTGTGTTGATGAAAGATAAAAAATTATTCACTTTGTTTTTACAAATGAGCATCAGGTGCTCGTATTATATAAGGTATTTGCTGTACAAAGAACCCCAAGCTACCCAATGTTTCTAAGATGTTTTATTTCCATTTCATATAAAATAAAGACAAAAGCAATGAAACCAAGCCAACCTCGCATTTCTAGTGGGTGAGATCAGTCCTTTCCAGGTGGATTACTCAGGCATCCAATTCTCTTCCTTTTTGTGGGGCTTCCGTTATAAACACATGTGATAGAAGAGGCCACACGGCAAGAAAGAAGGTAGCCACTACATCCACTTCTCCTTCTTTTCTGGCCAGAGGTAGCAGTGTGGTCCACTTAGCTATCGGCCCTGGGAACAGTAATCTCTGGACGATGGAGTTACTGGTTCAAGAGGCACTAAATCTATCGTACAGCTTCCAGCAACAAGTGATTCGCCAAGTGTGAGGGCTGGTTTTTTGTCAACGTGACCCAAGCTAGAGTCATCTGAACCGAGGATCCTCAACTGAGAAAATGCCTCCATAATGCCTGGCTGTAGGGCATTTTCCTAATTAGTGTTCCATGGGGAGGGCCATTGTGGGTGGTGCTATCCCTGGGCTGGTGGTCCTGGGCTCTGTAAGGAAGCAGGCTGAGCAAGCCAGTAAGCAGCACCTGTCTGTGGCCTCTGCGTCAGACCCTGCCTCCAGGTTCCAGTCCTGTTTGAGTTCCTTTCCTGACCTCCTTCAGTGACGAACTATGATGTGGAAGTGTAAACCAAATAAACCCTTTCCTCCCCCAACTTGCTTTTGGTCATGCTGTTTCATCACAGCACTAGGAACCCTAACTAGAACACCAAGGGCGCTGCTACACATACCCAGAACCTCCATCTTCCTAGGCTCTGAAATTAATTCTCTCTGATTTTCTACTTGGCCACGAACACCATATATTTTATGACAGCTCACTATATGTACCAAGCAAACGTAGAATTTCCAAGGTTTCTTTCTGGCCACGACAATAGCAGTGTGGGTCCCTGGGTATATATGTGTGCTGGAGGTAGGGAGATTCAAGTTCATGGAGTCTGGTCTCTATGGAGTCGGCCAGGCGTTGTGACATTCATTAGCCTGCCATCTCTACAGGTGGCTTCTACAGACACATGAGATTGATAAGTAGCTGAGAAACTTTCATGGACAGAATCTAGACACAGTGAATATCGTTCCTGCTCCTAGTTGGCTACCCAGAACTGTATGATGTAACTAAACCTAATAGCAGGGAGGCAGCGGAGTGAATGGTTACTAAATAGCTCATTGCCATCTGCCTCAGTGAGAAATGCTTTTTAAAACATGTTTATATTGGCCGCATTTGTTCGTTTGACAAATGACTAGATGTGCTCAATGAATTGCAAAGATATTGAAAATTATTCCTGCTGTCCTATGATCAGGAAGAGGCAGACCCGCATGAAAACTACTTGGCAGTGGCTAAAAACTCCTGTGCGTCATTTGAGTATATAAAATGTGTTTACACATATGCAAAACCCGAGTTAAGCCTGATTTGATTATATTTGCTAAGAGTACGATTTTGACATTCGGGGTACTACTGTGTATAATTCTGTCATTTGGAAGGCAGAGTGTATTTGCGGACCTCCCTCTAGTCTCTCATTCTGAAAATAATCCATATTTGTAACTAGATAGAATTCATTTCATGAAAAAGTCACATACTCATAGACTTAAGGACCATGGCTTAGATAATGTGAGTTTTCTTCCTCTAAGCATTTCTGACCTTAGTCCCTTTACCCGGAGAGACACAGAGTGAATCAAAAACTTCATGGTCCTATGAAATTAAAAGTATTGTTGTTGTCTATGATCTGTGCTGCTGCCAGGGACCAGGTTGATGTCCACAGTCTGAGCTGCTGCCAGAAACCATCTAGAAGTCCACGATCCAGGCTGACGCTGCCTGCTATGGGCAAGCTAGCTTCTTTTGCAGTGGCGTGGATGACAGACTCATAACTTAGAATGAGAGACGTTGAAGTCTTCTGGGACAATCTCTCCCTGTTCCCTCCCCCCAAAGAGAAACAGTCCAGATATGAAGTTACTGAAGAGAGTCCTTAAACCTGTGATAAAGATGCTGAAATGTAGCTTTCGTAGCTGATGGCTTCTGGTGAGGGTGGGATAAGGAAGGACTCAGTTTTCTTTAAGGGGCTGGACACTGGGAGTTTGTCCAAGCTCCGATGAGTATACAGGCAACACAAATTGGGGTTGTGTTTTTGAGGGGGTTGAGAGGGACTCATAAGGGTAAGAGGGTGGATCAGAAAGGAATGGAATGTGAGTGTGATCAGCGTGCAGTGTATGAAATTTACAAATAATTAATAAAATTATTATGTTCTACAAAAATATTTTTGAAGCCTAATTAAGACTTCTAAGGACATTCAGATAGAGACAGAGAAAAAGAGAGTGGTTAGGAACAGCTAGCCTAGAGAATAGCCTTTGCCTACCCTGTCTTCTTTCAGTTACAGGCTAGCTAGATATCAGAGCTTGCAGGGCCACTGGGAAAGTAGGCTCTGTTGTGCACTAGCCCAAACTAAAGCTGCCCTCGGATTCCAGGGTTCTTTAGGTGTCTAGACGGGGTCTTAGAATGCAGTCCTTTCTGACTCCAATAGAGTGGATGCTTTCTTTTCCTTTTTCCTGTTTCATAATTGGAAAGCACAGGCTCTTAAGCCTGACCTTGGAATGTCTCATGTGGTGTGCATTTGAAGGAAGATCTTCGCTCTACTGCACAGTGGCCTGTAACGAGAGCTCTGAGGGATACGACACCCTCTTCTGGCCTCTTTGGGCTCTCATGTGTGCATGCACACACATATGTGTGCACATATACACACACATACAAAGACATGTACAAACGTGCACACACACAAATACATACACATGCATATTTCAAATTTTTTAAAAGTAGGGGATGGATAGATGGTCAAAAGGTTAAGGGCACTGACTGCTCTTCCAGAGGACCCAGATTTGAATCCCCATACTCACGTAGTGACTCACAACCTTTTATGACTCCAATACCATGGGATTCAATGACAATCTTTTCTGGTCTCTGAGGGCATGCCTACATGTGCTTGCTAAGAATATAGACAGGCAAACAAAATGCTCATGTACATAAAATAAAAATAAAGGTTAAATATTTTTTAAAAAATAGGTGGCTATTAAAGTATTAAACAGGGGCATTGTTGGCACTTTTCTTGTTGGTTTATTAGCTTTATTGTTATTTTTAATGTGTGACGATTTAATGCCTTTGAATGGAGCTGAGGCATTCTGACTAGAGAGTAGGTACTCCAAGGAGAGATTCAGAGTGTACTGTTTAATGTGGCATTTTGTTCTGTTCTTAGCTCTTCATTTGGGTTACACCTAATGAAGCTGAGGACAAAACTAATATTCCTAATTTGGTGGCTACAAGTAGTTTATTTTGCATATTATTAAAAGTGAGTAAATCTGACAAAAACGTTGGAAAGCTATGCCATTGGTTCTTAATCACCCCTCCTTAAATGCTGTTTGTGAAATGCTGCTCCTCTGATAGATTTTCAAAGTTGTCTTGGGTCATCTGGGCTCGAGGGTGCTCTCCAGTGGTTGTTAAGATGTGACAGAGACTCCATGTGTCGCCCCAGCCGTGTGGGTTGGGAGAAAGCACATTTGGTTCCCCACCAAGCTGCTCCACTGACAAGGCTAGAAGCCTGGTGATGCTGCCTCTCAGAAACAACCAAGGGACCAAACCCCGTCGCTGCAGACCTTAGCCAACCTTCCCACTCTGTCACTGGGCTTCACTGTTTCCTTAGCAACCCACACTGGATGCTGCCCCATCATCTTCCCCTTCACTCACAAACCACAACAATTTATTATTATGTATCTACTTCCTGATTTTCCCTGATCCAAAATCTCAAGAAATTGAAAACTCCAATAACCAGAGGCCTGCAGCAGATTTTAATGAACATTTTCTGAATGAATGAATTGTTCGGGAGTTGGTACCAAAACTGAATCTTCTATCTCCAGAAATCTGCTGTACTGGGACCCCTCTACATGGTTACAAATCTTACTGAATTACTTCTACATCTGCTCCTTGGAGAAAATAAGATCATATATGTCTACATTGCAATATTTGCTTGTTATTGTGAAAATATGCCCAACAAAACCAATGTAAAGAAAGAAGGATTTATTGGGATCACAGTTTGAGGGAACACTCCAACATGGCAGGGAAGGAATGGGGGCAAAGCTGTAAGGCAGCTGGCTTCCTTGTGTCTAAGTTGGAAAGCCACCACCTTTCCTGAAACAAAGCCTCAAAGGATGCAGGGTGGCCTCACTCTCCATGTGATGACTTTGAACTTGGGATGCTCCTTCCTTCGTCTCCGGGTTTGACACTGCACAGTTATGTGGTGTTTCGGGGTTGGTACTGGGTTGAGTTCAGGGCTCTTTGCATTCTAAGCAAGCATTCTACCAAAAGCTACATCCCCACCCTCTTTTCTCCTTTCAAATCAGTCTTGACCTCAGGTTGTGGAGCATGGTACCACATTCTGAAGAGGTCAGTTGAACACATCTGGAAACACCGCCACAGACCCCCCAGAAGTGTGTTTCCGTGGTTATTCTCAATCCCTATAAACTGACAATACAACCACCATGTCCTAAACTCAATGACTGTCTAATTTCTGCTCTACACAAGGAAGGGAGTATAAACTAAACACTGATTAAGGGCTCTTGGAGAATGTCACCCAGGTAGGCAGCATGGAGAATGGCAGAGACAGACGCTGTTGGTTTGTGTTGGACAGAGAGATGGCCCAGGGGTTAAGGTCACTTTCTGCTCTTGCAGAGGACCTCAGTTCAGTTCCCAACACCTGTATAGAGTAGCTTACAACAGCCTGTGACCAGAAACTCCAGGTTCTGGCTTTCATGGGCACCAGAACACACGAACACTCTCTCTCTCTCTCTCTCTCTCTCTCTCTCTCTCTCTCTCTCTCTCTCTCTCTCTCTCTCTCTCACACACACACACACACACACACACACACACATACACACACACACACACACCCTGGAACATGATCTTGGAGACTTACTTCATTAACTTAGGTGTTGAATAGCTTTCTCTTCCATGTCAAGGACAGGATGTCAAATGAACCCAGATTCTCTTGGAGGCCTTAGATATACTGTCTTTAATAGAGCTTTAAGAGATACTTTTTTCAGGAAGAGTTTCTTTTTCTATTGATCAAATGTCTTATTTCACTCTCTTAGTCTTTTCCTACCAAATAAATACATTTGTTTGGTTTTGGAAGTAGAGGTTTCCTTGGAGATAACTTACTCCAATACACTCATTTTTATTTACTTTTCAAAGTAACACAATTAACTTGTATTTATATCACACATTTTTGAAATTTCCTTGAGATAAGAAAATGTAAGTCTTCAAATAAAGAATAATAGTTCATGCTCTCATCTCTTAATTCTCTGACATGTTAGCAATTCTTTGGTTCCAGGGTTTTATTGATCCACATTTCAATGGTTCTCAATAGATTTAAAGTTTTGGCAAGAGCCAACATTTCATCTTCTCTTAATTTTGGGCTTTTGTTTTTTTCTAAGCTGTGGTGGAACTAAAATCCAGGGCCTCTTGAATAGGAGAGAGAATTCTACTGCTAAGTGGCCCCCTGCCTATGGCCCCCTGCTGATAATTACCAACCCTGGGAACTCTGAGGTCATCTGTGTTATAGAACAAGATGTCTTTACTTCTTTTGAGTTTTGGAGATTTGAGAGGAATAAAAGAAATTTTAATCAGTTATTTTTATTTTGGGATGTAAGGGTTCTTCAGCTCTATTGTTTTAGCTTGATTTATTTTATTGTTTTGGTGACAGGTTCTTGCTAGGTAGCCCAGGCTATGTTATTGTTTTGGTGACAGGGTTTTGCTACATAGCCCAGGTTGACTTGAACTCTTGTTCTTTTTGCCTCAGCTTCCTCAGGGCTGGGAGTGCAGTCTTCCACCCAGCCTGACTTTCAACAGTTTATTTAAGTCAGAGAGACTGATCTCTCTCCAAATAGCTGCTTGCTGGCTTTCGGGTCTGCTTGGTCAGTATAGTTTTCCTGTGGTCCTGAGGTAGAAGCTGTGTCTCTGGATTTATTTCTCTGGATTTATTATATCCAGGAAATATCAGACTCCCAGGAAATATTAGCTGAATATTTTCTATATTAAATGCTACTTAACCAAATTTCAGGTTTTCCTAGCTCATATATTTCACACATGGTGTTCCACAGTTTATTATGTCATTTGTTCTACAAACAGATTTTTTATTGTTTCAGATTTTCCTAACAATCTAATCGAATAATACAGAAATAAGTCATTCCACCTGGGTGGTGGCGCACTCCTTAATCCCTGTACTTGGGTGGCAGAGAGGTAGGCGGATCTCTGTGAGTTTGATTCCAGCCTGGTGTACAAAGTGAGTTCCAAGACAGCTAGAACTATTACACAGAGAGACCCTGTCCTGAAAAACTAGAGAGAGAGAGAGAGAGAGAGAGAGAGAGAGAGAGAGAGAGAGAGAGACAAAGTTAAAGATGACACTTACTTTTTATCTTTGAAGGGAAACATTTTAAGGCTCTATGGGCCCCACTGCCCTGTCTAGTTCTATTAGAATGTTCACATTCTTCCTCACCAGTTAAGAACAACTTCATATTAAAGTCTTAGGGTTAAACAAACAGAGCATTTGTACTGGGCTCATGTTCCTGGTATTTATGGCCAGAAGAAACTTTTTAGTGATTTAATCAAAATACCATTTTCAGACAAGAAAACGGAAACAGGAATCGATTGCTGCTGTTAGCACTGTGTAGGTGTATATGCACATTTTGTGTGTGTGCATGCGTGCATGTGTGTGTGTATGAGTAGGTATGCTCACCCATGCTTGCATGTGGAGGTTGGTTTCTCTGATACCTTCACCTTATTTTATGACACAGGGTCTCCTCCTGAATCAAGAGTTTTCCATTTTAATGAGACTAGCTTGTAAGCGAGTGCTCAGGTTCCACCCGTCTCCATGTTCTTTTGCCTCCACGCTTTTTACACATTTTCCTCACTGAGCCCTTTCCTGAGCCTGCTTGTTCGTGTGTTGACCTGCTAATGCTGCTCTCCTTTGTGATGGGTTTCTGCTTGTGCCTCCACTACACAGCTTTAAATAAAATAAGCCAGTGTGTGTGTGTGGGGGGGGGTAAAACAGGCTCCCCATATCATACACCTTGAAAATGGTAAAGTTGGGAGCTTCATTTAGTTCTCTGGGACATCATGTTAGAATCATGGACGACCACGTGACAGGGTGGAGATCTGATTAGACCTGGAGCAGAGCCAAGAACTGTACATCAATTCCTCGTGAATGTTCTCTGAAATGTTCAGAGATGTGTAGTGCTGGCGCTGTGCCAACTGGGTATCAGACAGAGCGTGAGTGGATAATAAAGGAAGCTTTATTATGTTGAGAGATCTCTGTGTATCCGGAGGTGGTGGTTGTTCAGAGGCTTCCATCTTCCTGTGGAATGAACTTATGCTAAATGGACCACGGCAAAGCTCACCCCTTTTCTGCTAAACCTCATCCTTCCTCTCCATGTCCATCACTTCTGATAGAGCTTCCCCTTGACTGCTGTGTGCCTTCTGAAAGGTTCCCTCTGTGATTTCCAGTGGCCACCCAGACAGGACATTAAGGCCACACTTCTGTTGGCCTCTGTTGAGCTGTGAGTAACTGAGAGGTGCGATGTGAAGCCATTATTGACCGTGTGTCCCTGTGAGTGGATCTCTCTGGAATGATGCTGAGGAAGAGTAGGGAAGGCAGGGAGTTCGGTCTCTGTGGGTAGCGTCTTGCTGTGCTGTGAACACCTCCAGGTGAAAAGCAGTGCTTTTGCTCTCTGCCCATCATTCATCAAGTCGTGACTGACCAGGGCCTCTTACCCACTGAAGAGCATGAAAGAATGTGTGTGTGGAGTAGAGAAACCGAAGGTACAAAGTTCCACTGAAAGGTCTGGTGTTCCCTCCCTTGTCCTGGGCACTTCTGGAAGCCTTTATAGTAGAATGACACTTTGGCACAGTTAAAAATGCTTCTGGGTATGGGTGTGTCCCCACCAAATTGTATGACAGAAGCAATCACCCTGCTTCTGTGCACTTAGCACAGACAAGTGTTCCTGCAACTTGTCTAAAAGGAATCACACTAAGATCATTGATTAAATGTGTACTTAAATAAGAGACACCCTGGGCACAAAGCACCATGGATCGTGACTCTCATCTTTGATGGCCAGTTTGCAAATGGAACTGCGCTCTGCACAGCAAATCACTCTTGGCTGACGTGCTCACTGGCAGGAGTACAGCAAGGTGTCACACTGTGTGGTGTCAGACAAATGTCCTTCTGTCAAGGCCAGCTGAGTGGCAGTCGCTCTACACACAGGAACATCAGAGCATGGTCTTGGCCTGTGGGAGTGCATTGGAAAGGGTGGAATCACCCGCCTGAACATCGTGTGTTCTGATGCATCCATGTCTGCATCATTATCTAGGCCTTTGTGTAGCTTTACTGCAGAATCTTAAAGACTTAATAACAAACACAAAGCAGATTTATTAAATTTAGATTTTTTTCACATTTGTCATCAAACGTGCTTAACAAGTAGTGGAGGAAGCAAACTGTGTTAATGAACTCCAATAGAGGTTATGAGAAGTTGCGATTTCCATCAGGTGTTTGCTGTTCATCCCCTGCAGAGAGTCCTGGGATGAAGTCTTCTGTGTCCATGGCTGACTTAACCCAGGAACATATACGTTCAGTAAAGCAGCTCATGGCCTCACATTTTTATTGTCATATGGTTTTGAAGAAGCAAAACAAGTCGAAAGCAAAGATCTAGAATTTGAGGCACAGGCACAGCGCTGGTCACATTTCCACCTGGAGGAGGATGTGGCTTTCTGAGGTCTTGTAATGCAGCCACATTGCAGAGAGTCAGTTGAGCTATTCATAGCTGCACACCCCACTGTCATCTGAATGACTACTGGACAGAGTCTCAAGAGGCCACCATGGAGGAAAATGACTATCTTCTTATTTAAACAGTTAAAAGAAAGATAACTTATAAATCTACAGGAATAACACAAGGCCAATGAATAAAAGGGAAAAGGAAGAGTGAAGCCAAGAAAAAGAGGCTGTAAAATAAATACGGTGTTGGCTGTGGTGCTGGAATACGCAAGATTGAACAAAAGGACTGAATAAAAGAAGTTTCATCTCTGAATTCAACTCTTGAGTGTGAAAAGAAGAAGCTGGGGAGATGGTCAGTTAATAGTCTCATCTGTAGTCACGTGAAAGAGCCAGCTGCGTGGCCCATCTATAGCCCTCCATCATCTGTAGGTGGTAGGCACACACAGGAGAGGTCACAGAGAGTCTCTGGCCAGCCAGCTCAGCCTGATAGACCCGGGTGTTACAGAGAGACCACCTCAAAAAAAGGTAGATCATTCTTGAGGAATGGCACCCACAGCTGTCCTGTGACCTCCTCACTGTGCACACACACATGTGCACGCATGGGAAGGTGAACACACGCAGAATGAATACACCAAATAAAACCAAATAAAGTAAAAACATGAGGCCACTTCCACACCAAGGAAGACATGATAATGAAGCGACTCTCGGTAAATGGAGTTTGATTGCAGCAGAAAGTGGCTTTTAGCGAAGAGCAGTAGAAAATGACCCAGCTCAAACTTCTTAAGAGGCAAGCAGCCAAATGCCATTTCCGTCCTGCCTTACCCTGGACTGTCAGACCCAGGCTAGAGCCATGCCATTGGTGGTAGCGCACACTCAGGAACCCACCAGTCATAGCTGAGTCAAATGCTCAGCTGCTTTCTTTTGGAAAAAATCCAACACATTTTCATTTTTGAGAGCTGCTCTTTTTTTTTCCATTAGCCAGGATTGTTTTAAAATGCATCATCCAATTCTTGCCCTTGAGTGTCCTTGAAGAGGTTTGGAGGATATTGTAAAGCATCGTTCCCTCTGGAGCTGCACTGTGGACCCAGGAGATGCTGGGAAAGGCTTGTAATTTTTGTGCAGGTAGAAGGACATCCAACTGAAGGCCAGGCTGTCATTCCACCAGCAAATTCAGGTGCCATTCAAAACGGGAAGGTACACTTTGATTGCTTTATTAATAACGCCGTATTGCCAGCACTGAATTACAGCCACTGTTTTTACAGGCAGCTGGTAATACTAGCGGCATAAAGCTGTTTTACAGCCAGTCACCTCTGAGGTTAAGGGAGGCGACGATACATCACATGGAGGTCTTTAGTGCATGCCACAAGAACAGACCACACTGCGTGTGGGTGTGATGACTTGCCACTTTTTAGCGTGTAAGGAGGACTGGAGAACAGAGGTCGTAGCAGGCCGAGGAGCATCATGGAGTTTATTCATGGGGGACAGGGTTTATGATGCTTTTGAGAACACTCCAGTTGCTGTGGAGACACAGTCCTAATCCTTATAAGTACTACATTTATTCTTTAATCGGAAAACTTCTATTAAGATCCGCCTTTCAGTGAGAGACCGTTATCTAAACAGAACACAGTCATTTCTGCGGCAAGATGAAAAACTTGTATTTTAAAAGCCTGAGAAGCGGCTTGAATGTTATCATACGCTGACACACGGTCCTGAGGTTCCCTGTTGCTATCTCCCATCCCAGCATGAGCTTCAGAACCTCAGCCTGCTCGATAATTCTCAGGGTTATCTTAATTTGAGCCATAACCAATTATGTATGTAAAAATATAGTGTCAGGGTGATAATTGGAGAGGAAGAACATGGAAATGTGGTTTTTCAGGCTTGAGATTAATGGACGCTCAACAATGTTATTAACTTTGCAGAATGGGAGCCCATTCTAAACATCCACATCTTAAAATGCTTCAGCTTTCATTTCGGGTTGGTGCATCCAGTGGACGCTCACTGGGTCAGGAAGCAGCACTACCAGTGTGTCCAATGTTCCTCATCCCAATTTCCCACAAAGCACTCCCCTTCTCAGTGTTCTTCCTCTTCATGTCAGGTTGGCATTGTGCGAGAGCTCTGTTGCCAGTGGAACAAGAAAAGGGGAAAATGTTCAGGCTTATTTTTATTTTTTAAACATTGACGATGGACTCTGATCTCCTGCGAGCTAGTCAGAGCCCTGATAGAACCGTGTATGGTCACACATGTGTAACTTACCTGAGCCCTGCCAGCGAGTGTGAAAGACACAGACAGACTGTTCCAGCACTTGGCACAAACAGATCAAAATTGGAAAACAAGAGTGACCAGGAAGAGGAGCCCAGAGTCCTGGAGGAGTCTGAGGAATGGCTGGGATAGGGAGCACACAGCCCAGGAGGAGTCTTGATGAATGACCCAGAGCTAGAACACAGAGCAAGGCAGGGACTACTGGGTTGTGCTGGTTAGTTTTTTTTTTTTTACTGTCAGCTGACATAACCCAAAGTCACCTGGGAAGAGACTCTGTGGAGATGTTGTCTGGATTACGTGGGCCTGTTGGCATGTATTAATTGTTAAGCGGTACTGTGAGTAGCACCGCTCTCTGGGCCGGGCCCTGAAATGCCTGAGAGTGGTGAGAACTGACTGGGTGTGAGCAAGCAGGTGTTGTGGGCGCCTCTCTTTCCCTCTGCTCTTGACTGTGGTGCAGTGTGAACTGGACTTTCCCTTGCTTGGAACTATAACCTGCCATTGTAAGCCAAGGGAACCCTTTCCCTGCCTGTGTTGTTTTCTGTCTGGACACTTTATCACAGCAGCAGAAATAACACTTGAACAAGTTCTTGATGAACAGCTGGGAGGTCAAACACAATGGGACAAGAGGCCCGTGGGCTTTTTGTTAGGGTTCTCTACAAAGGGTAGAACTGCACGGAGCTAGCTGAGTTATTTGGGTTTCTCACACACAGAGGAAAGGCAGAGGATCTTGGGCAAGAACACAAAGGTTTCGAGACTATATAGAAAACAGGAAAGGCCATCATAACAGCAGAGGAAAATCAGCATGCTATAGAAGGGAAAGAAAGCCAGGGTTTGGATCTACCTGTGATGGAGGAAGGTCATTGGTTAAAAAAATAAAGAAACTGCTTGGCTGGCCCTCAGAGGTTAAAACATAGGTGGGAGGAGTAAACAGAACAGAATGCTGGGAGGAAGAGGAAGTGAGCTCAGACTCGACAGCTCTCCTCTCGGGAGCAGACGCCTCAGAGAGACGCCATGCTCCCGGCTCCTGGGCAGAAACACGCGATGAAGCTCCGACCCAGGATGGACGTAGGCTAGAATCTTCCCGGTAAGCGCACCTAGCTGTGCTACATAGAATATTAGAAATGGGCTAGTCCAGGTGCGAGAGTTAGCCTAGAAGAGGCTAGATAGAAATGGGCCAAGCAGTGTTTAAAAGAATACAGTGTCCGTGTAATTATTTCCAGTAAAGCTAGCCGTGCAGGCGGCCGGGGTGCTGGGGACGCAGCCCTGCCGCTCATATTACTACATACCTGGAATCAGTTAGAAAAGGAACGTAAATAGATGTTTTTTAAAAAATTGAAAAAGAGTCATTAGTTTCTCTTTATGCTCTTAAGACCCTCAGTGGCTGGAGGGATAGGGCTTCCCCTTCCAGGACCTCTGGCTGGAGGAACGGGGCTTCTCCTGCAGTAACTGGGCAGAGCTCCAGGTAGTAGAGAAGGTGAGGTTGTGGGGTCACTCCTTTCTTCCCTTTGCTCTTGGCCATGCTCACGCTCAGGTGCATGGATTGGATGGAGGATTTAAAATGAATGCCCTAAACAATGGTCTACCTCAGAAAATCTCCCATCTTAGGGGCCCTCTTTAAGGCAGGAATCCAAGCAGTAATGAGAAAGGGGTTCTTAGACTTATCATAAATGAAATATTACAGCCAAACAAACTATAATCAAACCACAAAAACAGAGGAGAAGAAAAGGTCCAGGGATCAGTAAGCCAATACTAACTCTCCAAAAGTGTAATTAATGAATTTGACTCCGTCCTCTTAAAAACAACTCCTTAGTGTATGTGAAACTTAGTTGTGTTTGATTAGTTTTTGCGTTTTCTCTTAAAACCTTAGAAACATGGTCTCAGAGTTTTCAATTAATTGGGGAGTTAGAAACCCCAAAGGAGTAGTAGGCTCCTGGTCAGAGCAGAAGCAGCCAGCCGGAGGGCTCTTGCTCTGTTGGTCTGAAGATTGGACTGTACTCATGAGCGTTGTGTGCAAGTGACACAGAGGGAAAACTTGTTTCTCTACCTGGCCACTCACTGTTGCTCAAAGGCCACATGTCCCTCCGGCCTGGGAGAAGAGCTGCTTCCCATTTATTTTGCTACATTGACAGCTCCTCCTGATGTAGGCTTGGCTTAGTGCCCACTATCTTCTGGAAGCCAAGCCTCCCTCCTGTCTAACTGTGTGTTCCTCCTGCACTGTCCTGGTCTCAGCAACCATCACTCTGTGTAGTGGTTTAGATGTCTATCTACCAAGCCGTAACAGCCTCACTGAACTGTGAATTCTATCCTTGAGTTCCACAGGGCCTTATATAATACAGCGTCATGGAAGACTTGTTTCATATGGTCTTGTGTTAGCTGTGGTGGTGGATGGTGAACAGAACTGTGGGTTCCCTTGTTTTTTTCTGAAGCGCCCATTTTCTTCCATCCTGAGTGTGGTTTTTACATTGTTTTAAGCCAGAGCCCTAGGGTATTTGCAAACCAAAGCTTTTAGCTGCACTGGTAGAGCTCATCCAGCTTTTAAATATTGGTTTGAAAAGTTGTTTGTTATTAAAATCCCCGATTCTTCCTGGGTCACCCCTCAGTTGTTCATACACGAACATCTAAATGTGTAGGAGACCTTTAATGCGGTGCCTTAGGAAATGGCTGCTCATAAACAGCTGTCTCTAAAGGAACTCCTTGGTGCTTTGGGAATTCTTAAGACATCGCTGAAAGCCACCTTCTCTCTGGAAGGGCAGTTTTTCACCGTAAGAGGCAGGATACATCGATTCTGCTTTTTATTTTTCCCATAACCAGGAAACTTTTTAGCCCAATGGTGTAATATATTTTTCATTTTACACCATAATATTTTTGCTATGTTTTTTACAAAGTTATATGTAGGTTGGTTTCAGGATAACAATAGAAAAAGGAAGGAAAATAGATAAACTTACCGTGTTTTCTGCTGGGAGTAGAAGTCTCTCTGCATTCAAATGCCAGGCATGGTAGGGCTGGCTGCTGCAGGGGCACGCGGCACCACAGCTTCATGGCGCCACAGCCTCAGGGCGCCACAGGCTTGCTCACAGGGCGCCACAGGCTCGCTCACAGGGCGCCACAGGCTCGCTCACAGGGCGCCACAGGCTCGCTCACAGGGTGCCACAGGCTCGCTCACAGGGCGCCACAGGCTCGCTCACAGGGCGCCACAGGCTCACGGGCCACAGCATCAAGGCACCACGGCTTCACGGCGTCACTGCGTCATGGAGCCATAGCCTCACACGACGCCAGAGCGTCACGGCGCTGCAGCCTCACACGACGCCAGAGCGTCATGGCGTCACAGCCTCACGGTGCGGTGTCACGGTGCCTTAGCATCACGGTACGGTGTTTGCTGTGTCATTAGTGATGGACAGAAGTTAAGTATTTTCAGCTTTTTTCATTTTAATTAGTCGCCTAACTTTGTGCCATGCTTTCTGAGCCCCTTCCACATGCAGATTGAGTGTGGCAGGCCTGGGAAGGCTGAACCACAACTGTAAAGCACAGATCAATCACTTCAAAAAATGTTACAGGAACTCAAACTGTTTCATATTTGTCTCTATGAATCATCTCTTGGTAATTGCATGTGAAAGGATCATCAGAATTTATATAATGAAAGCCATTTTTAAAGGGGCCAGAGACATGAAGTTGGCTACAAGCTTCCTCCTCATCTGTTTTTATTTCTTTAGGATGGGAAAGGCAAGTAGGGAAAAGACTTACTCGAGGTTGACATGAAGCTTTTCCTGTTGAGAATATAGATAATATAAAATAATTAAAGACTAAGGTGGTTTGAATGAGATTGTCCCCCACGGGCTCATATGTTTTAATACTTAGCCCCCAGCTGGTGGAACTGTTTGGGAAGGATTAGGAAGTGTGACTTTGTTGAAGGGGGAGTGTCACTAGGGGCCGGCTTTGAGGCTCTATCAGCCACGTGTGTTCTCTGCCTCCTACTTGTGGAACAAGATGTGAGCTCCCAGCTCTGCCTGCCACCATGCCTTACTCCACCATCATGGACTCTAAGCCACCCGAACTAGAAGTCCAGTTAAATTCTTTCTCTTACAGGTTGCCTTGGTCATAGTGTTTTATTAGAGTAATAGAGAAGTAACTAACGGATCAAGGAATCATATAGAAGAAAGAGTTTATCCCAGATTACTGAGCCATACTGCTAAGAGTCCATAATGGGGGGGGGGCGTGAAATTGCAGCAGGATCAGGAAACTGAGGGAAACATTCTGAGCTGCTACTGTCAAAGCAAGAGAGGGAGGCCTGGAAGCAAGGTGAGGCTCTCTCAGATCCCCAGTGATCTGCTTTTCCCAGCAAGGCTTCACCTAAATGTCCCCAAACTGTGCCACCAACTGAGAACCAAGTGTTTAAACACATTAGCCTCTGGGGGAGGTCACTCCATTAAGCCTCCACCATGCCCCACAGACATGTGTGGACTGTTTCAGTTTCAGTATCTAGATCCCTTTATTACTGAGGTCTCAAATGCAGTGTTTTACTTCCATTGAATGGTTTTATTAAAATGTAAAATTGTCAGATTTGTGTCTCTGTGTGTCTCTCTGCGTGTGTTTGTGTGTGTGTGTACATGTGCTAGAAGATTCAGAGGCTAGAAGAAGGTGTCAGATCCCTCTGAACTAGAGTTTTAGCTATAGGCAGTTGTGAGCTACCCGGTTAGGGTGATGGGAACCAAACTCATTGAATCCTCAGGAAGAACAGTAAACATTCTTAACAGCTGAGCCACCTGCCCAGCACCTCTCCACCCCCTGAATAATTTATCAGAGCCAGTTGATCAGACTCCGAGAATGTCTGGAAGCTATACAGTCTCATACAATGACCAACATTACAGGCAAACTGTTTAAATCTGCAGGGAGCTGTGCCTTTGTGCTGATAAATCAGTAGTAGCTCAGACATTTCAGTTCCATTAAGAAAACCTTGGAAGAAAGGTTTCATCTGGATTGTGTTGCACAGGTCTCGGTTTTTAAAGGAGATGCTAAAATCCCTCCAAAGCTGACTCTACATTTTGTGAATATACTGTCTTCATCACGCTTCTGCTGCTGGTTGCAGGCTGGAAACGGCCACCCGCTCCACATAGTTGAGCGGAAATAGGCAAGCCCGGCCCCCAGCAATGCAGTGTGCGTAATGATGAGTCCTCCTAAAAGATCGCCTCTCATTAGCATTGCAGTACAAGGCCCCTTTGCAGCCAGAGTGCCAGAGTTCCAGAACAGAAATGTCCCGAGCTTCCATCGCCGTGCGCGCTCGCATGGACAGCATAGGGAATGTATGTTCAGTGCAGCTGACTGGCGTACTTTATGCTCTGTGCATGTAGAGCTGTTACTCTTCAGTCCTACCTGCTACCCCAGCAACTTGGTTGCAGAAGCAGCTCTTACAGGAGTCGATCCCTACATCCACATGTTGGTTTTGAGAGCACCACTTTTCTCCATGGATGCTGTTAGCTTGCAGCTGCTGTGTGTGTTGTTCGATCTTGTTCATCAACTTGGTGGACAGAGAAATGGAAACATGCTTGGACCTCAAGAATGGGTCGTTTCTTCCAGGAGTCATGAACTGATGGCCTTGTGGGGGTGGGGGAGGATGGGAAGTAGGTGGAGCCTAGTTGGAGGAAGTAGGTCATTGGAGTATGTCTTTAGGGACTAAACCTTTTTTTCACCCACTTATTAAGTATCCTAGGGTTAAGAATATTTAGTTTTTAGATTTATCAATTTTATGCATACGAGTGCTTTGTTTGTATGTATGTTTGTGCCTGAAGAGGTTAGAAGAGGGTGTTGGGTCCCTTGGGATTGGAGAAACAGGCAGTTGTGAGCCCCGTGTGGGCTCCTAAACACTCCCAAGCTGACATCCAGCTCTCTATCCGTTGATCATACCTTATTTTGAGCCATCCAAGTGTGCTTGGTCATGACTCTAGTGTGCTGATCTCCTGCACATCAGCAGGCCTATGTCCCTCAAACCTATCACAGATGCTATTCCCAGCAATCAGCTCAGAGTGTGCGTCTTTCTTTTTAACCACCTGGACGATACTGGAGCTCTTAGGACACCAGTTTCCCCCAATGTCTGCCTGTTGTGTTGTTTGCTCTAATGACCAAAGTATCGGCTTCATTCTTTGTGCCCAGCAGTCCTGAACTACTTCTTCTTGGTGGATCCCACACAACACACTTGATCACACCTGAGCTTGTACTCTAACTTCCTCTGTTCACACCACCCCCTAGTTATTTCTTCCTCACTCCATAGGTCCCCAGTGATCTTCCCCCAACTCCCAAGGGCGATCTGATGTCCTGGCATATAATGCTGAAATTCTGTTCATGTCTTGGGCCCGTTTATCAGGTGGCAAGCTTGCAGAGGGTAAGAACCAGGTTGCAATCTGTGTGTCCTTGGTGTTGGGTCACGGTAAGGGCTCAGTAACTTCCTGAACTGATGTCAAGGATGTGCTGCTTGACTTTCCCTACAAGCAGCCTCATCCAGCACCATGTCTCCCACCTCAGAGAACACTTGAGGTTCCTTCAATATTCTGTGGCCTCTCTCCAAGGGTTTGCAGGAGGATGTTCTTCAAGAGTCTGGAGTCCTTTCCTCCTTTCTCACTGTCACCCAGTTACTATCTGCTCTTTAAGAAGGTGGCTTGGCTGAGGCTCATCAGCTCTTCTTTCTTCACAGTTCAGATCAGACATGCATTTTAACCCTTCAGGCATCTTCTGTTACCACAGCACTGGTTTAACTGGGGGTCATTCGGGGGACGACTTGTCTTTATTCCAAGAGTGGGAGTGTCTCTGTCTATTACTGTGCCTAAAATATGGTAGAAACTTAAGGGGGGGGAGAAAAGGAAAGGAGGATGGTGAAGAAGAGAGAAGGAGAAAAGTGAAGAAGGGCAGGGACATAGATTTTTCTTCCTGCCTTGAGAAGAGGAAGAAAGAATTAAACTTTCTCTCCCACCTCTGTGTGTGTGTGTGTGCAAGGCATGGCTGTATGTATGTGCAAGTGTGTGTGTGTGTGTGTGTAGATCTTGGATGTTCCTTAGTAGGGTCTCCTATTTGGACATAAGGCTTGCTGGCTAGGCTAGACTGGCTGATCAGTCAGCCCCAGGGATCTGCTTTGTCTCTGCCTCCTCAGTGCTGGGATTATGAGTGACTGCAACTGTGCACAGCTTCTTACATGGTGGTGGGGATGGAACTCAGGTCTCAGGCTTGTATGGCAGCACTTTATCAAGTGAGCTGTCTCCCACCCCCAAGGATTAAACTCTTGGGGACGTAGCAGGAGGCTGTCATTGAGTCTAGGTGTTAATCTGCATAGAACTTGGGGAAAAAGGGAATTGGACACAAGAGACTTGGAAAACAGGAAGCACTCAGAGTTCATAGTCTCAGGTCTGTGCTTACTCACAGGCTTGGAGGCTCTGTTATTTTGCCGTGTGTTCTTTAGAAGCTTGTTTCTCTCATTAGAAAACGTGTTGACCTATTAGAGAAGCATGCAGGTAATTAGCTTACTTTGTAATATCCTCTGCTTTACTGGGGAGGGTCTTCTGTTTTAATGGATTCTATGGTGCCTCCTAAGCAGGAGCACGCATTTCTCGGGGGCCGTGAAGCCAAAGAAAAAGCAGATGCTTTCTTCTGCTCATGTTAATTTATTCATGGCTACAGGGCTTCTGGTTAACTATGACATAATGAAGTCATTTTCATGCTACCTTCTTCCTACAGACTTGTAAAAATAATAACACAGGGAAACATCTCCCAAATCTCAAAAGAACAAAAGGTCCAAGAAGCTTCTATATTCAAGTGAAAACAGAAATGAGACAAAAATAAGGAAAAATACCAGCCATATATAGTGAAATCTAGGTTACATATGAGAGAATGCCAGACCTATAGTAAATCTTAGCCCTGGAATGAAAATATTTCTACATGAATGTTGCAGATCTGAAAAGACCACAGAACCGGGGAATCCATGACCAAGATCCCAGTGAAGTGTGCAGAGTGGGAGCTGTGGGTGCTGGCTCTTCTGGGTGTCTGTGACTTAGATTCTTGGCGAGGGAGATTGTGAGAGGAACTACGAAAGGAAGCTGATGTCACCCACACCTATACTTTAGGTCCTCTACTGTTAGCCATTCCAACATCAAGTACAAAGCCAGGAGACAAGAGGCTAGGGAAGCAGACACAACTGGTCAATGAAGGTGTTAGCGAGGCCAGAGGCCAAGCCTGAACTACTCAAGACCCCAGCTGCCATAGCCACAAAAGCACAGTTACTAACAGTGACCAAAGAGCAGGGTGCTGGGACGTTGTGGGACAGGGCATGGACACTGTGTGAGCCCCAGAGCCTAGGAAAAGGCAGTAGAGAGAATTAACTTTAAATAGAGTTTCTTCTGACCCTCTGACCTGTGCATGCACACTCTGAAATGCATGTCTGCAAACAAATACAAATACAAGCACACACACAACAAAAACATTTAAGAAGAAATTGGATTTTCAAAACAGGTGCTATTTAAAAAAATAATATTGCAAAAATCCAAAACACTGAAATGCTTCATTACTTCTTTTTCTTTCTAAACTTAATGGGGAATAAGAGTTTAATATATGTATGTAATATAAGATTGATTTTATATCTCCTAAGTTCTAGCTTTTAATACTTTGGTAACAATTCTTAGATGCAAAAATTACACAAGTAATAGTTTGTTAGTCTTAGAGGAACCAACATAAACAAGAGGTTCAGTAACATGAATGTAAGTATCTGTCCTGAATTTCCAAAGAAAAGGGGATGGATTCCAAATATTGAGTGTGGTTCCTACTCTGAATACAGCTATGAAGTGGGTGTGAAGTAGACGGCACAGCAGTCCATCTGTAGGGAGATTTTGTTTATGGTTTAATAAGTGAAGCTTGCCTGAATATCAGAAGGGCAAAGCTAAGCCACTAGAGGCCAGGCAATGATGACACACACCTTTAATCCTAGGATCTGGGAGACAGAGGCAGATGGATCTCTGTGAGTTCAAGTCCACCCTGGACTATACAAGACCAATGCAGAAACAAATCCAGGTGGTGGTGGCTCACACGTTTAATCCCAGTACAAGAGGGAATATAAAATGGGAGGAGAGAGAGGCTTAGTCTGCTTAGTCTGCAGTTGTCCAGCCTTGGTAAGACTTCTC
Source organism: Microtus pennsylvanicus (assembly GCF_037038515.1). Lineage (NCBI taxonomy): Eukaryota > Metazoa > Chordata > Mammalia > Rodentia > Cricetidae > Microtus > Microtus pennsylvanicus. The sequence continues at coordinate 67,626,214 of NC_134585.1, read as the reverse complement.
TAGTGCCTTGGCTGCTTTGCTTTTCTATTTTTTGACAATCTTTATTTATTAAAACATAAATAAAATATCACTATACCCATCAAGTTGACAGTTGTGACTTACAGGGGTGCTAACAGGCAAACACAGGCCAAGGCAACTCCATTTGAGCCTCCCTACCCCCCTGCACCTCTCTTGTCAGAAAAGGTCTCACTTTTATCCAGGCTCCTATTGAATTTGTGATCCTGCCTCCTCCACTTTCCAAGCACTGGGACTCCGGATATGGGCCAGTGTGCTCAGCCATAACATAATGACTTAAACTCATCTCCCAATGTTTGGAGACAGGGAGTCTACAGTGATGCACGTTGAGTTGCAATCTCATTCATTAGAATCTTTCCCGATAGATTACATACAGTACTGTCTAATTTGATAATGAACTTGCATTTATCATAAGAACACGTCAAGGCCTCAGGGAAGTGCCGTCATCTGACCAGTAAATGCCTTAACTTAGTTTCCAATTAGAATATAAACTCAATTATCCTGCCTCATTTGATAGGAACAGCTTTCCAAAGACACTTTCAGTGAATTATCCCACCTCCGGGTCCATTCTGACATTTCCGTGAGCGTGAGCAACACACATTTCAAACAATACCTACAGGTCAAGCCCTGGAATTTCCCATCAAGCCTGCTGTTTCCTGGTTTGCCAACAGAGGACTAGCCTGCTGCGTACTGCCTTACAGGCCACCTGAAAGTCACGACATGCACCAAGCACCATGCTAGCCACAGCCTAGATTCTGCTCTAACGTGCGTCTCCACTCTGTCTCACAAACTGTTGTCAGGCCATCCTTCAGATGTGTAAGCCAGGCTGTGAACTGGTTCTGTCCCGTGTGCATTCGGAGCTTTCCATTTCCCCAGCGTGAAAGCTCAAGCCCTTCTGGCCACGGGGAGGGACCACACCACGAGGAGGGACCAGGCCACGGGGAGGGACCACGCCATGGGGAGGGACTACACCATGGGGAGGGACGATGCCATGGGAAGGGACCACGCCGCCTTGTGCCTTCTCCAGCTTTGCTTTCCTGCCTTGTCTTCCTCTCCTCTCTCACCACTCTCTTGCAACCGTGCAGCTCCTGAGCAGTCACGTGAGCTGTCTCAAGGCTTCTGCACTGCCCTTGTTTCCTTTCCTAGCCACCCACTCAGTGTTCTATCTAACTTCCTCCAGGCCTTTGTCCAGATACCATTTGACCTTCCTAGACCCACCACGACGATCAAAACCTCAGTTTCCCTGCTACTTCAGTCATTTGTTCTATCTTTTGCCCTTGTCCGTAGCATGGTTACTCACTTCTTTGTACCCATTACTATAATGGAAGTTCTATCAAAACAAAACTTTTTGGTGTTGCTTCTGACATGTGGCAGCCTCTAAATAAATATAAGTGAATGAAAATATTCATAACTGTGTGTTGATTGTTAATTTAGCTGTGGGCTTCTATTCTCTGTTTAGAAGTTTGCAGCAAGCTTTAGATACAGCTGTTTTCTTGCTAGCTTATCAATGCTTACATTCATTTAGTCATATGTTGGTATTATTTTTACTTTAGGATATTTTCTGACATTACTGTAACACGGATCTTCAACTCTGTTCTCTTGGTCCCCCTGGGCCTTGTCATGTTGTGAAAGAGTTCAGGTATCTAGGTGATACACCTAGAGTGTGGAGTAGAGGAGAAGTGGAGTTTATCATATAAAGCAACGCAGAGGGCTCCCTGAAGACATAGGGGGAGGCTGGACAGTGGTCTGCGATTACAGATTCGTTTCTGAAATCTCCAAAGCAAGGTGCTCTCCCTTGGACTCTTGGTCCTGTCCAGGCTGTCCACAGCCAATGTCTAATCTAACAATGAAGAGTTTGGACCCAGGGAGACCACAGTAAGGGTCATTAAATTGCAATTTTCTCATCCATAATATTTTTTGATAGGTTACAATGTTACCTAATTGGATGATGAATTTACATTTACTTCCAGGAGGGGCTCAGTGGCACATGTTCTAGAACAGTCTGTCTCTGTTGCCTTCCCAAAATGCCCTCCTATACTGTGAATTCATGGGGTTTAGCGCTTCTGATTTCAGGGTCAGATAGGTATGTTCTCATACTCTTGCAGATAATCCAGGATGTCATGGTTCCTTCCAGACCCAGAAACATGACTCAGGTCCTACCCTTTCTACCAAAAAATTAAAGTCTCATGGTTCCAGTCCCCTGATAGTCCAGCCTCTACATCCTCCAAGCCTTTGAATTTCTAACTAGCCACCTAACAGACCTCTTTAGTGTGCCCTTCCTCTGTTTCCTGCTGGGACACCAGCTAGCGGACCAGGATATCTTTTCATCATTCTTGTGTGTCCCTTTAATAGTTTGAATTTTGTTTGTCTGTGTTGTGTCTGGACAACCCATTTATGGTGATCTTCCAACCAGGGAGTCTGTCTTCACTTTGCTAACACGTTATTCCATTCACAAAGACGGGCAAGTGCAAAGGCTTTCTTGTGTTATCTAGGGCAGAAGATCAGGGAGGTTGGAGGACAACAGGAATCTGAACTTGCCTCTTCCTTAGACACACTCTCAGAATAGCCAGTCCCTTTGCTCCATAGCAACGCACATCTACCTGACAGCTGCACACCATTGCCCAAATCCCTCCCCTTAGGCTCCACCCTCAGCACTGCCAGGTGGTCAAGGCCAAGCTCCCCGACGTTTGGAAGACACAATTGCACAGCACCGTAGTGCACTGGTTACTTGCTTTATACAGTTGTGTGTGGTTGCTCCCCTCCCTGCTGTTAGGCCTTGGTTTTGTTTACAGCTGATAACTTTGACAGAAGTTCTATCAAGTTCTATCTTTGGCCAGCTCTAAGTCTACAGTTTGTTGTTTGCCTGCAACTCATGGTGGGTTTAGTTTTAGTTTTCTGAAGTATAGGGTCATATTTACCTCATGTAGGCCTGTGTGTTTTGTCATAACGAATTAGCATTTACCTTATGCTCTGATAGCCAGAGATTCTACCAAGCAGAAACCAAACTAGGCACTCTGCGGCTTATCTGGATTAACATAGAGATCTTAAGTTCAGCTCCCGTCCTTGTGGTTAGCCAGGGCTTAGTGTTAGCTATAAAAAAAAAAAAATCGCAATTTGTTTACCTTTGACATAACCCACTCTCTTCCCATCCAAACCATACACAGCTCACTTTTTACTTTTTGAAAGCTACAGTAGAGATGCTCTTCAGTTCTTACAAGCCCTGAAGCTCTTTAAAATAGTGTTTTATTCAGGGCCCTTTTGATGGAGGGCTCTTTGGGAAGATTTGCCGGAACAGACCACTCTGGAAGCCATTCTTCCGTCTCAAAACCACTCCAATCAGGCTTTCTTCCCCATCATTTCATTCATAAAATTGCACATCTCAAGGGACATCAGCAACTTGCAGGCTGCTGAATCCCACGATCAATTTCCTTTTCTTCGAGGCTTCGCACAATTTCTGTCTGTCTTGTCAATGGCAGCATTGGCATTCAGCATCCCTCATCACCACCCAGCGAGCAGCTGAGATGTGAACGGCTTGATTTTTCCCAGATGCATTCTCCATGTTAGAGTGAATGAGGTGGCTGAGTAGACGTTCAGTGTGGCCTGCTCTGAGAGCCGAGCTTACTTAGAACCACTGCCATGTGGAAGATTCAGAACCAAATGAATAAGTAGAGTACTGACATAAATAAGAAAACAGAAGTCACGGAAAGCCACAGTGCTCATGGACATCAGGCAACACTGTGTCTTCCCGGGGAAGTAGGTCCGAATGGTACAAGGCCCAGACATTTGCAATGCAGTTACTACCTGCCTGTCAGTACTGCCTGGTGTCAGGGTGATGCTGTTCTTGTTATCTTGCTTCTTGGTGATGTAGTGTCCACAGACCCTCAACAATTTAAACCCTATTAGCTTACCACTAACAACCAAGCTGTCCTTGGTGAAATTCTACAGTTCCCACAAATATGGGCACCCTCAAGACACATTGATAAAGACTCTTTGCTGTCATCACAGGTTAAAGTGTTTGCCCTGTAAATGTTTGAAGTCAGCATGGAGAAGGTGAATGCCCTTTGATCATCTCAGCTGAATTGTGAGGCTGAGGGTACTAGCGCACAGGCCAGGCTGTCTACCTTTGCTGGTACCCCATGGGTTGCCTTGATTTTCCAGCTAGTTCAAATCTGGTTTCTGGTCTCTATTATTATATGAGAGTGACAGATTTTGTCTGTTTAAAATGTACCAGGTGTTTGCCTTTTGACAGAGCAGTGTCAGGGGAGAGACCTAAAGTTTGGATTTTGTCTCCCCAGTTGGTAAAACAGGTCGGTTTTGTTTTCCTTCGCCCTCTCTTTTGTTTCCCTTTGAAATTTCTTAGTATTTTATGTGGCTATGCAATATAGTCAGTCATTTAAGTGTACAACTTTGTGACTTAATGAGCATGCAGGTTTCACGCTGGTGGTGTGGCTCAGTGGTAGAGCCCTCCCCGATCGTTTTCAAGACCCTGGATTAAATACCCAGCACTGCTGGAGAGTAAGAACCGGCGAGGGTTTCGGTAAGAATGGAGAAAAGCCCTGTATTCTGAAGCATACATACAAGCAATCCAGAGGGTTTACTAGAAATAAATTCAAGGAATGACACTGTGCAGCTAGAGAGGCAGGGGGATGGGGTCTGATGGAAGGGGAGCAGGTGTCATTGAGGACGGTGGGGCCTGGAACTAATCATAGGCATGGTTTGTGCCCTAGGAAGATCAAGATAGGCGATGGGAGCTCCTTCCTAGCAATACTCAGTAGCACTTCTGCTGGGGATACACAGATAAATGAGACATTTCTACTCTCAGAGAACTCTGTTGTTATGAAAAAATGGGTTTGGGGCTGAAAAAGAGCTCATAGACTTTGTAACAGTCTCAGTGAGAGACTGTAAAAATTTTAATGATGGCGGTAACAAGAGAAATGGATAGGAGGGGGCAGAATCAAGAGACACACTAGAAAATCACCCATAGGAGTTGCAGGTGGGGAAATGTGGGTCTCATTGAAAGTTCTCTAGGAGACCGGGTGACTTAGCTGAGATGGCAGAGTGCTTGCCCAGCCTGCCCGAAGACCCGGATTCCATCCCCGGCACCACAAGCAACGGGCATCACTTGGGGGCTGAGCCAGGAGGATCAGAAACTTATGATGATCCTCAGCTGCATACGGAGTTCAAGTCTAGGTCGGGATGCATGAGTCTTGTTAATAAACTTTAAAGACGCTCTAAAACGTCTGGCTGTCTTCGGAAGGGCAATGCTGGTATTTGTTACCATAGGAACACAGAAGAAAGACAGGCTGAGAGATGGGGGTGTAGGCTGAGGGAGGGAAGGAGGACAGGCTGTATTCTGCTTTAGAGCTTGAGGGGTCAGCATGAGAACAGGTGAAAGGGGAATTTAGGAAGATGTGAGAAAGATGAGCTATAAATCGTCGAGAAGCTGCCTAAAGTTATACAGTGGTGAGGTCTCCTGATGGGATGGGATTAAAGGGTGTGTGTGTGTGTGTGTGTGTGTGTGTAAAATGTGCCCTCATGGCTTTGGGGCCAGCTTGGAACAGCACGAGAAAACTCAAGAAAGAGAGCATTGGTTGGCTAGCAATGCCAAATGCTGTGTGGAAGTCAACCAGAATGAAGGGCAAGGAGAATTCATGGTGTTTTTAAATTAGAAAATTACAGGCCCCCTCTGGAGACCAGGTTTAATGGGAAGAGGCTCTGGCGGTGTCCTCAGGCCGCAGTGGAGTGGTGAGGGCTTCTCAGACAGAGTGATCGGGAAATAGACTTTTCCCACTCATTTAATCTATAAATATTTATTGAATATTTGCCTCTCATTGGTGAAGGAAGATGGAATAATTATATAACAGGGGAATTGGGGCCAGAGAAAGATTACTTTTGATGGAAAGGATGGGTCTTTAGCTTTGGGAAAAGAACAGTGCAGTGGGAGAGATGAGACTAAAATATGAAAAATAATTGAGGTGCGCTTCCATAGGTGGGGGGGGCTGCAGAGGGGAGCAGGTTTGTTGGACTTTGGGGAGCTAAGGACATAGGTGTGACTGCCCCAGCTCTGGGGCTCAGTCCACACTAACGGCTGACTTTCCGCGTGTCTTGTGATTGTAGTAAAATTCATTGAAAGACACCATAGCTGTGCTTTTCTTTTGGGATGAACTTCATTTCTTTTTAAGTTAAACAGAACTCTCTAGGAGCTACAGACTATTTAGGGCTTCAGTGTTAAGAGTCTCCTGAGCTCCTTAAGACAATATTATAAAATGGAGTTGGGTGTGTAGACAAACAGAACGGTGTTCTCAGACAATAATTAACTTCCTCTGTGGCTCACCATGGACATTTTCTGGGGTGAGTCCTACTAGACTCAATTGGAGTGGTAGTGTAAAATGATAACACTCTGAACCTCTGAATGTGGGATGACATAAATAAGATTGTAAACTTTATGTCAAGACAGGGTCATATGTAGCCCAGGCTGGCCTTGAACTCACTGTGCAACTGTGGCACCATTTTTGTGCTCATTGTTTTCTGATAACTTGATACAAATCCGGACATACTCGGGAAGAGGGAATCTCAGCTGAAGAATATCTTCTATGCAATTGACTTGTGGCCATAACATGGGGCATTTTTTCTTGATTGTTAATTGCTGGAGTGCATGCCAACCTGCTGTGGGCAATGCCACCCTGAGGCAGATGGTCTGGTCTTTATAAGAAAGCAGGTTGAGCAAGCCATGAGGAACAAAGCAGGAAGCAGCCCTCCTTCATGACCTCCCCTGCCGTTCCTGTCTCTAGGTTCCTGTTTCAAGTTCCTGCCCTGGCTTCCTATAGTGATGGACTGTAAGGCAAAGAAACCTTTCCCTCCCCTATTAGTTTTAGCTCATGGTATTTATAAAGACAACAAAAAATAATCTAGGATGACCTTGAACTTCTGATCATTCTTTCTCCCACCTCCCAAGTGCTAAGATTATAGATAGAGGGACGTCACCATGAATGGTTCACGTGGTACTGGGGACTGAAGCAAGTACTCGCCGCATTAGAGGCCAGCAGAATGGGCTGTAGCCTTTATCCATCAAATACTTGAGAGCTTAAGGAGCTGCTTCGCTCATAACACCAGCATGTTTGAAGCATGTGACATCCTGCAAAGCAAGCTTTCTCCTGGTCACACTGTCACCAAGGTGGCTATTCACCGTGGGAGTTGAAGAAGACATTTAAGGTGCTAGTTGAGACAGTTTCATTGTGGAATAATGAAATTGGGTTGATTGTAAAGAATACATACTCTTTCAATTCCGTTTGAGTAAAAACTGCTTTGTGAAGACATTGCTTCATAAAGATTCATCTTGGGAAGGAAGGTCCAACAGACAGCACCAGGAACAGATTCCATAAAGGGTTGAGAGCAATTGAGTTGATGAAAAAGCTTAACCTTGATTTAATGCAAATTGCTGAGAAAATGGAGGAGGAGGAGTCAAGAGGGATCTGTTTTCATTATTGACTTGAACTGGCCTGACATTCACGTAGCCCAAGTGGGAACCGTCTACACACAGGCAAGAATAAAATAATGTGAAAAAAATGTTTGAAAAGTTCTGCATTGTGAGCTAATTCCCTCTGCACACAGAGGAATGAGCCTGAAACCCACACTTTCCTTCCTGTCAAGAAACAGACAAGCTGCACTTTCTGACATGCTTGAGTTACAGGGTTTCATCTAAAGGGCTGACCTGTTCCTCCCCTTCTCTTCGTTCAGTGGCTTTTATTGCTTAGGTTTGCTATGTCATCAAAAAATCTTGTATATTTCTCACTGGACATGAATTAATAATGCTTTACCTGCAACACGGAGAACTATTAAAGTGATAAAAAAGCAATGGATGTATTTCAATCTCCAGTAAAAATGACACCCCTGCCCCCACCACTAGACTAGTAAATGCTGAAAATTCAACAGGATTCCTGCAAGGGTCATATTAAGAGTCTACTAAATAAGTGAGTTAATTAAACCTTGACATCTGGAAACAAACCTGAGAAGTTCTAATTAATTTTTGAAGAATCGTGAAATGATGATGTGAGCCCTAAATTATCACAACCCAGGCAATCCCGGACCACGCAGCAGCTGCTGAGGTTTCTGCAGTTGGAAGCATAGATCCTTGCTCTGGAAGGCGAGGGGTGTAGCCTGAAGGCAAAAGCCACTGAGGTTTAGAGAAGTGGCCAGAACTGTTAAGAGTTTTATTGGCTGTTTGTGGTATTTCTGTGCCTTTTCCTTGATAGGATGCCAAGGGACAGAAACTAATGTATTTAACTGCATCCTTTTTATTGAATTGTTTACCAAAGGTTGTAGGATTGACTTTTTTGACTGCATAGATTTTTTTTTTCTCCAATTCAATCCGAAGAAGGTTTGGCTTTTCTCCCAGATAAAATTCTCCGAGTGTGCTCTCCGTCCTTAGTAACTCCACAGGACTGGTGAACAGGAGCCTGCTCATCACCCAGGCTCATTTATTCTCTTCATTGTTGCTTCTGTTGCCGTTACCTGTGGGAGTTTGGGAATTGCAGTCTCAGAGTAAGAGGCAAGGGGTGAGGCTAGGAGAGTGGAGCTGAGGGGCCTGAACTCCAAGCCAGCGATTTTCTGAAGTGTGTTTCTAACTGCCCTCAGGACAACCCTGCCTCATCTGCCTGGATGTGTGATTTCCTGAGGTGCTCATTAAAAAGGCAGATCCCTGGGGCTTCATTCAATCCACTGAACCAGATTCTCTGAGGGTGGTGTCTGGAATTTGCATTTTAAGAAACAGGGTACAGGATTTCATATTAAAACCTTAGTCTCGGGTACCTGGCATAATAAAGAGCCACCTGGAAGAGCTCTGTCTCATGGTTCAGCGCCCCAACCACTAGCAGTTCCTGGTGGAGATGCATGCATTTTCCCAACAACACATAGGTTCTGAATCAGCAAGTCTTCCTTCGGAGTGGCCTGCTGCTGGGACCAAACCCACAGACTGAGCTGATAAAGTTTCCACAAGGCAGAAGACAATCCGAGTCTTAGACTCACGAAAGACAAATGCTAAGGTTCTTTTCTGACTTGGGCCCAAGTCCAATCCTGTCTTCTTCTCCAAGAAGACTGAGGTGAAATAGACACTGTGAACTTCAGAGGAGCAGGGGAATGAGCCTCACTTCCACAGGCTTAGAAGTATGGAGGCGTGGCCTTCTTAACTTGGAAAATGAGGAGTAACTGAGTGCTGTGACCTCCCAGATACACAGCCGGGGCTTTTTTGTGCCCAGCTTAGAAGACTCCATTGCAGTTGAAAGTGAGATGGGAGGAATGGCAGGGTTGATGTTCAAGTGTGAACACAGTTGTGTGTTTATGTGCATGTGCTGGTGTGTGTGCGCGCACCATGTGCTAGATTCATGTGTGAGCACCATGTGCTAGGTTAATGTGTGTGCATTGTATGCTATGTTCATGTGTGTGCACCATGTGCTGGGTTTATATGTGTGCCCCATATACTAGGTTCATGTGTGTGCCCCATGTGCTAGGTTCATGTATGTGCACCATGTGCTAGGTTTATAAGTTCATGTATGTGCAACATGTACTAGGTTCAAGTGTGTGTGCTGTGTGCTAGGCTTATGTGTGTGCGCCATGTGCTGAAGTTTGTGATTATAGGACACTGAAGTGGTCTTCATTCTTGCAGGGCGAGCTTACTAGCGAACAAGCCACCCTCTTGGCTCCCTTTGTCTTTCAAAGCAGCAGTAGCTGAGGCCTGGTAAAGACATAATTTTTCAGTAACTCACCAAGTCACCTTGAGAAGGCCTTGGTGGCAGCACTTACAGAAGTCCACATGGCTCTGCTGTAGTGTAAGGGAAAGATAAATGCCCAGTATCAGAGGTCTGTTTCCAAATACCATAATTAAGCAGCCTGCATGATTCCCCCATACACATAACTCTTCTTTGAATTGTGTATCAAAAGACCTTCCAAATTTATCTCCCAACATAACTTTTAGGCTGCCCCGATTCTGGGCAGCAAGCACATTCTCCTGGTGATCGCAACTTACCCCAGAGTCTGTGCCTCATTCAAGGCATATACTTAACAGTAGTTTTCAGAGAAGCATCAGGCGGGAATTTCAGGTAGATTCCGAAGGAATGACTGGGATAAAACAGACATTAGCAGATATTACTGATCTGCGTGATGTTCTCCAAACTATTCCTTATCGGGATTGTCCCACTCTGAGTATGTCTGACTCTGCCATCATTTAAATAGTAAATATCGCCCAATAAAAGCTGTAGAGCCGCTTTCTGTGTCAGGGCAGTCCGGGATATAATGACATGCGCTCTCCACAGTGCTGGTGGCTCAGAACAGCAAAGGCTGACATCATGCTCACTTAGTGTATCGGTCTTGGGACAGTAAAACGTCCCCATTAACTACACGCCACCAGCGTCTACCATGTCAAGAATCCCTGCTTACCCTGCTGGAGGGAAGGGGACATGTGGAGAGAGTCTCAACTACTTGTTTAGTTCCCATACTCTTTTTTTTTTTTTGGTTTTTTTTTTTTTTTTGGTTTTTCGAGACAGGGTTTCTCTGTGGCTTTGGAGCCTGTCCTGGAACTAGCTCTGTAGACCAGGCTGGTCTCGAACTCACAGAGATCCGCCTACCTCTGCCTCCCGAGTGCTGGGATTAAAGGCGTGCGCCACCATCGCCCGGCAGTTCCCATACTCTTAATCATGTGACAAGCTCATCAACCAATAGAAACATTGCTGCATATGCCACAGAGGAGGAATGGAGGACCATATCTTAGAAGACTATATTTTATTATTTTTATTTTATTATTATGATTATTTCTGTGTGTTATATGAGCACATGTATGTGTGTGTGTGGTGTTTTGTGTGTGTATATGTATATGTGATATTTTTGTGTATGTGTAAACATGTATGTGTGTGTGTGCAGTGTCTTTGTGTGTGCATGTGATTGGTTGTCTCTGTCTACCATAAATGCTAGGAAGTGGACTCAGTTTGTCATCCATGACAAATGCCTTTACCTGTTGAGCCATTTCATAGACCCAAGTTTTATTTAATTATAATAGAAAACATGTAATAGTTACAAACTATTCTAGTTTTGCTGAGCAGACACAACTCCAGAATATAATAAAAGCAGACTTTTGTTTTTTTAACTAAAGGTCAAGTAGGACTTCAATCTTTTATTAATTCCATTTTTTAAAAGAAAAAAATTAGGCACAAGGAATATAAGTAATTTGTCTGAGATCCCACCATAGCACAAGGCAGGGTTGCTCCATGCTTTTAATCATCAGGCCATTTACCTGTATTTGGATGAATTATGGGCAGGCAATGTGGTCCTGTTAAGCCGCAATGAACTCCCTTTTTCCGTTCCTTTTATGAAAAGGTTTTGCTGCTAAGAGCTCACTCTAGTCCAGGCTGGCCTCTGTAGCCCAGGCTGGCCTCAAACTAACACTCCTCCTTCCATGGTCTCCTGAGATCTGGGATTTGTAGGCATATACCATCATGATTGTGTTGGATCATGATTAATTAGTCACCCTTTTATGAGCTAAAGGAATATCAGAAGTATAAAAGTATATTTGTTGGAGTTTGGGCATAGTGGCATACACCTTTAATTCTAGCACTGGGAGGCAGAGGCAGGGGGATTTGAATTTGAGGTAAGCCTGGTCTACAGAGCCAGTTCCAGGACAGTCAGAGAGGTATAGAGAGAACCCCCAGTTTCTCTCGTTAGTTAGTTTTTTTTATAGCAGTTGATGTGGGATTCCCCTCTGTATGCTATGAATATGTTTTATTGCCATTGGTTAATAAAGAAGCTGTTTTCAGCCAATGGCTTAACAGAGTAAAGCCAGACTAGAAGAGAGAGAGAGAGAGAGAGAGAGAGAGAGAGAGAGAGAGAGAGAGAGAGAGAAAGAGAGAGAGAGAGAAAGAGAGAGAGCAAGCAGGTAGAGTTGAAGAGGCACCACGTAGCTGCGCAGGAGCCAGACGCTGGCCACTGGACAGAACCTTACCAGTAGGCCACAACCATGTGGCGATACACAGATTAATAGAAATGGGTTAATTTAAGACATAACATCTAGCTAGAAATATGCATAAGCTAATAGGCCAAGCAGTGTTTTAATTAATATAATTTCTGTGTGCTTATTTTGGGTCTGGGCATCCAGGAAATAAGCAAGCAGCGTATGTCAATAAGCAGTGGCCTAGTATCGAGCGTATTTATTAAAGGGAATGTTGCGTGTGTTTTGGTATGCTCTGGAGTTGTGCTGTGTGACTGCTATCCCTTTGGGATGTTCTAATTTAGACTGATTTATTTAGGAGCAGTAAGTAAGGATCATTTCGAGATCAACATGCAATCTGAGTCTAAAAACATCTTTATCTGAAAATTAATTAAGGTAGCAAAGAGGGCTGTCAACTTTTACAGATGAGAACGAGTGGGGATGCAGACTTGGCTGGGAGAAGCACGGTGTGGCATCAAGGGGTTCCTCCAAGAACTTGTCAGTGAAGATGGGGGGCAAGCAGGGGTTTCTGCCAGGAGTGGACATACTGAATGGGATCTGAACAGCTGAGGGTGCCCACCAGGATGCGGGAGCTTGTGTTTCAGTAGGGGCAGACCATGGGCCTAGGCCAGGAGGTGATGGTTTCACCAGCTTGCCCTGACTATGGATGCTGTGCCTTCACCTGGAGCCCGTGCCACTACTGTCCTCATGCACTAGAAGAGTCCTCCGCGCCCCCAATCTTTGTGATGCTAGGGCTGCATGCCAAGTCCTGAGTGGCTTGAGCTTTCATCCAGGCAGAGATCAGGTCTCTTAATATGAGGAATTCTCTACATACAGAGAAGGAGTTCGGACGAGGCCCACTCAGTGGCAGAAGGCAAGCGTTCACCTTAGCTAGTGGGATGGGGCTCCTACCCTGTCAGTTCTGTGATTGTTCAGGAAAAGAATGTGTGCTCCCTGTCTCTTGTTGATTTCTTACCACAGGTTTGCATCTGAAAGGTTTTTTAACTACTATTTATTTATGTAGTTAAAAGTTAACATCGATTTCCTAAAATCAATTATTCTAGATACTGAATGTTATAGAGCTTTCTGTGGCTCGTGCCATGCTGGGGAGGGGTATGGGAACGGTGCAGAATAAAATCAAAGGTGGACGAGCATTCTCAGGGCAGACATGGTGATTATCTTGTCTTTCTTCTGAAGTTCAAGGGGAAGGGTGTGTGAGATGAACATTACACATGTGGACATGGTAGGAAAAATATTTTACAGAGGAAAAGACAAGAAAGATAGCGTGGTTGTATATGGAACAGCAAACTGCACAGCGGTAGCTATATAGATAAGGCAGGGAATCCAAGTTCTACCAACTGACAGACTAGTCTTCCTGAATTTGTGACTCAGGTGTGGTTGTTTGATAATTTATAACTATCAAGGAACTATTACCGATTGTTTTGAGTATGGGAAATGGTAGAGAGTCAGCTGTGGTTGAGAGAAACCAACCTAGTAATATGTAGAACAATTTGAAAGAAACTAGAGTTGCAGAAATTACTTAAGAGGTAAATATAATCTATGATAAAGACATTAAGCCCCTAAAATGAGTTTCGAGCTGAAGTCAGCATTAAGAATAAAGACAACTCATAACTAGGCAAACTGCAAAGAACAAGTGTCTGCACAGTGCTCTGCCAAAATGGGACATCTGTATCACAACCTCGTCACCCAGGGCTCATGGGACATAGAGAAAGAAGGGACAAATGATACTCAGGGACAGAGGTTGAGGAGGACATCGTTTCCTTGGCATGGCAGGACACCAAACCCAGGAATTCTCAGTAGCTGTGACTGCCAGCACAAGGCAGTAGACCATCATCCCAGCTTTGAGTAGGGAAGGGCTCACGAGGCCCCACACCTTGCTGAGGAGCTCTTGACAGTTGATGGCTGCTAGAGGGACAGTCAGTTTTCTTCAGGGATGCGGGTCCTGGTCATGCTTCCATGGATGGCTCCACAGCCACATGTACCTGGGTACCACTAACTGGATTCACTGAGTTATTTTACAGAAGGCATGAACTTGGGAAGAGGAAATGTGGGTGGGGGGATAAAGGAAGAGTAGAGGAGGAGTATGGTAAAGTGTATTATACTTACAATAAAATCCTCAAAGGATTAAAAAGTTAAAGCAAAGGGGATTTGAGAAGTATATGTTACAAAAATAGATTATAATTAAGAAAATCCTATTCGTATTTGGTCACCATGGTGAGAAAGGGGCTCCCGTGGAAGTGCTGAGCACAGCCAGTGGGCACAGACCAGCCCTTTCCTGACCGTTATGCTGCCACAGCGAACCACGTACCACGACCGCTGTGCAAGCAGCCCTTTACGTTTGCAGATGACAGCATCAAGCTACAACATTGAGAGGTTTGATGGCCCTGGCAGCCTTCTCTCCCCAGTAGAGAACAGTGTGTAGATCTAACACACTTTCTTAATTAAATTGGCCTATCTGCTCAAAAGCATTCGGGTTCCAGAGAAGATAATGGTCTGTGCTGCCTCTATCTTCCCATAGGCTCCTGTCCCTTGATTGCTGACTGAGTTCCCTGAGAATGAGATGCTTCCAGACTCCAGGCCTCTGCAGCTTGATCTACCATCTGCCTCTTCTCACAGCTAATTTACCCCTTCTCTTTTATTTTAATTGTTTTAGATACTGAGTTCTTTGCTACTCAAAAGCCCTTTATTATTTTACTAATCCACGAACGACCAATGTTAGTGCCTCCCCCATTTTGTGCTTGGTGCTGTGTGAGGTACCTTCAAGGTGCACAGACTATGACTTGTTTGCCCGGAGCTGGGCCTTGCTTGCTCCTGGCTTTGTCCCCTTCTTTCTCTGCTCCTCTCTCACAGTCCCCTGCTTGGTCAGGAGTGTTACTGTCTAGTCTGAACTTTGGGACATGGTATGTTTACAGAGCCACAGGACAGAAAGTAAATGTCAACAACCTGGAAAGAAACCAAATGGTGTTTGAAATGCTGAGCTTGTTTGGTGACACATAGTTGTCACCCCAGCGTGGGGGACACGAGGCAGGAAGATCGGGTTCCAAGCCACCTTTGGCTACGTAGTAACTCTGAGGCCAGCCTGGACAGCATGAAACCCTGTCTCAAATAAAACAAACAAGCAAAAACTAATTAATTAAATTTACTAAATGGACTTAGTGGGGCAGAAGTATTCTGTTAAATGCTTCTTGCCCTGAAGAGTTGCTTCTTAAGGACATCACAGCAATGTTTGCTGTCTGCTGAGCTGGAGGATGAGGGAACTCATTGAGTCTTTACCTCGTAAGCGACTTAAGAAAGAATGGCCATAAGATATTATAAAGTAAAACCACATTCTTGGGAATTTGATTGGAAGAATAAGTTTCTTGACACTTTAATATTTCAATATTCATCTTCTTAGATGTTTATATCTGAGGCAGGTCCCCCAAACAACTGTAAAGCTTTTCTTTTTTTTTTTTCTGCCACTGAACTCCAAGTTTAATGGAAATTGTAGAGGTCCCTAACTCCAAATCTTCACATGGAAAATATATAACTTGGAATAACCACAGAAGCCAGAAAGTTCTAAAAGGAACATGTAGTAGGGAGAAACACTGGAAATGGGAATAACATGGTAAGCATAACTTGGGGCATAGAAATTCAGGATTGTGACATCATCTTGGGAAATTTTTCTTTTGATGAGCATTATGTGTAATTCTTCCTTGTGATTAATTTTAGTTGGAAGTCTATTTTGTTAAATATTTTTTTTTTACACTTAGATGCTTTTATTTGAATTCTCAGATAGCTAGAGCTATTGGTCTGAGCAGGTGGCTCATAAAAATCATGTCCAGCAAAATGCAACTTCAGTTGCTTGCTTCATTCATAACTTTCAGTCACTGTTTGCAATACATGTGGTGATATATCAAGCTGTAAGGAAAAAGAGCTCATGTGTTGTTTTTTTTTCTTTTTTTTAATTTATTTATTTATTAAAGATTTCTGTCTCTTCCCCGCCACCGCCTCCCATTTCCCTCCCCCTCCCTTCTCTGTTAACTACACTTGGTGAATAGGCTCAGACTCCTGCTGTTGCAGTGGGGACTTTCTATTAAAAATATGAAGCTACATCAGATATTTAAAATTACAGTAGGGAAAAAATATCAAAAATATGGCAGAGTATATGGGAGCTCTTTTTCAGCCTGTGGAGTGCAGCTTAGACTGAGAACGGCTGGTTTAGATGTCAAGAACCACGTGGTGGCCCGCAGGAGCAGAGCATTGACCTTCCAGGCACAGAGGACAAGCTCAGACATTTGAAGCATCAAGAGACAAAGCGTTTCCTCCCCTTGCAGATTGTCCTAAACACGGGTATGCATGCTCTTAGAGGGGAACAAGCATGCCGAATACCAACACTAAGTTCCTGATCCCCAGGGACACACAGGCTTCCTGCAGAGTGACACCTCTGGCTCTTAGTGATGTCGCTGCTGCTTGCACCCTGGGCAACAAACCGTGGGAAGCTAATGGGAAACAGCAGTTCATTAGGATTGGCTGAGAGGTTCTTGGCAAAATTTCCACTGACTAGGTACGCAAGTGTGTCTGTGTGTGCTTAGCAAGTGTGTGTGCTTAGCAAGTGTGTGTGCTCAGCAGTGTGTGCTCAGCAGTGTGTGCTTAGCAAGTGTGTGTACTCAGCAGAGTGTGTGCTCAGCAGTGTGTGCTCAGCAGTGAGTGTGATCAGCAGTGTGTGTGCTCAGCAGTGTGTTCTCAGCAGTGTGTGTGCTCAGCAGTGTGTGCTCAGCAGTGTGTGCTCAGCAGTGTGTGCTCAGCAGTGTGTGCTCAGCAGTGTGTGCTCAGCAGAGTGTGTGCTCAGCAGAGTGTGTGCTCAGCAGTGTGTGCTCAGCAGTGTGTGTGCTCAGCAGTGTGTGCTCAGCAGTGTGTGCTCAGCAGTGTGTGCTCAGCAGTGTGTGCTCAGCAGTGTGAGCTCAGCAGAGTGTGTGCTCAGCAGAGTGTGTGCTCAGCAGAGTGTGTGCTCAGCAGTGTGTGCTCAGCAGAGTGTGTGCTCAGCAGAGTGTGTGCTCAGCAGTGTGTGCTCAGCAGAGTGTGCTCAGCAGTGTGTGCTCAGCAGTGTGAGCTCAGCAGAGTGTGTGCTCAGCAGAGTGTGCTCAGCAGTGTGTGTGCTCAGCAGAGTGTGTGCTCAGCAGTGTGTGCTCAGCAGAGTGTGTGCTCAGCAGAGTGTGTGCTCAGCAGTGTGTGTGCTCAGCAGTGTGTGTGCTCAGCAGTGTGTGCTCAGCATAGTGTGTGCTCAGCAGTGTGTGCTCAGCAGAGTGTGTGCTCAGCAGAGTGTGTGCTCAGCAGAGTGTGTGCTCAGCAGAGTGTGTGCTCAGCAGTGTGTGCTCAGCAGAGTGTGTGCTCAGCAGTGTGTGCTCAGCAGTGTGTGATCAGCAGAGTGTGTGCTCAGCAGTGTGTGTGCTCAGCAGAGTGTGTGCTCAGCAGAGTGTGTGCTCAGCAGTGTGTGCTCAGCAGAGTGTGCTCAGCAGTGTGTGCTCAGCAGAGTGTGTGCTCAGCAGAGTGTGTGCTCAGCAGTGTGTGTGCTCAGCAGAGTGTGTGCTCAGCAGTGTGTGTGATCAGCAGTGTGTGTGCTCAGCAGAGTGTGTGCT
Organism: Microtus pennsylvanicus; assembly: GCF_037038515.1. Classification (NCBI taxonomy): domain Eukaryota; kingdom Metazoa; phylum Chordata; class Mammalia; order Rodentia; family Cricetidae; genus Microtus; species Microtus pennsylvanicus. Next base: position 67,608,592 of record NC_134585.1, on the reverse strand, counting down.
CAGCAGAGTGTGTGCTCAGCAGAGTGTGTGCTCAGCAGAGTGTGTGCTCAGCAGTGTGTGCTCAGCAGAGTGTGTGCTCAGCAGTGTGTGCTCAGCAGAGTGTGTGCTCAGCAGTGTGTGCTCAGCAGAGTGTGTGCTCAGCAGAGTGTGTGCTCAGCAGAGTGTGTGCTCAGCAGTGTGTGCTCAGCAGTGTGTGTGCTCAGCAGAGTGTGTGCTCAGCAGAGTGTGTGCTCAGCAGAGTGTGTGCTCAGCAGAGTGTGTGCTCAGCAGAGTGTGTGCTCAGCAGTGTGTGCTCAGCAGTGTGTGCTCAGCAGTGTGTGTGCTCAGCAGTGTGTGCTCAGCAGTGTGTGCTCAGCAGAGTGTGTGCTCAGCAGTGTGTGCTCAGCAGAGTGTGTGCTCAGCAGTGTGTGATCAGCAGTGTGTGCTCAGCATAGTGTGTGCTCAACAGAGTGTGTTTAGCAGTGTGTGCTTAGCATAGTGTGTGCTCAGCGGAGTGTGTCCCTAGCTTTCTGGTGGTGTCATCCGCACTGCAAATTTCCTTGGGCAGCTAAGAAACAGAGTTCTGGGAGCAGGGTGTGGAGATCCAGAGGCAATTCTGAAAGAGGCAAGGCCTGTGGACAGGCACGAGAAGGGGCTTCTTTCTTAACACATGAGTCAGTAGACCCTGTTAGGAATCTCAGTCTAGAAACAGCTTAACAGGGACTACTGGGGAAACACCTCAGTCTGTAAAGTTTGAAAACATGCATTTCATCCCCAGCCCCATGTAAGTAGCCATGCAAGGTGGATCACTGGGGGACATTGGCCAACCAGCCTGAGCCACTCAGTGATCCACCTAACTCCAGATCCCAGTGAGGCCCTGTTCCAAAAACCAAGGGGAATGGCTCCTGAGGAATACCATGCATGATTGATCCCTGGCCTCATACATGTGCACATGTATGTACCCAAAGACATGACGTGCTTCCAGTAGATACTGAAGAGTAGAAATAGATGTGTTGGGGGGATTACCCAAGGGATAAACAATTGTCTGTAGTGGTATATTATTTGTATCTTGCTAAATAAACCTTGCCTGAAGACCAGAGGCAAAGCTAAAGCCACTAGAGTTCAGGCAATGGAGACACACACCTTTAATCCCAGGATTTGGGAGACAGGCAGATGGATCTCTGTGAGTTCAAGACCACTCTGGGCTACCCAAGATCAATGCAGAAACAAATGCAGGTGGTGGTAGCTCACACCTTTAATCCCAGTCCAAGGGAGTCACATGCCTTTGATCCTAGCACCAGAGGGGATACAAAACGGAAGGAGAGAGAGAGAGAAGCTTAGGTTGCTTAGTTTGCAGTCTTTGGTAGAGTTAAGACTCCTCTAGTGGCTTGACTGCTTTGCTTTTTTGGTTTTCAGGTTGAACTCCAGTTTCTGTCTCTGGGTTCTTATTTGTGCTACAGTAGCTCACAGATATTAGCTTTCTCGTTTGTGTCAGATCAGTATTTCTGCTGGCTGCTGCTGAGTTGGTAGAAGACTCACATGACAAAGACACCTCATTGGATTTCAGTGGCCACCTGCACCTGGAGCAGATGCTAATATTGTGCTATTTGCTGAGGAATCAGGACCTTACTAAGCAGATGGCTCTGTATTGTCTTACAGTGTGTGCGGGAGATTGCCTTATGAGTGAGGAATTGCTATAGGCATTCACTCCAGAGAGGATACTGTAGCTCTCCGCTCTTTCTGAGGCAGCCAGAATAACCCAGCCCACCCCAGAGAATGCTTCGAGGGAAGAATGAGGATTTAATGTCAAGTAGCTCAGGACTGGAGATTTTCAGAGCAGAGAAAAAAGAAGGGAGGTTCTGCTGCTTGGCTTTGCTTGTTCTCAGCACACAGGCTTTAGGGATAGGATAAGATATTTTCATGAGTAGAGCATGGTTGTAGGCAGTTGAAAGATTCAGAGTCAGTATTAGACTCAAGTTCCTGCTGTGTCTTCATGCCTCCTGGAGAGATTCTAATCATCTCCGTGAGCCAGTCTCCTGCCTGCAGTCAGAATAACTAAGGTTTCCCCTATACACGCCAGGACAATGCCCCTGTCAAACACTCACTAATACACTTGCAGATGTGATCACAGGTGTATGGAGACCAGAAGTCAAGTATCATTCATCAGGCGCAGTTCACTGTAGGATGATTTTTTCTGTTCCTCCTGCCAGCTCCTAAATCACGACACAGAGGCTTCTTATTATGAAGGCTCGGCCAATAGCTTAGGCTTTTTGCTAACTAGCTCTTGTAACTTAAATTAACACATATTGTTTAATTTCTATTCCTTTATGTGGCTTGGTTACCCTTACTGTGTAATGCCCATGCTGTTTCCTCTCTGCTAGGCTGGCGTCTCTTGCATCTCTGCCCTTCTTCTTTCCAGTGTCCTCTCTGCCCCCCAAATCCTGCCTAGGTATTCAGCTTTTTATTAAGCCAATCAGAGTGACACATCTTCACAGTGTACAGAAAGTTCACCCTGAAGCATCACTGTCATTGGCCTCAAACTCAAGTAGACTGTGTTGGCTGAGTAGTGAGCTCAAGGATCCCGATTCACCCGTCTCTGCTTCCCTGTAGTAATAAGGGTGGCGGGGCTGCGTCCTCAGCACCCCGGCTGCCTGGCTAGCTTATGCCCGAAATAACAACACACAAACTATATTCATTTAATCACTGCTTGGCCCATTAGCTCTAGCCCTTACTGGCTAATTCTGATATCCCGATCAACCCATTTCTAATAAACTGTAGCACCGGTCTTACCGGGAAGATTCTAGCCTATGTCCATCCTGGGTCTGAGCTTCATCGCTTGCGTCTGCCTGGGAGCTGGGAGCATGGCGTCTCTCTCAGGCGTCTGCTCCCGCGAGGAGAGCTGTGGAGTCTGAGCTCACTTCCTCTTCCTCCCAGCGTTCTGTTCTGTTTACTCCTCCCACCTATCTTCTAACCAATGAGGGCCAAGCAGTTTCTTTTTATTTAACCAATGACCTTCCTCCATCACTTCCCCAGCTCAAATTTTTTAAGTATGTGCTTCCATGCCTGGATAGTTCACGTGGGCTCAGAGGTTCAAACCAAAACTTTCATGTTGGGGCAATAAACACTGACTGAACTATCTCCCCAGAACTAATAGCTTATTAAAATGACAAACTTCCCCCATAGTCCACCAATGGCTTCTCTATGCCTGTGAATGGCACAGACGTGCCTCCCAGTGGAAGCCTCTGCAATCATGTCTATTGTGCATGGAGCCTATTGGCTTGAGATGCTGATTGTTTGGCTAAACTACCTATATTGGAGTTTCTTTTCTCAAGTTTATCCATACAACAGTTTTGAGGTGAAGCAAAACTAACTTGTAGGAGGAGGCTGTTGTATTTTCAATCATTGCTGCATAAATATCTTTCTGGTGCAAGATTTCTCCAAAGTCTGAGAGACGAGCTGAGGACGTGACAGTGTCTGTGCGGACCCCCTCTGAGCTACAGCCTTGGGAAAGGCTTGGATGCTCCTGTGGTGGATCTGATTCAAAGCGAACCTCTGTGAGCGACATTTGGACCACTCGCATCCATTCACTCCACAAGAGCACTTGCTTTTCTACATTGGCTGTCCAAATTTTACAATACGAGACTCTGGGCCAGAATCTTAGTATGCTGTTCAAAGTGCAGGCACACAGGCATGCATGTGCACTCTCCCCCCACTTATACACACACTGTATACACACACACATACACACACACCCCACACACACCTCACACAAACCACATACACATATCACCCACACACCATACACATTCATACACATACCACACACACATGCACACACACCACACACAAGCCACACCCACGCCACACCCACACTCACACATATTACACACACCACATACACACCACACACACATGAGCACACACACATGCACACACAGCAAATTATCTTTGGCAAAATGCTTATTTTTATGTTTTGAAATTTTGATATTTGTGAGTATCACATATGTGAACATCAGAAGACAAGTTCACAGGTCCCTGGGATTGAGCCAGCCTTGTGCAGCAAGTGTCTTTATTTCCTGAACTATCTTATTGGTGCTCACCAAGTACTTCTTGAGTTCAGAGATTTATTGAGTACCTTGGGAAGTCACACGCCACCTTATCCGCTCAACAGCTTTCTGCTTGAAACCCTGTCCTGGTTACACAGAGGATATTTCTGTGGTAATCCTTGCTCATGTGCCCATACGTCACGTGATTCTCCAAGGTGCTTTATTCCCAGCCAAAGAAAGTATTTTCATAAAGTGGCTTTCTGATTAGTAGAATGTTTATGTTTTTATCTCAAGCCTCCATGAACTGTGTGTTTCTATGCTTTGATCAATCTCCTCCCCTTCCCGCAGCGATTCAGCAGTAGCCATCAGGAGACCCTTCTGGAGTTTGTTGAAAAATGGCTACCTTTAAATTGTTTAAATTATGTGCTTATACATATCTCTGTCTGAGTTTGTATGCTTCTGTTTTGTATTCGTCTATTAATTTACCATAACTACTGTTCCTTTTGCGTAGATCCAGCATCCTGACTGACTTCAGGCTCCGGCCTGGAAAACTTTTAATAGTCTATCAGTTTTGGCAGTAACAAATTCCTCACTTTTTTGCTGGCTTGAAACATCTTTATTCCACTTTTGTTTGGAAGATTTTCCTGTCTGTAGAAGGTCTTATCTTCACTGCCTTTCTTCTGTGCTAAAGGGCATTGTCTTTGCCTCAGGTCTCTGCAGAAACACCTGTCACCTGTCTTTCTTCCTCTCCACATCAGCATCTTCTGCAACTGCTTTCAAGATTTTTTTTCTGCTGCTGCTTTTGACAGTTGGAATAACTGTGAGGTTTCCTGGTAAGTCTAGGTCCTGCTCACTTCCCCCATATTTTTCTGCCCATGTTTGTTGAGATTCTTGGTTTTGTTTACAATTTTACTCAGATTTGGAAACATTTTGACATTATTCATTTGGGGAAGTTTGTTTAATTTTGTATTAACTTGAAGATAAGCATGTTAAGTTAACTGACATAGGAAGACAACACTGTGTCTACTTATGGAGCATCTTAAACCCTATGCTTGCAGTGTTCCTAAGATATTCTCATGCATATCTAAATCAGCTCTGTGATGTCTTTTTGTCCCTCCTGTGTGATCTTTTTAGTCCCACTGACATATGGGTCAGATGACGTGGTCCTGTTGTATCATGTTGATATTTTGTCCAGCAATGTTAAGAGCAGTGAAATTGTATGTTTCTCTCTTTGTGATCTGTGGTCTGGAAACATCCAGATTGTGGTCAGGACATCAGAAGACTCACCTGACTTTTCCCCATAAGAAAGTCCAATGCTCTGAAAAGTGTGCCTTGCTTTGTCTTTCCTTCATAGGTACATTCTCTTCTTTAAAAAGCAAACAAACAAACAAACAAAAAACCTCCTGTATGTACATGTGTTTGTGTGTTAGTGTAGATGCACTTGTCCCATGGAGGTCAAAGGACAACTGAGGTGCTGGTCTCCACATGTTCGAGAAGGAGCCTCTTCTTGTGTGTCACTGTGCCTGCCAGGCTACATGGCTTGGGTGACCTGTTTCCTCCAGTATCCTAAAATAGTGCCACCAGCTGGGGACCAAATGTTCAAATGCATGAGCCTCCAGGACAATTCGCATTCAAACCATGCTGCTTCCTGATTATGTGCTTTGTGGCACCTGCAGGCTTCTCCACAATCACTGGACACAATTCGTAATTTTATTTTTATTTGTGTGCTTTTTCCCCCATTGCCCATCTGCTCGGTAGCCTGTGACCTCGAAGAGGGCAGGAATTGTGCCTACTTTGAGCATCTTTGCATTCCTAGGCTCTGACAGATGGCAGATACTTAACGAATATTTGCTGACTGATTCTTGCGTAGGGCTGGGTGAGGTTGAAATGCACACATGACAGCAAACAGGATGCAGAGTAAGCATGAATGTCAGTAAAATGCCCAATGTATGCGGTAAAAACTATTCTCGCTTCTCTATTGGAGTTTAGTGATGCGAGGGGCAAACACAGTGGTGTCTCTGAGCTTAGCAGTCCCCACTGCTGTGGTACCTTAGGAAATGTTTAGGGATGCCATTGTTTTCTCAATTTAAAAATAAATGAACTTTTGTTGGTACAGTGTCGCTTGCAGTTAATGACAGGTATCTGGACTCTGTCCATTCCTGACCATACAACTTTGGAGCATGCAGTCACAGAGTCACATGTACTATATACCACTAGATGTAGACAAGGTTAGCCCAGATTTCTCACTCGAAGGGACTAAAGAAGGAAGATGCGGGTCCCACAGTTCTTTCTATGATCATGCCCCAAAGCACCAAAAACTTTCAGTTAGCCACACCTCTGAAGGTTCCACCAGCCTCCATCAGTACCACTGTCCACGAGTGTCACCATGGTGATCTAAATGCTAACTTATTAGCCGTCCTTGAGGAACCTTGGAAGTGCCTCATCCCACTTTCCAACATGGCTACAGTGAAGACCACATCTCCACAGGAGTTTTGGTGGTAACAAACCCTATTCAGACTGTAGCAGGATAAACTGTGACTTACGAAAGACAAGGCTGACAGAGAGTGGACCTTTATGGATGTGCTAATTGTATGAATTACTACTATGCGTGTTGATGCCAGAGGGGCTGTTTTGTAGGGACACTCGCAGCTTACGGTCTACCAGACAGAGACTCAACTAGGGAGATGGAATAAATTTCAGGCTGAATTTCAGCCTACTTGGACTTGGTTTATTTGCCTCACTCTGTTTAGAAGGATTTGTGTTTGTGTTTAATCTCAAAGTGTCAAGTGAGGCTATCCAAATGTTTGGAAGGACCTGAGATTTATTTGTGGTAGTACTTGATCACCTTGTCCCAGGAGGTCACATAATCTAAACTCTTATTTATTAAAATGTGACTTTTTTTACTTTTACTGGTGTATTCAACAAGAATTTATAGAATTCTTAGATGTGCCCAGAGATAGCAGCTGAAGGCATAGTCCTTGCCCTGAAAGTCAGGTGGAAACAAGATGACAATGTTATTGTATGAAAAATAAACAAGTGAGTTATTTTCCCCATCAAATCCCAGAGCATGAAATCTGTTCTATTTAATTAATTACTGGATATGTGTTTAAAACTGTCATCCCCAGCTCATTCGGCATTCAAGCTGAAAACTCACACAGGGTTTGTAAATCGCGGTGAAGCTGTCACTCAGCAGATCCCACTGCTGACAAATGGGACGGTGACATGGACCTGACAGTTCTGTGTGGGCTCGTCCGCTAATCCCCATGCAAAACAGCAACGAAATCACGAAATGGATCATTGCAGGGTAGCAGCTATTCAGAGTGAAGATGGAAAATAGACAAAGAAAGTTCTATCGCGTGTCGTGGCATGGGGGAGGAAGGACAGGAGGGAAATGGGAGTGTGATCAACGTTATCAGACATGGATAAGATGCTGTGATGAGACCTTGTGCTCTGGACAATTAATGAATGCTAATATTTTAAGGAATGCACACATTAATGCTTTGTCCCCACTCTTTCTCTCAATTCAGCCCTGTGCGTATACCCATGTCTTCTTGCTTTCCCTTTTTGCCTTGAGGACTGTGTTCTCCGTGTGTATTGTGATTGGGCTCTGCCATGGTTCAGTGATTGTGAATGAAAGAGGACCCTGATTTCTCTGCTTGCAGCTGCTTAATCCTTCCTTATCTTCAGCTCACCTGATGCTCCGTTGCCCCTGCTCGTTCAGTTGTGCACTTTTTCTTTTCCTTACACCTCCCTGGATGGAAGTGTGGCAAATGTATCTCCTCTGACCTTTAAAGGGGAGACATAATTAGACAGCAGCCAGCAAAGGCCAATGTTTATATGTGATGTGGTCTTTAACCTTCTTGTTTTTCTTTAGGGGCAGGAAACTGACATACTGTCTTGATGCCTATCGAATGGGCAGAGTGTGAGTCTCTTGCTCTTGGCACCCCTTCTTCTTCAGCTTGCTTATTTACTTACTTACTTATTTATTTTGGTCCACACCTTCCTCTTCAGCTTGCTTGATTATTTATTTATTTTAGTTTTTCAAGACAGGGTTTCTCTGTAGCCTTTGGAGTCTGTCCTGGAACTAGCTGTTGTAGATCAGGCTGCCTAGAACTCACAGAGATCCATCTGCCTCTGCCTCCCGAGTGCTGGGATTAAAAGCATTGCCACCATGGTCCGGCTCTTCTTCAGCTTATTCTTAAGACAGTATTTTAGGATGAGTGAAGGTTTCAGAAGGCTTTCTCTTTATATAATTCACTTTCTCTCTCTAGTCATGTGAGCTGGGTAAGCTGGCATTAGCTGTGTTTCTGGCATTGAAAATAGGGACACGCCATTATGCCATCAGTTCAGGTTGAGTCCCCTGGCTGTTGGTTTCATGCTGTGAACTTTGATGTCACTCTCCCTCCCTTTATCAGCGTCTTCCCATGATGACCCTCCTTGCACTCCTGTGGCTTAGGAGGCTCCCTCATTTGCTTTCTCACAGGGCTGTGAGCTGCCTGAAGTGGAAATGGGGTCTTGCCATTTCTTTGTGTCACGGGAGCCAAACTGTGAGGACAGAGAAGGAACTCAAGAATGTTTGACTGAATGAATGCAAGAAATACAAGTGCCTGAGAGAGCTCAGGAAGTAATTCTAAACAGAAAAGAATAGAGTAAAGCATGGCTTCTTGGTAGCAGCAATTTCTCAGATCTGCTCTGCTTGCTAGAGGCAAGCACTGTCATTTAAGAGAGGCTACCTGACTCAGCTTTAGCTGCAAAACTCTTCAGCTCTTTAAGAGGTTCTGTCACGAAACACTTAAATGGTGTTGATAAAAGCTGACCACATGCTTTATGGTTTTTAGCAATAGTAGAAAAAAAGCTGTACTGTTTTAAAATGCTGGCTTTCTGGGCTGTCCTGCCAGGGCAAACTCTTGACTCTTTCAGGCAGGAGGTCTGACTATGGAGCATTTGAGTGTTGTTTGTGAACACACTGCTGCAGCTTGCTTGCTGGCAGGGACCTTGAAACACCATAGAGTTATGGCAATAAACATGACTCCGGCCAGTACCTCTGCCATGAGCCTGGAATTTCAGAAAGCTAAGGAATGAGCTGGATCCAGCCGTCAAAGCCATGGCTTTAATCCTCTCCATATTGCTTAGCAAATTAGAGACTCATGTGGTCAGAAAAAAAAGAGATATACAGTAAAGAGAGAGTCAAAGATGAAGAAAACCTCTAAATGGTTTACAGTGTATTAAAAATATATGCAGGCTAAAAGTTAAAGTTCTTAAAATAAAAAATAAAGAAAGAGAGTAGTTGGGTGTGGTGGCACATGCCTTTAATCCCAAAGCTTGGGAGGCAGAGGCAGATAGCCTCTGTGAATTCAAGGTGTGGTGGCACACACCTTTAATCCCAGCACTTGGGAGGCAGAGGCAGGTAGGTCTCTGTGAGTTCAAAGCCAGCCTGGTCTACAGAGGGAGTTCCAGGACAGCCAAAGATATACAGAAAACCTGTCTCAAAAAGTAAAAATAAGAGAAATAGAGGTTAAAGTAAAGCCACATAAAGATGGAAAAATACACAGAGAATCTGGATACTATATGTTATTATGCTCTCTTTGAATTGTTTGAATGCTGAGGAAGGAGCAACAGCTGCCAAAAGACATTTGCTTATAAATGCTGCTGAATTAATCCAAGATAGGTATTTTGAAAATGCCTTGACTTCAAAATTGAAGTCGAAAGGTATGTTACTTTGGAGAAGAGATTTTGCTTTTGTTTCCACAAGAAATAAGAGGCTATGAATTCATTATGGGTTAAGAAAAATAAGGTTTGATCAAGGAAGACTACCTGAAAAATCTCCAGTAGGAACAGATGGCCTGGATGTCTGAGTTCTACATCCAGAACAGATTCAAGACTGCTGCCTGAGATGATCAAGACTCACAGGATTCTTCAGTCAGGACTTGATCATAATTCTAAATTTTCTTTAGGTCCCCATAAGATTATCAGTGCCCCCAACCAGCAGGAAGTAGCCTGGAAAACTACGCCCACATTCCCCCCCCCCAAAAAAAAATGGACTGTGGATGTTCATGATATTTTTTTTTTAAAAAGAGGAGGATAAAAACATTACTTCTAGGGACATCTTGCCTACAATTTATTTTCAAAGGACCTTGTTTACCACAATTAAAACATCTGACATTTTGACATTTCTTAAAATTTCTAGAAATTACTTTTCCTATCAAAGCAGCATCCTAAGCATAAGATCCAGTATCAGTCACATTTGTAACCCATTCACCTATTGGTGCCAGTCTTTCCTTTAAAGACCTAATCGCCCCTTTGCATTCTGAATTATTTTTCCAAAACCAAAGATTCAGTTAATATTTGTTCAACTTTTGGGTCTGATATCATTCTATTTACAGATGAAGTCAATATTTTTAGAAAACTGGTGAAGGCTTCTTTGGGGCCTTGTATAATTTTTGTAAATGACTCAGGTCACTTTTCTGATTCTTCAACCCTGTCCCAAATATTCAAAGCTGCTATAAGGCAGAGCACCAAAGTACATCATCAAATCTAAGCTGTCTTTGCAAATTAACATATTGGCCTTCACCAAGAGGGTGGTCTTGTAAAATTTCCATACCTCTAGTCCTACCTCATTGTTCTATGAACATAGCTTCCTCTTTCCATCATGTTTTCCATTATAACTAAGTACTAGCTTCCAATATTGCAATAGTTAAATCTTTCCAGTCTTGTAGGATAATTCTGTTCCCAGTTTCCCATGAATTTAACATCTGTTTCACATAGGGTGAATGCTTATCATGTGAAACAACTACTTCTTTAAATCTCTTCAAATCTAAAACTGCTACAAGATTCCAGTTAACTTCTTCATAGCCTTGAGGATGCCTAATCTGGTGGTTATTCTTGTATGGTCACTGGATAAACTGAGATTGGTTTTCTAATAACCTTGGGCTATTTCTCTTCAGTTTTATAATGCAATAGTGTGGTAGGTTTGCTGTAAATTCTATCTGTCTGTGTCTGGGTATTTTTCTTATTTTTGTTAGTAGGTCTTTCTAAGGCTTGTATCTTATCAGCCAGAGTTTTATTTTTTTTTTAGTTAGTCTTTCTAAGGCTTATATATTATCAGTTAAATTTTTATATTTGGTACAGTTATCAAACCACTTCACTTCTTTAAGGATGAAATATGAATTGCCAAACTGTTGGTATTATGTTAATTTCAGCTAAGTAATTTATCCCCTCATTCAATGCCGTATTCCCCTTTGTATGCTGTGATATGTTTTATTACTATTGGTTAATAAAGAAACTCCTTTATGGCTTATGGCAGAAAAAAAATATAGCAAGCAGACAGAGAATAAAAGAAGGTGTCAGAGAGATGTCATGTAGTTGCCAAAGGAGAAAGATGCCCAGAACCTTACCAGTAAGGCACAGTCTCATAATAATACAGAGATTAATAGAAATGAGTTAATTTAAGATATAAGAGCTAGCTAGGAATATACCTGAGCTATTGGACAAACAGTGTTGTAATTAATAGAGTTTTGTGTGATTATTTGGGTCTAGGTGGCCAGAAAACAAAATTCTGCCTCTGTTTACAGTCATTTATCTTTCTACATTTACAAGCCATCCATAGTAGCACTAAACAGGGTCCTAATGCTTTCTATTGTGATATTTCTGATTCTTAACTTGGGAAATTAGCCCCCTTATGGCGCCAGTTTGGACCACTTTTTTGTCCTGGCTGCCCAGAACCAAAATAATCACACAGAAGCTGTATTATTTAAAACATTTCTTGGCCCATTAGCTCTAACTTTTTATTGGCTAACTCTTATATTAATTTTACCCATTTCTATTAATCTGTACATTGCCATGTGGCTGTGGCTTACTGGGTAAAGTTTTCAGCATCTGTCTCTGGTGGCTCCATGGCTTCTCTCTGACTTCACCCTTCTTTCTCCCAGCATTCAGCCTAGCTCTTTCTGCTTATCTATGTTCTGCCTTGCTATAGGTACAAAGTAGTTTCTTTATTCATTAATGGTAATCACAGCACACAGAGGGGACTCCCACATCAAAAGATTTTCCATCTATTTTAAAATATCATTTTTAAAAATAACCCCTTTAAGAATTCCTGGGTATCTCACCAAATCTGCTGTTGATGAGAGTAAAGCCATGTCAGTGATGCTCGACTGGTGGGGAGAAGGGTGTGCCGCTAGCTGTCACTGCTCAGCATAGCTGGGCAGAGGATGTGAATAGTGCATGGCTGGGCCCCTTGGCTACTTGCTGTGGTGACAGTCCCGAGCAGGTGTGAACCTATGTCAAGATGGCCAAGCTGGCCTGTGTTGACAGCCTGAAAAGGGGGTGCAGGGAAAGCCCACATGGCAGGAAGTGAGGGCATGGGCCAGCAGTGGGCAGCTAACACCAGTGACATTTTGGGCCTGGGGTGGGCAGCAGATGGAGGTTGCTATAGAAAGACTGCAATGGTAAAACCCTGGGCTTAGATGGAGGGCCTGTGGAGAGGAAGACAAAGCTGGTCTCAGCAGAGGCAGTGGAGAGAAGGCAGGTTTATGCCTTGGTATGGTTTAATGCCACACATTGGATGCCAGCTGTAATGATGATCTAAATTATTCTATTATCAGCAAAAGTCCAGGAGTCAGATAATGGGTGAAAACCTGAATGATCTGAGAAGCAGCAGAGAAGTGACCAGTGATGTCTTCCCTCTCTCCTTCCTCGATCCAAAGGGCCATGAATCTTTCTAAACCCCTCTGTACTAATTCCTATGTCTCTCTATATGTCTTGAGTCCTTCACATACCTTTATGGCTAATTCTGGTCAGCTAGGTCTGCCCTCTGATTCAAGGTAAACTTTATTGTCTCGTGATTGTCAGAGTATGATCAAAATAGCCCACAACAGTTGGTCTAATGGAGTGTCTATGGAGGAGGTAGGAAAAACTCCCCTGAGTGTGGGAGGCACCATTTCTTGGGTTGGGTACAGGGAAGGAATGAAAAGGAGAGTGGAAGCCGAGCACTGTTCCCTCTCTGGACTGTGGGTATAGTGTGGCCAGTTTTGTCAAGTTCCTCTCTGTCAGCCTCCGGCTATGCATTGATGGACTGTAACCAGGAATTGTGAGCAAAACAAGCTCTTTTTCCTTTAAGTTTCTTTTTCAGGGTATTTTGTCCCAGCAGCATGAAAGGAGTCAGTGTGTACATTTGCCCACACAGAGTTCCCAGACAGTGTCCTCCAGTTCCCCTGGCCTTGCTTTAGCTTTTCAGGGCTGCCAGGCTCTTCCTTCCTAACATGGGTTCTCTGTCCATAATTGCCCTTTGGTGAGACTGCTGACTACCCTGCTGGCACTTGCTCCTCTTCCACTTAGCCTGGTGCTGTTTTGGTGCCTTGCACTTCCTCCTCACAGCCTTCATCATATCGCATTTGCAAGTAAATAACAGTGTGCATAAGCAACCTAATAAATTAAAAAGCAGCACCTGAAGATAAGCACTCCCTTTCCATCTATGTGGACTGCCTGGCATTTGAAACCCAGCAGGAGGTCAGTGAAATTAAGGAAGGAAGGAAGTAATGAATGTTGGGTAATCGCTGTGCACACACCTCATTCAATTCTTGCCTTGATTGATGAGCTCATAATCATCCCTTTCCTCAGATGGTGTAGGTCTTGTACCATATACATGGTGAATGGTCTCTAGGTCTCTGCATCAAGGCTCAGTCAGCAAATGTGGAAGACAGGACACGGTGAGGAGGGAAATGTGGCTACAGAAGGGCCACTATGTAATCCACTGCAGTCAATGTGCACAGCAAGATAAGGTAGAGTCTGAACAGCGAATAGCAACTAAAGAGAATCCACCTTGACAGCCCGGGCACAGCAGAAGGAGCTCCTGCCAGGAGAATATGCTGGAAACTCATCCACGCTCTGGGCGGTCTGTCTCCTCGAAGATAGGCCCAAGCCAGAGAGCTGGAATCCAAAGGCCCATTAGGGCTGGCAGAAGTGACGTAGATCTTCAAGGCCAGAGCCAAGTGGCAGGCTCAGGAATGGGGACTGGATCTGTGGACAGGGACACAGAGGCAGAAGCTCAGACCCCTCTCTCACTGAGAGTGGAAGCAAGCAGCTGACAGTGACAGCAAAGTGAGGGAAAACCAGAGTCAGATGCATGCTGGGACTCACCACCAGCACCTGACCACACAGAGCTTACCCCAAACTGACCCTGTTGAAAGGTTATACTTCTCTTCTGCGATCTATTGACTTTTAGTTACAATAATGGTCACTAAAAAGTGCTTCTGTGACTATTGCCAAAAGTTAGAAAATACATCAAAGCAAAATGATACTAATCAAAGAAGGATGTTTCAGCCATCTGTAGATATAATATTGATAAAATTTCCTCTCACATCTATGACTTGTTTCAAGAATAAGATTTTGTAAAAACCAGGAGTAGTGTTGAACCTGTAACCCAGTGTTAGGGAAGATGCAATAGGTGGTTTCCCTACAGTTCAATCATCAGCCATTCTAGCTGAATAGGTAAGCTCCAGGTTCCCTGAGGGACGCTGTCTTAAAAAGACAAGGAAGGTGGAGAGACTGAGGAAGACAACACAGCATCAACCTCTGGTCTTCACATTCACACACACACATACACACACTTATACACACACAAGCCCACATGAATACACATGCACAAGCACATACTTCCACACTCACACATGCGAGCCCACACATGTACACACAGACACATACAAGTGCACATATACACATGTACATGCACATGTAGACACACAAGTTCCCATGTACACACATGCACATGTAGCTACATACTTTTACAGATACACATAAGTACACATATTTGCACACACATGCACACATGTGTACATGAACGCATGAATGTCCACAAGTGCACACATGTACACAGGCATACACATGCACACACAAATGTGTGTGTATACAGACATATACATATGTGCACATGTACATACTTATACAAGAATAAGACTGCTTTGCATGCTTTTGTTTATTTCTGTGCTTTTTATATTAGTTTTTGAATTTAGAAATTATTCATGTATATGTGTACATGATGTATGTAGAGGCATTATTTGCCATGCGATGAGCATGGCGGTCAGAGAACAATTTTATGGACTTAGTTCTCTTTGCACCTTTGCATGGCTTCTGGGAAGTCCACAAGGCTGCCAGGCTTCAGATGGAAGCACACTTCCCTGCTGAGCCTCTCATCAGCGCTGCCTCCTCTCTTCTGTTAGTTTCCAACTCTCCATCTCAGCAAGTGTTCATTTTTTCCCTGATACCCACCTTATATTCAGTTTCCTCCCATTGTCCACAAAATCTCTACACAGCATTCTGTCCAAATCAGAATCTAATCCGGGCCAGATTTTGCATCTGGTGGTTTGGTCTCTGAAGTCCATACTAATTGGCATTGTCTCTTGTTTCTCTGTTATGGTGGAGATGACCTCATTTTCTGGATCTGTGCCCTTACAGGGCATCATGTAGTGTCTTTACCATCTGTATTCCTGTAAAGAGTAGGTCAAGCGAAATCTAGAGGATTGGTTCCCATTAAACATTTGAGGCTGTGGAGTATCATAGGCATGATGTATATTTTCTTTGTGTGTTTGTGTGCATGTGTACATGTGTGTAAACATGAGTGCCCATGTGTGAGGAGGCCAGTGCACATGTTTCTCTGGTGATATTCTCCTTGGTTTTTGTTTTATTTTAAGATGGCCTCTCTCAATGGCATAGGTCTCACTAAGTAGTCTAGGCTGACAGGAAAGAAAGGATTACAGGTGCACAGCATCAAGTCCTTTGGGCCTGGGGTTTCAGATGATTCTGAGCCACCTTGTGGGTGCTGGGAATTGAACCAGGGTCCTCTGGAAGAGCAACCTTGGCTCTTAACCACTGAGCAATTGCTTTAGCCTGTGCCCAGCTTTTCTTGTACTTGATTATGGGAACCAAGTCCAGACCCTTGTGCCTGCAAGACATGTACTTTACTGGCTATCTCCCTAGCCCCAGAGGTATACATTCTATTACTTCACTTATGGAAAAACAGAACCTGGTTAATCCATCTCCAGTGTTGCTGAGCTTGAATGTAGGAGATTGATCTCAGAAGGACAAGACAGGAAATGACTCTCACATTCATCTCCCATCATGCCCCATGCCTTGCTGCTTCCCCCACCAGTGACTTTTATCTCCAATCAGCCCTCACTCCCACCCTGTAACTCCCAAGGGAGAAAGAATAAAAAGTGAGTGTCACTTGAGACTTCACAGTAAATATATGGTACCCGGAGATAAATACAAGTGGAACACTCACCCGTTAGGAACTCACTTCTCTCTCGCATTCCATCTTCTCAGCTGATTGAGATTCAGAACAGCTTGATCCCATGATGTATACACAATCATCTTGCAGATGGTATGAACATTCTCATGGAAATATTTGGGAAAGATGTAAGCCTTAAAGAAAGAGTAGTGGTTCAACCAAAGTATGAGCATACAAAAAATGAAATATGATCTATGTATTTAGTTTTATTAATTTTGCAAAACTTGCCATGAGGAAGTCCAAGGATTGGTGCAAGGTCCTCAATCTGGGCTGTACAGAGCCGTGTCTTGCTAGTATCTTCATTTGGATTCCATTCTCACCAATGTTGCACATCCTTGGTCAGGTTTTCCCAGTGCTGAGCCTCTGTTCTCCTGTGTAAAATGGGGAAATGGTGCAACATGTGGAGAGAATTGTGTGAATGAGCCGTGAATTGCCTGCAATAACTGCAAGGAAGCATCCGCCAGGACATGTGCATTGGACTGACTGGGACTGAGGAGTCTGTCTGTCATGATAAGCATTGACTCTAGATGGAGCAGAACATGTGGGTGGGTTTTACTAGTTCATACAGCTGAGGACTCTGGGAAATACTGGAGGAAGCAAAGAGTAGAGGCTTAATGTTATCACTGTGTGAGGGTATTTGATGCCACGTGTTTGATAGGTGGTGCTTTTGACCTTGGACATTTTTAATAAACTTTGACATATTATGTAAGCATGTTAAGGACATTAAAGGCAATGGAAATATTAAGACATCAGAAACCGAGGTGGCCCTTTTGTAAAGGACCTGGACATTTTATTGTGTGTCTTGAGCATCAGCCTTGTACTTACATATTGGCACTTTTATTCAGATTTCCACATGGTATGTGAAAATCATTTGAATCCATTTGCCCCCCGTCACAATATATGTGAGCCAACCGCCATTAGTCTTCAAGGATGTGATAGGGAGGGGTGTTCATAAAATCTGTGACTAATATCTATATTTACAGTTTGATGCTGCTACATGCCAGTGGTTTTATTGGTTATCCGTATGTAGTAGGAGGTTGCTATTTTGTACCTGGCTGCCAAGACCTGAAATAATCACTCAGAAACTATTTTAATGCCAATATTGTTTGACCAATATCTTAAGTGTATTTCTAGCTAGCTCTTACATCTCAAATCAACCCATTTCTATTATTTCATGCTTTACCACCAGGCTCATGGCCTACTGGTAAGGTTCTGGCTGGTGGCTTGTGTCTTTCTCTCTGGCAGCTCTGTGGCATCTCACTGACTCTGCCTACTTTCTCCCAGCATTCAGTTTAGTTTTCCCACCTATCTCTATTCTGCCCTATCACAGGCTAATGAAGCTTATTTATCATTAAGCAATAAAAGTAACACATCTACATAAGGACTTCCCACACCATTTTCCCTTTTTTTGTTCAAATAAAATGGAGGGTTTTAATTTAATAACATAATAAAATTACATATAACAAAACAGTTATCAAGCAAGAATTTCAGTTACAATATTTATATCAACTTTATATTTTATCATAACTAAGGAAAACTTTAATTATAACTATCTATTCTTCAACTCCATCAAAGACCTCAGAAGGATATAATGTTACCTAAGTAAATAGGAAGTGCATTATAAGGAACTTCCAAAACTCTAGACTTGACAGAGACATCTTGCTGCCTGGACAGTCACCCAAAGTTCTTCTGTACCATTGGAGCATCCATCTGCAGTCTTCAGACCCATAGTATCTGACAGACTTTTCCACAAAGCAGGAAATTTCAAAGGCAGTTCTGCTTTTGTTGGCAGTTTGTCAGTCACTTTCTTCTGTGTCCTGCAGAATGTCTGGCAGACTCTTTCATGAAGCCTGAAGGACTGTTTCACCTTCTTTGGGCAACTTCAGCAGTCATTTTGCTGTGGTTCCTACATGTCCCGTTCATATGCAGCATAACATCAAGCAGTTCAGGCAAGAGCAGTTTCTTGCCCAAATGGCTAACATACTCCATAAGGATCCTCTTCAATGCCCATCATCCTCTTGAAGTAGATTGGTGCTGCAGGAGCAGATGTGTCTCATTGTCACAAAAAGTCCTAAGTTCTTTTTTATTAGATTAATAATATATATATATGTATATATATATATATTATTTTTCCATCCAAATATTTACACTTCCTTCCCTCCTACCAATCCCCTCCCACCACCTCTCTCTCCCTCCCTGCTTGAGAGAGGGCAGGGAACCCTGCCCTGTGGGAAGTCCAAGGCCCTCCCCCCTACATCCAGGCCTAGGGAGCTGTGCATCCATATAGACTAGGGTCCCAAAAAGCCAGAACATCCTGTAAAAACAGGTCCCAGTTCCTTTATCAATGGCTTCTTAGTCAGCCCCCATTGTCAGCCACAATCAGAGAGTCCGGTTTGATCACATGCTCATTCAGACCCGGTCCAGCTGGATTTGGTGAGCTCCTATTAGAACAGGCACACTGCCTCAGTTGGTAGACCAACCCCTCGCGGTCTTGTTTTCCTTACTCGTCTTCTCCCTCCTTCTGTCTTTCAACTGGACCTTGGGAACTCAGTCCATTGGTCTGATGAGGGTCTCTGTCTCTATTTCCACCCATCACCGGATGAAGATTCTATGGTGATATTCGAGATAATCATCAGTGTGATAGTGGGACAAGGACAGTTCAGGCACCCTCTCTTCTGCTGTCCAAGGACCTAGCTGGGGACATCCCATGACACCTGGGAAACAAAAACAGAACCTCTTTTCCAAAGCAACATATCCTTAGACCCAAATTTTGAAATCTACATACCTTTAAAACATATGTTTGTTTATCTTAGCAGCCTATATAATGAAATGTATCTCTGTACTTAGCTCATTCACAGTCAAAAAATTCAAAAACACAAAATAATATACATTATCTAGACTCTCTGTGTATTTTCCATCTTTATGTGACTTATTTTTTTCTGTATTCCTTTAATCTATGGCTGTCTATACTCTGTCTCTTTAAAGACTTTATTTTATTTTTTATAACTGTCTGTATTCTTTTTCTTCTTTCTCCCAAGCCTATGTACATTTATTCAACACTGTGACCCATCTAGAGGTCTTTTTATCTGAATCTGTTCTTATTGTGTATCTGTAATAATCTGATCAGGCGCACTTTTAAAATGCTAAAGGGCTTGGTGCCGCAGCCCTGGATGCTGGTTCAATCTCTCTCAGGCTTTCAATATGGTGGAGGCAGTTCACCACTGGCTCTGGGACTGCTGGGTGGAGCCATCCTTACCACCTCAACTCTCCTGCCTATGTACTCCTAGAAGACCCAGTCCTGCTGTGTGCTCAGGCAGGTGTGGGGAGGGCACGGGGACATGGGCATGCTCTTAGCTACTTTCCTCCTAACCTGAAGCGGGTATATAAGCACCCAGAGTCAAAGTATGTGGCTTGCCACACGGGTTAGCCTCAGTTGTTTGGACACCAGGCTCCAGATGAAGATGGATGCTACAAAGTAATCCCACTCAGAATGGAATATAATAAAGGGATAGTTATTTAGGGGTAGACTCAGGTCACAGTCCTCTGCACAAACAGGGAACAGGAACCAAATCTAGCAACCAGGAGAGAGAGTGCATGCAAATTTTATGGCTGGCTGCATTTATAGTATAAAACCACACCCAAATGGGCTGGTATCTTAAAGGCTGAAGGAGTTTCCACAGCATTCATGATCCCTGGTTACCCTCAGACCTCATTGTGAATTACAGTTCCCAATTACAGCAGAAGAATCCAAGTGGTGTCAGGAAACTTTAGCTTGTTGCTTTTATAAGGACAGCTGACTTTCGTGGCTTTCTTAAGCAGAGTGTGACTTTATTAAGAGAGCTGTGTAAACAAAGCCTTTCTCCCAACCATAGAAAGTGTTGAGAATAGCAGGGCACACAAGCTTTTAATTCCAGCACTCAGGAGTCAGAGGCAGGTGGATCTCTGTGAGTTGGAGGCCAGTGTGGTCTACTAGAGCTAGTTCCAGGATCGGCTCAAAGGCTACAGTGAAACTCTGTCTCGAAAAAAACAAAACAAACAAACAAAAAACAAAACAAAACCAACCCCCCCCCCAAAAAAAAGGGTTCAGAAATCTATTCGATAGTTATTAGCATTGTTTTTCAACTGGCCATAGTTAACAGTTTTAACTGAATCCTTTAAAATACTACAGTTTTTGAGACAGCGTTTCTTTGTGTCATTCAGGCTGACTTTAGACTCTTGGCAATCAATCTACCTGCCCTAGCCTCCCTAGTCCTGGGAATACAGGCAAGCATCACTATGCCTAACTTCCTGAAATATTTTGTATGTGTATATGTTCATGTGTATATAGGTGTGCATGCATGTGTATGTGCATGTATGTGAAGGCCAGAAGGTAACTCTTGTTCTTTAGATTCCATCCTCTCTTTCTGAGGACAGGGTTTCTTACTTGCCAGAAACTGACAGATTTGGAGAGGATGGCTGCCAGCAAGCTCTAGGAATCCTCCTGCATCTTCCTCCCCACAGTAGGATTAAATACGCACATTGCTGCACCTGGTCTTTTCATGTGGGTTTTAGGGATTGGACCTGGGTTGTTTAATCTTGCTTGCAAGGCGAGCACTTTCCCACTGAGCCATCTCCCAGCCCCACCTTGGAGTCTTCATCCTGACTTGGGCCCTCAGAGATTGGTTCCCATTAGTCAGTTTGATGAGAAGCATCAGCCTCAAGAACAGGTGTAGTTTCTGCCCAGAAGCCTTATAGAGAAAGCTCTTTAAAAAAATATTTAATTATTTGACAGTTTCATAATTATATTTTGATCATACTCGTCTCCTCCCCAATTCCCCCCAGATCTCAACTTCCCTATTCACCCAGCTTTACCCTCATTCTCTCTCCTCTCTCTTCTTTAGTTATTGTTTTCACATGCTTATATACATATAAGTGTATAAATACAGCCTGTTGATTCCACTTAATATTGCTTATGTACATGTTTTAGGGTTGATCACTTGATACTGGATAACCAGTCGCGGGCTCATCCTTGGGGAAGACTGCGTCTTCCTCCCCGAGTAATTGTTAATTTCTGTAGCTCTTCACCTAGGGATGGGGACTGTGAGATTGTCCCCATGTGTGTTGGCATGTCTGATGGTATTATTGTTTGGGGCTTGTTAAACAGCCTGTTGTTAAGATTTCATAGGTACAGCTTCTCTGTCCTGTATAGAAGACAGGATTCTGCCATGTCTTGGTTCTCCGGAACTTCTAATGTTCTGCCCTCTCTTACATTCTCTGAATCTCCTGTGCGGTGGTTGTGTGCAGATGAGCCACTCGGGCTTGGACACCCCACCTTCAGCTGTTCTCTGTATTGACAAGTTGTGACTTTTGAGAATGGTTCCATCTGCTGCAAAAAGAAGTTACTTTGATGAGGGGTGAGAGCTACTCTTGCCTGTGGGCTCTAAGAATATCTATCTAGGATGCAGGGAACAGTCATGCTGGTTTAAGGAAGAAGCAGTAAGTTCTGCAGCTTCTATTCATCTCAGTCACTTTTACAGGCTAGCAAGCGAGCGGAAGCACCAGACAGGTGTTCATTGGAAGAGATAATACCATCATCTAACGTCAGGGAGACCAAGGGGTTAGAATTCTGCTGCTATTCCTCACGGCACATACAGCACCGCCCCCTCACAACCAGAGTTGGTACCCATGAGCACACAGGTTGCCTTCATCCTCAGGGAGGTTCTCCTCAACCTGAAGACAGCTTCAGTGGGGTTAAAGTATCACTGCTGGGTTTCAGACACACAGCCCCCACCCCCACTACATTGCCTATTCTGTGTGTAATTAATTAAAGGACTTAATGCAGATTTTTTTCATGTATCATGAATATTATGAGGTTTAAAGAGTAACAAGTGAAAAATGAAAGACCTCATTTTCTGGTGATAAATTTTAGTACACATATGATCCGGTTTTGGAGTCTGTGCAAATCATTTATGATGGACAAGGCATGAGGAAGTTGAGAGAGTTCATGATTACATTTCCCTACTCTTTCAAAACCTCCTCCTACTCTCCCATCTCCACGTATTTGGTAACTTAAGACTGAAGGTCACCTATCTGGGGATTAATGTGGTCATTCCCCACCGTTATCAGGGTCACCCGATCAGGAACTGAGGGTCCTAAGGTGTTGCTGCCGTGCACTGTGTAGTTAGACCGACCGTGCTTGTGGGTATCACTCTCTCCATAACCATGGAGCAGCTGTTAGCAGAATCGCTGCTCCTCCGGAGGACTGTAGTTCAATTCCAAGCAATCATGAGCTTCAGGCTGAGCCTCTGCATGTCCTTGAACCCGTGTGCACATATGTTTACACACAATTAAAAAATGAGTCTTAAAAATCTGTGTCATATGATACAATAGCTATTTATTTAGTGTTTACACTGTTATTTACTTGATACTTCACTGGTATTGTAAGCACTCTAGATGATTATGTATGTATAGGGGAGGATACAGAAATATATGCAAGTATTATGCCATTTCCTGGGAGGCCGGCGAGCACAGATTTGTACTGACATTGGAAGCAGACTCCGAGGATGCTGAAGGACAGCTGTATTGGATCAGCACCGCTGACCTTCTGTTAGGGTGTGTGTGAAGGCCCAGGGGCTGGGCTTCCTAGGGCAGGAGGGGTGGTGTAGAGTTCCAGTCACTAACTCCACATGTAAATATTTGTTTACCCTCTGTGCTTTTTCTTAGAATCAGCAGAAAGTTTCTCTGATGATCAGGACTTTGGTGAGTCAGTTCAAGCACTGAGTATAAAATTCCTTCGTGACAGTGATAAACATGTATTCAAAATCTGTAGATAGCTTAGTGTTCATTTGGGGGAAGCAATCCTGTTCTGAGTTCTTCTTACAGCGAGTCTCTCTTTGTGGAATTGCAAATCCTTCTATCAGGCAGGTGATCCTGTGGCCACCTTGGTTGTGTGCTAGTCTACGCTCCCCACCCCACCAAAACTTGCATTTTTCCATTCTAGTTTAGGACGCTGGCATGCAGGAGTCTTGTTAAACTCTTTCCAGTGATGGTCTCCACCACCAGACTTTGAAGACGCTAGGAGTCTTCCTTGTGTTACAGCTGGTTTTCATCATAATTGTCCACAGAGATCTGGATCTTGGTGCTCGAAGTGCGGGTAGGATGTTAGCAGCTGGGGCAGCCCCGAACATTAGTGGAATACAGCTCTCAAGCTCTGTCCTGGACTAACTGAATGGGAATCCCCATCCTCACAGGATTCTCAGAGGCTAGTGTGCCAATGAAAGCCTGAGTGGCTTTGGATTTAGGAATGTTTCTCCCTGAAACACTTCCACTGCCCCGAGATATATAAATGGGAACTTGTGCCTTCCCACACTGCTTAGACCCCAAATTCTTAGCTAGAAGATTGGGTATGGTATCTGGAAATGTTAAATGTATTCACTATGGTGAGGTAATAAATGTGTTAATTAACTTGACTTAGTTTTTATAATGTATTAATGAACCAAAACTTAGCATTGTACCTGAGAAACACATGCAATTATTGTCTGTTAAAATCAATACAATTCTAAAGTATAACTATATATGCATTTTTTCTCTGTTATCAAATAACCTTTATTGTCTTTTGTGCACATCATCTATTGTGATTCTTAATTATTATTTATACTTAATTAATTTATACTTAAATATTATTTATAATTTCAAGTTTCCTTTTCTTAAATTTTTTAGCTTGGTCCCCTATGATTCTGTAAGTTGGTAATCAAAACACGTAGAGGCTATTTTGTAATTTTTCAAACTTTCAGGGTGGGATAAAAAGATGAAGGATGACAGCGTGAGAAAGGTAGATGCCAATTTTGTCATCAGAAGCTGGCAAATTGCTCTAACTTAAAATGTGCCATGAGCCAAAATGTTTTACTAGTCAATAATGATTGGAGGTTTGCTTTTATTCATAAATCTTAACCTCTCAATTAGGAGAAAGCAATTATGTCTATAATAAAATCCTCATCTTTCTGACAAGGGTTTGAGATGAATGAATCAAGGACAAATAAGCACTGTGTCTTGCATTAAACAGTCTAAGGAGAGAGGGACCGAGTGAGGATTCTCCCTGGATAGACAGGAGTCCAGGGAAAGGCAAGCAGAGCTGTTTCCCTGAAGCTTTGGCTTCCTTCTCCTAGGCGTGCAGAACCAGCCCCATCATTCTCTGCTCCTAGGAACGCATCTGTTGCTGGGGAAACAGATCCTGAGTGCATGATGCCCAGAAGTGAGGGTGTGTGCCTGCACAGCATGACTCTGACTAGAGAGTCGACTAGAATTTGTCTCTTCTTTCTGAACTGTTCCTTCAATACTTCTTAAAACCATGATGCTAAATAAAGCTTCCGTGTATTAACAATGTGAGTAAATTTAGTTAAATTAGAGTATTGAGCCCCTGTCAGTTGAGCTTAACCAATAGAAACATTTTCAACAAACTTGGGCTGCCAGGGACTCCCCGGGAGCCCTCATGGCCACTTTTAAAATCAATCAATCAATCTTTCTTTGTTTGTTTTCTTTTTTTTTCTTCCATAGGTTCTCATATAGCTCAGGCTGGCCTTGAACTCCTGATCCTTCTGCTGCTACTTCACAAACACACAGATTGCAGATATGTACCCTCATGTTCCAGTTCCCCTCCTAAAGGGGAGGATTGCTTTCATCCTAAGGCTGGTACCTGCACCAGTTCCCATTACGGTCTCAATAGAAACATTCCGCCATTGGCTGTTAATGAAAGGACACCAGCCCCCAGAACCACGTGCACATCCCAGTATTACCCTGTTTCTTACCCAGGTTGCTTCATGGCCTGACTTCTCCTTCCCTCCAAACCAGTCTTTATCTTGTGTGATGTGTGTGCTGTGTGATCCCTTCAGAGAGCAGGCCTCTGCATTGCTTCACTATTCCAGAATTTTCTGTCTCACTTAGCCTTAGGCGCATTAACACAGTCAGCCAGTCTTTAAGAAGTGTATTTTCTCTGTTTCTCGAATATCATGCCTCTGGCTTTTCTCTTTTCTCTGATGTCTTCTCTGCTGTGTGCTCTCTCACATGTAGAGACTGAGTACTGAGCAAGCTCAAGGTATATTCCTTTTTCTTCCTAGGTAACTCCATTTGGTCCTATGGTTTGATTCAACCATGTGCTTAATATTAATTCCTAAATTTGCCTCCCAACCCAGATTCTCTTTCTTGATCTAGACTTGTTTGTCCACCCTAATTTCCCACCAAAACTCATGTTTGTGCTTCTCTGTCATCTCTGAAATGCCAAGTCTCACCAGCTCCTCTGCACCAGGTCGAGGCCCTGGCGCCACATGACCACCATAGCCTGTACTGCATCAAGGTCCTGGTGTCACGTGACTACCACAGCCTGCACCAGGTCAAGGCCCTGGCATCCTGTGACTAACACAGCCTGTAACAGATCAAGGTCCTGGTGTCACGTGACTACTACAGCTTGCAACAGATCAAGGCCCTGGCGTCCCGTGACTAACACAGCCTGCAACAGATCAAGGTCATGGCGTCACGTGACTACCACAGCCTGCACCAGGTCAAGGTCCTGGCATCACATGGATGACCACCACAGGCTCTTGGTTCTTTGCTTACAAGCAGCTACTGTCTGACTGGAGTCTATTTTCCTTCGAGCCATCAGAAGACTCCTGAAGTCTGGATGAAAACAAAGCAAACATCCAGCTGCTATTTAAATTTTTACAATGCAAATGCAAATAGTTTAACATTGCTTTTTTCTTTAATTACACTCTATTTAATTTTAGTCCACTAGTACCTAAATATCAGCAATCACAAGATACTAGCTTCGTACAAATATGCCATCTTAGATATTGGCTATTGATCTTATACTTTGATACTGATATTTTATAGCTGTCTCAACTTTACAATATTTTGACCTTGTTTCTGCATTTGAATATTGAGAGAAGATTTATGGCACTGTTTTTAGTTAAAGAAAGAAGAAAAACTGACTGGATTACTTGTGCCTTTAGTATTGTTAGCTTTATGCCGTCATTTTATCTGCCTAGTCTAATTTTATGTGGATCAAATGGTATTTCATGTTGAGTGTCCTCATTATCAAAATGCCAAGGTTAAAGTATTCTATAATTTTAATTGCTCTTCTGTCCCACTCAATCACTATGTCAGTGTTAGCCGTAACTATGGCAATAAAAAGTTATTGTTAGAATAGATCTGACTGCAAGCACAGCCTCATCCCAGGAGCCACGGCAAGCATTAAGGAAAAGGACATATTCCTCCTGAGCAAAACCTGTTATGGGAGACTGACGTCTGGTTCATCAGGGAAGCTCTCCGCCTTTGCCTCTGAGTATGTCTTCCATTTGGCAATACCGTCTCAAAGAGGGAGGCTGCCTGTTTGCACAAAATCTTGTGACTGTAGATTCCTACTCTGCTAGAGAGCCCATAGAAGGCTTATCTAACTAAAACACAGCTCTCCATGTAGCTTTCTTACAACGAGACTCTTCATCTTCACTTCTGATAGGTTAAATTGTTGAAAAGTCTAAACCTCTTGTTAATTCTTGGTTAATTCTCGACATGGGTTGGGTTAATCCATGGCAGTAGCCTAGTTTTCCAAAATTATTAAAATCAAATAAGGTGAGGCCAAGTGTGTGGGAACACACTTCTAATCTCAGCACTCGGGAGGTAGCAGCAGAGTTAAATCTCTATGAGTTTGAGGCCAGCCTGGTCTACATAACCAAGTTCCAGGCCAGCTAGGGCTACACAGCGTGACTCTGTCTGAGAAACAGATCTAGTGGCTGCTCTAGAATGGAGACAACTGCCCTCTGGATGTTTCTAGATTTAAGTTTCCTTGTGAAGTGTGAACGCTTAGTGCCACACACTGCAGGGAACCTTCGAGAGTCTCTGGGTACATTGACAACAAGAATTAAAGATTGGCAGTCCAGACCATGCAAGACACCATCCTTGCCCTTGTTCATGTGGAGATGCTTGTAACCTGGCCAGCAACCTTTGGAAGATGCTTCTGTGCTCCCTATTTTATAGAGGAGACTAAGCCAGGGAGAGCTCATACGGTTTGCACAGTTAAGCACAGTAATGATCCAATACAAACTTCAAATACAAAAATTTTTGATTTTAATTAAAAATGGTTGTTTAATTCCCTGACTTAGGAACTGGGATGAGCTTATAATTCTATACATGCATATCCTGGCTTTATAGAGAAAGATAGAGATGAAGTATTTCATTAAGATGGACCTCAGCCACACTCTCTACTTTGTGACTAACCAAACTCAACGTGAAAACAAGAATATTTTCTTCATATCAGCAGAGGCCCCAGCCCTGATCTATCAAATCTACCTTTTCTGACAGGCTTCCTGGCTTAGTTCTGTGAGGAGCACGTGAGCGACTCTCATGTGACCTGCACAGCTGCTGAGTCACTGAGGGGCCTGGAGCAGCGTACATTCAGAGCCCCTAGAAGCTCCCTTTCCTGTCGCTTCAGTGTGGAACTTGGCTGCCCTTCCGCTCTTGTCTTCTGCCTCCTCCCAGACTCTTCTATTCACATGGAATCCTGTTCCCAAGTGCCTTCGTGCTTGAGCTCTTCTAGGAACCACAGGTCTGTGGATCTTGTTCAAATCTTTTGAGTACAATTTCGATGGATTCACTCTGGATTCTAACTCCAGAGTTTCTTGCTTCTGTCTCCCTGGAGTCTCTGAGAATGACTCTGCAGCTCACTGGCTCGTCTCTTCTCTGACCTTTGTTCGAAATGGTCTGCACAGGCTCTGTCCCATGGCCTTTCTCCAGTGCCAGTCTTGGAAGTTAAGGTGTTTTTACTTGGTGAGCAGTTGTACGGAACTTCCAATGGACAGAGTTCAGAGGAACTGTCCTCGGTCTGTTAATTCTGTGGATTGTGGGGACGAAACTTGGAGGCCGTACAAGTTGTTCCCATGGTTAACTCTGGGACTGGACAGGTGTCAGGTCCTAGGGCTGTGTTCATTAGATTCCATGCTCTTTCGATTTCACTTTCCATTTCATTTTGAGGTTGTACCCCTGGAATTATGAATAAATGTCCCATAATGGCTGTTATAAGCAGGCAATATGAATATCTTTTTGTGTAAAAAGGACCCAAATTTCTACCTTGTTTTTCCATCTGAGATTCAGGATACAGGCATGAGTATCAACAGACGTCTTTATTCATGTGTTTCATGAGATTCAGGATACAGGCATGAGCATCAACAGATGTCTTTATTCATATGTTTCATGAGATTCAGGATACAGGCACGAGTATCAACAGATGTCTTTATTCATGTGATTTATGAGATTCAGAATGCAGGCATGAATATCAACAGACAGCTTTATTCATATGCCTCCTCTGGTCACACATGTTTACTTTGTCACAACTTGACTTTGCTCTGGGTGAGTTAGGAACAGAGCATTCTATTGCAACTTTCAGAGATCAGGAATAACCTTGCATGAAAATGGGTGGGGCTGGAGCTCATTATGTTAAGTGAAATAAGCCAGGCTCAGAAAGACACGCACACACACGTTTTCTCACCTGGGATATAGACATAATCACATATATGCATACTATGTATGTATGTATGAAAGAAGACAAGATTATGAAATGAGAGAAAAAAGTCAGCAGGAGGGGGACAAAAGAGGGTGACAGTCTATGTTATGGAAGCAGAGGAGGACTGTTTGAGGACAAGGAATATGGGACCAGCAGCAGGGAGAGAGGATTGAGGGAGTAGTGAAGGTAAATAAAAATAAATTGCATACATGTATGAAAATATCATGAAATTGATTCTTTGTATGCAAATAAAATAATATTTGAAATTTAAGTCAAGAATATGCATACACATGTGTAATTACATGGGAAATGTCACTTGTAGATCTTCAAGTATGAACCTCGGCCATATTCACAACAGGGGAGCATGTGTGGGAATATTCTGATAAGCATACTGTCCACACCTGAGTCACACCCAGCAGCTGAGGAGACAAAAGTTGCTACAAAAGATAACTGGTTTAAATAAAGAAATTCCAATGAGTAAATCATTAAAATGAGATACCTTCTGTAGCAGTTATTCATCTATGGATGGATGAAGTCTAAATGCCAGCCTGAGTACAGAGATGCCAGCATTTCTTTCCTTTGCCAAGAATTACAGTATCACCTGTAGCTTTGCCTTCAGGAGCCTCACGTTCCAGGTTAAAGCTCCAGAATGGAGCAAGGGAGAGCAGAATTCCCCGTGCACCAAAAGATGCCCTCACATTATTCAGGGAATGTCTAACCTAGTCACATAGCTTTAGTTTTTAAAATTTATTTCTATTAATTATTTTTAATATACAAAGTATGGGTTTCACAGTGTCACTCTCCCATCTTGCCTAGCCCATTTGTTCCCCAAAATACTCCATCAAATAAGCTTTACATTCTTTTTTTTTTTTACTGTGTGTGTGTGTGTGTGTGTGTGTGTGCATGTGCCATGATTCTTATGTGGAGTGACCTGGCCCAGCAGGTTGTTCTTCAGAGCGAGATCCCTGAGCAGGAGGACTGGGGATGAGGAAATAAAGAAGATAGGAAAGTTACATGAGTCTCTTGCATGAGCTGATGACTTACACCAAGCAAGTTTATTAATAAGTATGACATCTCATGTCCTATTTGTAGGGGGGAAATGGAGCAAAGTCAGCAAAAAACCCCCACATAATGAGACACAATCAGCAGGAAGCTAATCAAGCAATGTTCCTCAAAAGGAGGGCTGGGTACCTCAGGTGCACCTCAGACAGAACACGGTGACCTTCAGACTGATGACGCCAGTGTCTGGTGGGGGAGGGAAGTCAGGTTCAGGTTCAGGTTCGGTGAACCACAACCTTAACTCCTTCAAGGCCTTGGCCCCCTGGGCAGGGACAGAGAGCTAGGCTCCTTTTGTACTTTCACTGGAGCCCTTGAGAAAGCCTGGGATGTCCGTCATGGGGGCCAGAGGACAGTTTGCGGAGCCGATTCTCTCCTTCCACCAATGCTCCTTCTGGGAATTGAAGTGGAGTCACCAAACTTTGAGTCAGGTGCCTTTGCCCACTGAATCATCTTACAGGGATCCTGAACTCTAAGATCCTACTTCCGTGCAGGCGAAGTGTATCCTAGTGACTGAGGCCTGCCAAGGAAGCTGGGTGATTTCTGAGAGTGTTGGACTGGGGACTCAGAACTAAGACGGGAAGGATGTCATGGGGCTAAAGATCGGAAGACCTGACCCAGCAACTAGGTCACTGATTGACCTAGTTCAAAGTTTAAAAATTTATCATGAAAAAAATTATTATGGTGATTTGTTTCTTTCCCTAAAAACTAATTTTGCCTTTAATCCCAGCACTCAGGAGGCAGAGGCAGGTGGATCTCCGTGAGTTCGAGGCCAACCTGGTCTACAGAGCGAGTTCCAGGACAGCCTCCAAAGCTACAGAGAAACCTTACCAAAAAAAGCATGGGATAAAACTGAACTCTCTGATCATGTCGAACAATGAGGGCTGATGAGACGCCAAGGACAATGGCACGCAGTTTTGATCCTACGCAATCTGCTGGCTTGGTGGGAGCCTAGCCAGTTTGGATGTTCACCTTCCTAGATATGGACGGAGGGGGGAGGACCTAGGACTTACCACAGGGCAGGGAACCCTGACTGCTCTTTGGACTGGAGAGAGAGGGGGAGAGGAGTGGGGGGAAGGGGAGAGGGGTGGGAGGAGGGGGAGAAGAGTGGGAGGAGAGGGAGAAGAGTGGGAGGAGGGGGAGGGAAAGGGGAGGCTGGGAGGAGGTGGAAATTTGTTTTTTTTTTCTTTATTCTTCTTTTATCAATAAAAAAATGTTAAAAAAAAAAACCAAACAACAGCAAAATCCAAAAAACCTAGCTATTTTCCTTAGCGACTGAAAAAGAAAGCCCTTTATTTTGTAATAGTGAGCAACAATTATATTTAGTTGGAAGTATGAAAAAAGATGTAAAACATTCTGATACTTATTTTAAAATAATTTTACTGAATAAATTTCATGATTAAATATTAACACTTAAATTACTTTGTTTGTGGAAAATCAGCAGCATACCAATCATAGAGAACACTGCTGTCATGGTAACCCTGAGAGTACAGTTTTCTGCCACGTACAGGTTTCCTTTCAACTGAACCACTGCAGGAAAAGAACATCTCACTTCTTCCTCCTCCATGCCTCCAGAACTCTGAAGAGTTTTAATCTTCCCTAAACATAATTTTTAAAAAATTACAGGGGCTGGAAAGATGGCTCTACAGTTAAGAGCATGGACTGCTCTTGTAGAAGACTCATTTTCAGTGCCCCAGATGATATTCTCTACCCCATTGCTTTCTTTTTAGCCTACGCCTATTCCTGTAAAGTCCCATCCTCCCAACTAGATGACCCCTGCTTTGTGCCCCGTGTTTCCTGTGGATCTCAATGCTGAGTTTATGATGGCCTTGGCTATGTCCACGGGACTCCTCTCCACCCTTCAGCTCCCACAGTCTCGCACCTCCTTTTCTATGAGATCCTTGGGTCTTGGAATGGTAATGCAGATGTCCCGATGTGGACTGATGACTCCACAATCATGTATTACCAGCATTTTCATCAGTTCTGATTCTCTCTGTTAACCGTCACCCACTGCATAAAGAAGTTTCTTTAGCCAAGACATAGAGCAGAAAAAATAGTATAAGGCGAGAAATATTTAAAGTCAGTTAGTCTATTATTATCAGTAATAAGTTTTCCCTGGAGCTTGTAACATCTCCGTAGATTACCCCCCCCCAAGTTTTACAGCATGATATATGATATATGAACTTCTCTTTGGGTAGCAATCCCCAAATCCAATCAAATGATGTTTAGTTAGCCCCAAACAGTTAGTCCAGGTTATACCAGTGGGAGCATCTTGACCGGAAGGTTGGAATGGTAGTATGCTGGATCTATACTTGGATAAAACTATTCATGGGTTTTCTCTTCTGTCAGCCCTTGCATCTCCCTCAATATTTATAAGGGGGAGGCTTCCAGCTTTGTTTTGGCATGATTTATCAGAGTGCTATAGCTCCAGCATATGGTGCCATTAGCAATAGGATTGTGCCATATGGTTCTGGCAGCTATTACTTTTAAGGTTATAACTGACTTGTTTATGCTTTGTGCCCATGTAGAGCAACTTATTTTAAATATTGATGTAGAGTATTCGAAAACCACCCTAGTGGTTAGAAAATTCTGTCATAAATGAGCAGACTTGTCATTCTTGGAGCAGTACACAATGGCTTAGCATCCCTTGTGTTTAAGAGGCAAACACCCACCATGCGGTTAGGTGTCTGTACTCAGTTTGAGTGAGTGCTGGAGGACTCTCTTGTGTTTCCACTCCTCTTTCCTTTGTGGTGTAGGCTCATGTTTCTGCCCAGTATAGGTTCCTGGAATCTGATTATTTCCTGGGTGTGGTACTGTCATTAGATGCCAAAGCATGGCTCTGTGCCACTCCTAATCTCACCCCTATCAAATGCACATGCTGGAATTGCCTTCCTCCTTCCTTACTGCTGTAGCCTTGGTCAGCACCCTGCATCATCTGTCTTGGTTAGGGTTAGGGTTAGGACTAGGGTTCTCCTTATTGTTTCATCTGCTTTAACCTTCCTGTGTCTTCTGTGTCTTGCAGATTGCATGATATTCTAGGAGCCTTTTAAGTCTTACTCTGACTTGCCTAATTTCTTTGTCACAGTTGGGCCTGTACTTTTGGCCTGGTGTCTCAACGACATCTTTTCCTTTAAATGGCTTAAAGTTTCTTTTCCAAATGTTTTCCCCAAAATATTGTGTCTAGAAGAAATCTTTTTAGAATCACTGGTGCCATTAATGCCTACGTGTCAACTCAGTCAAAGTCGGTTTGCGCTGTTATACATGAACAAATTTGATTATTAGCATTATAGACACTCACATACAAATATATCATATATAGATACACACATACACATATATATTATATACATGACTCACTACTGGAGGTAGAAATTGTTTCCTACTTCTCTTTTTCTCTCTATTACTGTTTTTATGGATATCAGAAGATGGAAGGGCTGAAGAAGAAAGTCATTCTCTCAACGCAGATTCTAGAGATGGTGCTTGACCTGGTTTCCAGGTGTGAGTCACCACTATTGACTCTCTTCCTTGCTTCTTCTGCTAACCCTCAAAGACATATTACATAATCACAAGTTAGAGGTAAGATCGGTGTTGTGTAGGAATGGCAATGACTGTCAAGTGTGATTCCAGTAGTACATCAGTGCACCTTTTATCTACGCTGAAATCTACTGAAATGGTTAGTTAGTGCTTGCTAGGACCGATTCTGTTTGATTTTTTTCATCTCAATTAAAGATGAACATTCAAATGATATCAGCATTCTTGTTAGAAACATTTTCATAAGTATTTATTGAGTGCCTAGTGTGGGGGTATGTATGTGTGTTCTGGTTTTGTGTGAATATGTGCATGTCTATGTATCTGTGCATATGTGTGTCTGTACATATATATGTGTATGTATGTGTGTCTGTATGTGTGTGTATATGTGTGAGTATAGATGAAATAGGAATAAAGTAATAACTAAATTCTAGTTCGGTCCTAAAGGGCTCTTCATTAACCCAGTTGGATAAATGGTCTTTGTGAATTAACCAACCATTGCTAGAATACCAACCTACCACCTGTGTGACTGAAAATAACAAATTCATTATTTTATTCTGGTAGCAGAGATCCAAAGGAGATCTCAGTGGGCTAAGAGCAGGCATTCCAGGAAACATTCGTTCTAAGACTCATCCTGGGCAAGGTCCATTGTCCCTGGCCCAGGTTTGCAGACTGCTGTCCTCATGGCCTCTTCACTCATCCTGAAGGCCTAGCACCTGGCAGTGAGCTTTTGGATGTCACATCATTCTTAGCTTGCTTCCATTGTCCCATTTCCCTTTTGACTTTGTCTTCCCTTCCCCATCTGAGGACCTGTAAATCACACTGACTTCATGAAGACACCGCAGAATAACCTTCCCACTCCATGTTGAATCACATCATCACCTTCCCCTCAACAAGGAACATCTTTGCAGTGCTGAGACTGCAGATGTAACCCTCTTGAGGGTGACACCAGCTGTGCCATATCATGCTCGGGGTGCGATGTGTTAAGTGAATGATGGATAGGTGTTTGAGAGTTGGATTGCAGCAGCTCCTTAGGAGTGGGGTTGAGAGTAAACTCTCAGCACTGATCCCCAGAAAGTCGGCTCCACACATTGGCACAGTGGCTATAGAATGTGATTTTTTTTTGTCCTTCTTAAAGAGCATTAGAGATTCTGTGCAGGGAGGTGGGGACTTTCCAAACTATTGCTATTGCAGGGGTTTGAGGTCCTTGTGATTTCTGTCAAATGAGTTCACACAGGACAGAGCCTCATGTTGAAGTCAGACAGAATTTATTCCAGAATAGCACAAGGCACTTATAAGAGTGAGAATAGGCAGTGAGTCAAGAGACTGGTGCAGAAAAAACACTCTCATGGGTCGAGAGTTGACAATAGCCAAAGGGACTGTTGGACCAATTTATATGTTTAGGAGGGTTTTATACTGTTCTTAAAGTTTCTGGAATACAGAGCTTCTTGACTTTCCTGTCCTACTGATTGACAGGTCTGTATGGAGTCTCACATGGGAGGAAGCAGTAATATGTCTAGTAAAGAAAATCACCAGCTAGATGGTCATCTTGCAGTCTTTTACCCATTGACCCATCCTGACAGCCCCAAGATTTATAATTTTATAACTTACAAGTATTGGTCATATTGTTAATTTTACTGAGAAATATATTTTAGCTAAAAGAAAAAGTCTTTCTGGATATATGTAGCTACCTGGTCTTGCCATTTGCTTTCAGTTGAATGGTATGAAATCTGCACACAAGAATTAATGGACTTGCTCTGTTTTCTTTAATCTTCATAAATTATTTCTACTGAGGAAGGTGCTTTGTATGAAGGCAACAGACTCACTCTGTTCATTACAGTATCAACTGTTTTTGCTCTTTAATAAATGCTGTTAGTGATTCTATTGTCATAATAATTACATGATCAAAAAAATCAAAATATTATAAAATATGACTTAAGTTTATTTTTTATTTCCTTTTAAGTTGGAAATGTGAGTTGAATTCACGCAGCTAAGCCATGGGACAGTGGAGCTCTGAGGCTCTTTATCTAGCCTCTGTGGCTGTTTATTACAGAGATGTGATAAGGACATAAAAGCTTTTGCATCACAATGAAAATCCTGCTAGCACACAAAGTGGGATGAAGACATTCTATGCCAGTTGTCAGGGCTGTGAGATCAACTGAATTTTATCATTTGATGGAGACTGTAGAGTATTTTGAGCTCAAATATAAGACAGCTGGGACTTATAATCAGATGCCATCGGCTTCTCTGGCAGATTGGACAGTGAACTTTCAGATTCAAGTGAAAAAGAACTCTGAATGGATAGCAGTGTTGGATAAATGTACATAGACTTGGGAAAGAGAATAAAAAGACTGTAGACTATTAGAAAAAAGAATATATTTAAAAAATAAAGCAGTCGTTAAAGACAGCAAAAAATATATTATTTTTATTAATTATTAACACAAAACTAATTGATCTATTAATTAACAGATTAAAGGAATAAAGAAAAGCCACATAAAAATGGAAAATACGCAGAGTCTGTATTATGCATATTATAGTATTTTCTTTGAATTTTTCACTGTGAATGAGCTAACAACAAAGACATTTCATTGTACAGGCTGCTAAGCTAAACCAACATATATATTTTAAAGGTATCTTGACTTCAAAATTTGAGTCTAAGGAACTATTACTTTGGAAAAAAGATTCTGCTTTTGTTTCCACAGAAAATGAGAACCTGTAGCTTCCTTCCAGGCTAATGTGGTTTGATGAAACAAGAGCCCCCAAAAGTTCTCCATGAATCCTAAAAATACTTTGCCCAACAGAAGACAGGAAACAGTTTAAAGAAAACTATGCCCAAATTTCCAAAATGATTGTTTATAAATGCTTGTTTTCATTTGAAGGGGGGATATGATATAGAAATAATCACTACCTATTCTAGTGTTACATTTGGGGGATTAAAAAATGTGACCTGACCAACTCAGCCCTGTGTTTAAACCAGGACTGGTTTTTCCATTGCCTGAGAACAGGAGGAAGGAGGAAGCAGTATTACAAACCTGTTCCTGTGCACACAGGAACTCCATTTCCAGATAAAGCAGAATACAGGATCCTAAAACTATCTTCATTGTGGCATCCAGACCAGTAGCAGTCCTAATAAGAAAGGCTGACAATGAGTTCAAGCTTGGTGTTGCAGTGTAGAGTCTTGCACCAGTGGACCCTGGGATGAGTTTGGCTTCCACTGACTGGGCAGTGAGTGAACTTCGGGTGGACTATACATCTACTCTGTCACCATGGATGTGGTCCTTGGCCTCTCTGGGCCACGTTGTCTACATCTCTAAAGTGAAATACATGGTAATTTCCTACCCACCTAGAGTCAGACAACATAGACAAAATAACAAGTAAAGCATTCCATAGAGTATAGCATTTGATGCTAAACCTCTGTGAGATGATGTGTGAGATTGCTATAGCAACAGTGCTATACACCTGACAGATCTGAGAATCTCCTTTTAGAGTTTCTCTCTTTTTTGTGACATGAATTTTTTTCACCTCAGGACTTGGTTCTTTTTAAAAGCTCCAATCTTCATTTTCTTTTTAAAATTTTAATAATACAGTTTACTTAACCCAATATAAACTAAACATCATCATTTCAACATATGGTCAATAAACACATCACTGAAGAGATTTTAAACTGCTCTTTGTACACTAAGTCTTTGCAATCTGGATCTTAAAACATTTTTAATTTTTTTCCTTTAAAATATTTACACAATCCCCCATCTCACCTCTCCAACACTTCCTAGATTTCGGTAATGTGTTCTCTAACACACGCATACACACACAGATGCATGCATACACACACATACATACACACACACACACACACACACACACACACACACACCTTCCACTGAATCCAATTACTGCTGCTTTTACATAATACATAGTTGTGAGCCCATCTATTGGTGGATGAGCAACCTACTAATGGCCACACCTTCAAAGAAAAACAGTTCTTCCTCCCCCACCACCCATCTACTATCAAGAATTCCTCAGCTTGGGTAGAGTCGGGTAAACTCTTCTCCTATCCATGATGGAATAATTGGCTTCATCTTATACAGTTTTGGGGCAGGCAACCACACTGCTGTGGACTCATGATTGTCAAGAAATAACATTTCTCAGCTTTCCTCCTCATCTTCTGGTTCTTATATTCTTTCTGACTCCATTTTCTGGAATGTTCCCAGTAGATACTCATTTTCATATTGAATGTTTGGCCAAATGTCATTTTGCCCTCAGTGGAACCAAAACAAAATATGTATTTCCTGTCTGGTATCCATTTTATAAGTGACTCTACTTGCTAATGCTCCTATTCGAACATCATCAACTATTCATCCTTCTTTAAACCTAGGAGTAGACTAGAATGATAAAACATTACAGGTTCTAGACTTGATACAGCCAAAATCACCTGGGAAGAGAGCCTCAGTGAATGATTGTCTACCTGTGGTTGGCCTCTGGGCATGTCTGTGCAGACTGTCTCATGGATGTGGGATCGCTCAAACCACTGTGGGCAGCATCATTCCCTAGGCAGATTATAAAAAACTACTTAAGCATAGAGAAATTGAGCTGAGCAAAAACAAACAAGTGAATATGTGTAGATCCATTCCTTTGTGTTCTTAAAGATGGGTGAGCTATTTGAAAATCCTGCTGTGAATTTCACAGAATAATGGACTGTAATCTTGGATTGTGGGCTAAAATGAACCACTTCTGTCTCTAATGCTTTTTGCCAGTATATTTATATTCTAGCAGCAGAAATGAAACTAGATCCCAGAGAATCTGGAATCACTTGCTTTGAGGCCATCTTTGCTATATGTCTTTTACCTTTCAAATAGAGTTCTCCAGGTTGTAACTGTCTTTTACATGCAATTATGGCACTTTTAATAAGCATCCATGGGGCCTACTATGTTTCAGAAACTGTTCTAATCACTTGACTAATGCTAATTAGCCCTCATACTAACTTATAGGGTAGATACCAGTACAGAATGTGCAGAAACAAAGACTTCCACACTGACAAGATCTGTCTAGAATTACTTGCTCATGTGCAGTGCCCCAAGCATAAACCCTAAGCTACATCCCTGCACTTTGTGAACTTGAATGTCACCTTCCATCACTTGGCAGTGACTCACATTGCCTTACCTCTGTTCTGCAGGAGGTTTCCGGTTCATTTCCATGAATTATGTCCACCGATGACACTTGCCCATGACTTACTTGTGGGCTTGCTAACGATGATCACAAAGCTCTGTGCTTGCCAGGCAGGTGCTCTACCACTATGTGTCCTAGACTGCTCTTTACTGCTCTGTGTTTTCTCATACAGTGCGTCCTGACCACAGTCTCCCTTTCTTCACTCTCCCAGTTCCCCAGTTCCCCTCTACCCCAGATCCACCACTCCTCTATTTCCTTTCAGAAAAAAAAAAACCAGCTTCCCAGTGTTATCAACTGAACATAGCATAACAAGATGCAAGAAGACTAGACACGGACCCTCATATCAAGGCTGGAAGAGGCAGCCCAGTCAGAAGAAAAAGGCCACAAAAGCATGCAAAAGGGGCAGAGATACACCCTCTCCCACATTAGGAATCCCACAAACACCCCTAGTTAAACATCCAGTGTGTATACAGAGGACCTACTGTGGATTCATGCAGTCTCTGTGATTGCCAGTTCAGTCTCTGTGAGCCCCATGAGCCCTATTTAGTTGATTCTGTGGGCCATGTTCTCCTGATATCCTCAACCCCTCAGGCTCCACAGTTCTTCACCCCCCTCTTCCACTGAAAATCTATTCTTTTTCTATTCTGTCCCGAGTGGACCTACACTTGGAGGCCTCCAGTGATTTCCCACTTTGTGAAAGTGGGACCAACTGGCTGTCACTTAGAAGTCTTCTAACCCTCTTAAGAACCTGTCTTTGATTCAGGAGAAATTTTGTGATAGACCCAAATGTCTAGAGGAAGAGGTTGGAGCACTTGCAGGGAGGATCGCTGGGTGTTGGGGATTACAACCACAGGCCTCTGGCTAGGGATGACGTTACAGGAAAAGGCCGTCCCACGAGGATTTCATATGGACAAAGACAGGCTATTAGCAGCCCCATGACGCAACAGTGTCTGTTTGTAGATCTGTAGAGAAGCCCACACTATGCAGCCAATAGGGCAGAGCCAATGAGGATTGGTAATTAGACTTCCCGAGTGGAAGCCAATGACAAAAGAAGAGCTTAGACAAGTCCCATCTTGAATCAGGATGTATACCTCTCAGGTCCTCAGCCGCAATGGCAATGGCAGACTTAGAGGACCCAGCAGCTTAGAAGGGCTCCAGTGTTGCTCTCCCAGACATGTCTTCAGAGCTGGCGCTCTCCGAAGGAGGGTTTTTTTACAGCTTATGGGGAATATGACCCTCAGGGTCTTGTTTCTAGTTGGAAAGAGGACAAGAACTCAGCAAGCGTGACCAGGGCACACCTGTTACTTCACTGGACAAAGAATTTAGCATTGCACGGGGGTGGGGGGCAGTAGGCCAGCCAAGAACAAGCTCTTTCTTTGGTAACATTTTATATTCATTTATTTTTCTTTTCATTGGCTTCTATACTTAAAAAGCTTTTGTTTGATGCAGGTTATCCGAGGACGTATGACCCAGATTTCCAGGGACCCACTGCCGACAGGTAAATGGCTTTTTCCTAATGAATGTATGTTTCTAAACGAGCACCAAAGTTAGTTTTGTGTGCATCATTTTATAGCTCATGGAGAATTTCATCGATTTTCAGGGACAAATGCCTCAGTTCTGCCTGAATGTAACCTTATTTACCTAGGGAAAGTATAGAAAACAAATCTCTCCTGGAGTCCTGAACACTGTTCATTCAGCAAATGATCTGCCTTTAGCTACTAGACCGAGAGTCTGTGTTCACCAGAAGAGAAACCTTGAGAAATGCTTTATGCAGCTTACCCGCCCTGTGGAGATGCAGCCTCCTTCAGGTGGTTCTGGCTTGTGTCTGTGGACTCCATGACTCACAGTGGCCAATGCAGAGTTGCTATGCCAACCTCTCCATGCCAGGCGTATGTGCCACTCAGCTTCCAGAAACAGGACACTTCTCAGACCACCATTCTCGGAGGCATCACGGATCGTTAGGATGAGAGTCTTCCAGGGGAATAACCACATCTTTGCTGGTGCTCCCCTCCCCCAGCGTTGCATGACATTTCAATTTCAGCCAATAATTTAACCCTCTTATCATTTATCCTCTCCTTTATTCTCAGGCTTACAGCTAATCAGAGATAGGACTGCTGGGGACAGCTATAATATAGGATATGCTACAGGGGACAGCTATAATATAGGATATGCTACAGGGGACAGCTATAGGACAGGGTGTACTGCTGGGGACAGCTATAGGACAGGGTGTACTGCTGGGGACAGCTATAGGGGAGGGTGTGCTGCTGGGAACAGCTATAGGACAGGGTGTGCTGCTGGGGACAGCTATAGGGGAGGGTGTGCTGCTGGGGACAGCTATAGGGGAGGGTGTGCTGCTGGCTGCTGGGGACAGCTATAGGGGAGGGTGTGCTGCTGGGGACAGCTATAGGACAGGGTGTGCTGCTGGGGACAGCTATAGGGGAGGGTGTGCTGCTGGGGACAGGTATAGGACAGGGTGTGCTGCTGGGGACAGGTATAGGACAGGGTGTACTGCTGGGGACAGCTATAGGGGAGGGTGTGCTGCTGGGGACAGCTATAGGGGAGGGTGTGCTGCTGGGGACAGCTATAGGACAGGGTGTGCTGCTGGGGACAGCATAGGACAGGGTGTACTGCTGGGGACAGCATAGGACAGGGTGTACTGCTGGGGACAGCTATAGGGGAGGGTGTGCTGCTGGGGACAGCTATAGGGGAGGGTGTGCTGCTGGGGACAGCTATAGGACAGGGTGTGCTGCTGGGGACAGCTATAGGACAGGGTGTGCTGCTGGGGACAGCTATAGGACAGGGTGTGCTGCTGGGGACAGCTATAGGACAGGGTGTGCTGCTGGGGACAGCTATAGGACAGGGTGTGCTGCTGGGGACAGCTATAGGTCAGGGTGTGCTGCTGGGGACAGCATAGGACAGGGTGTACTGCTGGGGACAGCTATAGGACAGGGTGTGCTGCTGGGGACAGCTATAGGGGAGGGTGTGCTGCTGGGGACAGCATAGGACAGGATGTACTGCTGGGGACAGCTATAGGACAGGGTGTACTGCTGGGGACAGCTGTAGGGGAGGGTGTGCTGCTGGGGACAGCTCTAGGGCAGGCTGTGCTGCTGGGGACAGCTGTAGGGCAGGGTGTACTGCTGTATCTGTTTCTGCCTGGCTCTGACTTTGATTTTTGGCAGTCACATGTCATAATAACCCATGGCGTGAAAGAACAGTCAGCACACTGGTTTACACTTGCCAGTCATCAGGATGTGTGCCAGCCTTTCCTGTGATTTCCCTCAAATCTCCAGGCTTTAAGCAGCTTATTCTAATTAGGCAAAATGTCAGGGCTTTTGTTCAGGTTCCTCATTCGCAGTTTCTTAGGACGAGTGAGGAGCCTCCCTCGTGTCATTCTCTCTGTGGTAAATCGGTGAGTGCACCCTGTCGCCCAGAGTGCAGATAGCCTTGATCAGCGTGGGCTTCACATTTTAGAGTAACCAACTGCTCAAGACTGAATGTAGCCTGGTGCCCCCAAGGGATCACTAAATATCTCTGAGCTTCAATGGGAATAATAATCACAGTCAACCAACTGTCACATTTAGGCAGAGGAAATGTGAATTTGAAGTGTGCCTCTCCTAGCCATAGAGAAGGCAGCTGGGGTCGGCCTGGTTGGTTTTACCGAGATAAATTGAGATCTTCCATCATGTGGCTGCCATGAGGACATGCTGGTCAATCATGAACAAAGTGTGTGGCAGCAGGCACAGAAGAGCGTAATGGATTGTGTGTTCAACGGCAATGCATCACTGCAATGTTCATACCTGGTGGATTGTGTGGAGCGTAATGGATGTGTGTTCAACGGCAACGCATCACTGCAGTGTTCATACCTGGTGGATTGTGTGGAGCGTAATGGATGTGTGTTCAACGGCAACGCATCACTGCAATGTTCATACCTGGTGGATTGTGTGGAGCGTAATGGATTGTGTGTTCAACGGCAATGCATCACTGCAATGTTCATACCTGGTGGATTGTGTGGAGTGTAATGGATGTGTGTTCAACGGCAACGCATCACTGCAGTGTTCATACCTGGTGGCACCAGAGAGGCCACAATGTCCTCATCTTTAACGCATCACTTGCTTGCCCCGGCGAGTTGTGTCGGATCACAGAACTCCACAGCATTCACCTCAGGAGCTATAAATCTGTGGCTAAGGAGCAGTAGGTGGGGCCACACATCCATACGTGCCACAGCCGCTGGGTGTCGTGTAGCAGTGTGTACCATCTAGGTTTGAGGAAGTATCCCAGCAGTATTCTCACAGTGCCAAAAATGTGCAATGGTGCATTTCTTAGGAAGAACCCTGTGGTTATCAGATATGACTAGGGACCCCGAGATGGGACAGTGGGTAGGGATATGTGCCACAGAGCCCAATGCCGTGAGCTCCATCCCGAGAGCTGGGAAAGGAGAAGAGGGGTTGGTGAGAGGAGAGAATTGACTCACACGAGGTACACACTATGTGGAGGTTTACACACACACACACACACACACACACACACACACACACACACACACTCCAGTAAACTCTAAATACCCATAATAATCGCTGAGGAAATAACTGTAGTCTGGGGTTGGGAATGCTCCAGACACCACAAAGCACTTCAGGCCCAGGAGATGAACACACTCACCTAGCTGAGGTCCAGGAGATGAACACACTCACCTAGCTGAGGTCCAGGAGATGAACACACTCACCTAGCTGAGGTCCAGGAGATGAACACACTCACCTAGCTCAGGACCAGGAGATTAGCACACTGACACTTACCAAATTCTGAGGGATTCTTGGTTCTGTTACTAGTAGAACTTCTCAATGAATCTCCTTCCAGAGCTGCCCCCTAGTTTATGCATAGCTCAGGCTCGCATCTTATTGTAATAATGGATGTGCTTCTTGTCCCTGTAAAAGGACTCAAATACCAAAAGGTAGAGTTCATCCCTGCATAAGCCCCTGATAAAACCAACCCTAAATATTGTGAAACTGTCTGGAAAGAGGCTACAGACCATTCTGATTTGAAGCATAGTTAAATAAAAGCCCACCTTTCAGCAAGTCCTCAGTAAAGTCATCGTGCACAGGAAAAGGAAGATGTAAAAGTGAGAATTGTCCACCTTGGAAGGCAGAAGAGTCTGGAGTCTGAGGGCAGGCGGAGGCAGCAGCAGTGACAGAGGCAGGGGCGGCATGCACTCACACTCACGTGACAAGGAGTAAAAGTAGGCAGGTACTGCCTCTTCCCTAAACCCCTCTCTACCCAGGTCACTTGTTGGAAAGTGCCACCACCCTGAGCTCAACCTTTCTGTGAAAGCCCTACAGATACCTCCAAAGGTGATTCTTAGCTGATTCCAGTTCCTGTTGACAGGATTAACTGTCAATGAGGTTTTCATTTTCGAGCCTCAGCAATCCTCTGCGTGAGCTCCCACGGCAGTCCTCTGCGTGAGC
Source organism: Microtus pennsylvanicus (assembly GCF_037038515.1). Taxonomy (NCBI): domain Eukaryota; kingdom Metazoa; phylum Chordata; class Mammalia; order Rodentia; family Cricetidae; genus Microtus; species Microtus pennsylvanicus. The sequence goes on along the minus strand of NC_134585.1, from coordinate 67,564,552 downwards.
TCCCACGGCTGTCCTCTGCGTGAGCTCCCACGGCTGTCCTCTGCGTGAGCTCCCACGGCAGTCCCTGCGTGAGCTCTCACGGCAGTCCCTGCATGAGCTCCCACGGCTGTCCTCTGCGTGAGCTCCCACGGCTGTCCTCTGCGTGAGCTCCCATGGCTGTCCTGTGCGTTAGCTCCCACCACAGTTACCTTGCCGCTGACCGCAACACAGGTGCCTTCCTTACGGGTGTTGTTGCTGAGACTAAAAGCCCTAAGAGAGAAACCAAGGGAAGGAGGGTTATATCAGTTTCTAGTCCCTTCTGGAAAGGACATCACGAGGGGCATGAGCCTGACCTCCAATTAGGAAGCAGAGTGGTAAACACCTGTGCTCATCTGAGTTTCTTTATAGTTCACAGCTATAGCCATGATAGCAGTGCCCATGTGTGGGCGAGTGTTCTCGTCACAGTTAAGGTATATAATCCCTGACAAACATACCCAGAGATTTGTTCTAAATCCAAACAAGTTGACAGCTAAAATGAACCATCACAAGCCATAGGACCTGAGACTTGTGTGTTGGTGTTTGTGTTCGGGATGCTCTGGTGGATCTGGACTGCAGTGTGGAAGCGTGATTTTCAACTGGAGGTGTGGGCTGCAGTGAGGACCCCTAGGAGGGCAGGGGTCATGTGACAAGGAAAATTTCTGTTAGATGCATTCTGCACCCGTGTTTCTGCTCCCCTTGGTGTTTTCACCTCGTTATTTCTCTGCTGAGATGCCTTGCTCCCAGACAGCGTGGGTCTTTCTTCATCATCTGGCTTTGAACACAATAGCAATTTGCGCAAGAGCCCTTTATAGCAACCCTCTTCCCCTCCTCTCTCTGACATGCTAACTGTACCCACTTTATAGTACTTGCCACCACTGAAAACTTTATTTCTTGATTACATCGTTACTGTGTTGTCTAGACCTTCACTCTGTGAGGAACGAGGTCCTTGACTGTTTTTGTTCCCTGGAAACGTCCCTGACATACAACATCGATTTGTTGAACAATGGAATGAGCTGTCATCCTGGACTCGAAATGATGGAGGGCAAGGAAAGACAATGAGCCCCTTAGAAAGCCACTTCCATGACCCAGCTAAGAAATTGTTAGAACTTGGCTAAGGCGGTGGTCCTCTGGGAGAAGAGAGCTCTGATTAACACACAGGTGAAAACATGCCTGGCTGTGACTTGCTGTGAGTGGAGGAGGGGCTGGCGCAGCCGTGTCTGAGGAGGCAGGGAAGCTGGGGACAGTAGGAATGGCAGAGATACTCTGCACTTGGACACTGGAAAGCCTGGCCATGTTTACGTGCCAACCAGATAGTTAGAAGGGAATCTAAATGTATATTTGAAGCTCTGTGGGACAGTCTGTATTTCTTTTAACAAAATAAACTTTCTAAGGACGGGAACACCTACAAAAGAATATTAAAACCCACTGAATATCAACTTAAGTTATCACATCTAAGCTATATTCCTAGACCACCCATGAGGTCATCCGCCGGTGCCTCTGGGATCTGTGTAAGTGTGATAATGTGCCTCTCATCACCACTGCTTCTTCAGCTGGCTGCCCCGGATCTGGTTGCTTCTCTTCCATCTGCTCTGGATGAGTGAGTGAAAGTCTTGACCAGATCACTTTTCCTCACTCAGATTTTACCAATGCCTCCCCACTGCCACAGTGTGATGTCTAAATATCCTTCCAATCTCGACATATATATATATATGCTCCTCTCTCTCCATTCCCCTCTTCTCTCCTCCCTCTCTCCCCTATCCCTTCCCCCTCCCTCTTCTCTAACTCTTTAATAAACCTACTGCTGAGCCAAGCCACGTACATACCCATACACAGGGTCCGAGGCTAATGTGTCAGTGCCCTGTAATGTTGCCGCTTAGGGATGGCAATTGCCACTGATGAGCTGACAAGGGACTGGTGTGTAAAATGGAGTGCCGACACCATAGTTCACACTGGCAGATCCCGTGGCTGAGCTGACCTCTATAAACTAATGACCCCAAGGCCGCTTGAGAAGGGCAGGTCAGAGCAGGGAACTACAGAATGTCTAGAACGTCAGGTTCTGAAACCTGTGCTCAGCAGGAAATTCATCTGGATCCTGTGTCCATGGGACAATGTAGCCTGGACAGCGTTTGGGTGGCAGAGCAGAGGGACCTTGGCCATCTCCTTCTCTCCCAATAGGAAGTTGAACGCTTTAGCGACGTACCAGATAGGGTTTCTAAGGTTATTTAAGTTCAACTTGCTACACCTGTTGGCTTAGTGTCTGTGGTGACTGTTGTCCCCAGGTGTTCAATCACGTATGGAGATCTGTTTAACTCAGAAGGAAAGGCTGGCCGTCATTTTGTTCTTTCTATTAATATTGGAGGGTTTCCTCTTTTGAGGCAATGTCTCCCACTGTAGCCCAGGCTGGCGTAGAATTTGTGGCATCATCCTTACAGCTAAGCTAGTCTCAGACGTGCAGTAATCATCGTGCTTAACTTCACAGGTGCTGGGACCATCGGTGTTCATTGCTGTCTAACAAACAAGGCTGCTTTCCACTGTCCCGAGTTGTGGGGAAATCATGGCCAGAGTCATAGTCTTTGTTGTTTAACAGCTCTGTGTAGGACCCAGCCCTCCTGACCCCGGTCCAGCATCCTATTCCCACATTTGGGCCTGCAGCCATGCTGTTTGGAGTCCATAGATTTGGGCGCAGTCTAGACTGGTTGTTAGTGGTTTTTTGCCCTCTTGAAAATATGTGTTGTTTTGTCTTGTAAAACCTGTGTTAGGTAGGAATCTCCCTTGGAGGACACAGGTCTGTTCAGTCCGTAGTTGTGAGGAGGGCTAGCTGTGTATATTGTTTTGGGCGGTGGTTTTCACTTCTCTAGATAACACTATTGGTTAGAGTACTCCTTGGGGGGCATTCTGTTCATAAAGAATGGGGTTATTCTGTGGCTGCTCTTAAAAATGCCAAGATTCTTTTTAAAATTAATATGAGTTGACATTTATAATTGCATTCATTTATAGGATATAAAGAGATGTTATGAATTATGAATACAGTGAAGAATAACTAAATTAAGATAGCTAGCATGTTCATTGGTATAAGTGTTCAACATTTTTGTAGTAATGAGAATGGAAATGTACTCTTAGCAATTTTGTTATTGGCATCAGTCTGCAATAGATCTAAACAAACTCATTCATTCTTCCTGATTGAAATGTACACCCTTGGGTCATTGTCCCCATCCTCACCAAAACCCCTAGCCTCAGTTCCCACTCTTCTGCTTTCTGCTTCTGTTAGTTTGATTGCTTAGACTCCATGTATAGATGCGAAGATGTGGTATTTGTCTTTTTGTGTTGGCCTCATATTACGTAGGATGATGTCCTCTGATCTGCTCATGCTATAGCGAAGAGTTGAATTTTCTTCTTGGCCAGCTGGTTAATATTCCAGTGTGTGCACATCACATTCCATTTGTCTGTTCATTCATCTGTTAACCACCATGTAGATTGCGTGACTTGGCGTTTGTAAATATTGCCACAGTCAACATGGCAGGGCAGAAATTTTTTTCACAGATTGATTTCAAACGTGGGTGGATACTCAGAATTGGGACGAGTGAATAACATGCTCATTCTGTTTTTAATTCCAGAGCCACTTGCACTCAGTCTTCCATAATGTCTGTATCAATCCACATTTTTATCAACAGAGGACGCAGGCTCCTTGTCCTACACACCATCCTCAACACTTGCCACCCTTTGTCCTTTTATAACAGCCATCTGACGCATGTGCAAGGACATCTCATTGTGGTTCTGAATTGCAATAATCCATTTTATTGCATATATCACTGACTGTTTGTACGCTTTCCTTTCAAAATTACTGTTCATGGTCCCGTGTCGCCAGAAAGTGCAGATTTTATTTATTGGAATCTTCTTCCAGGAGATTTTCTTTCCTGAAGCAAAGTGGAGCTGAAATCAGCTCCACCCTCACCCTGGGATGGCACTCATTACAGTGGGTCAGTGCAGCAGCTGGACCTCCATGTGTCCGGGCTCAAATCAAACAAAAGGTCTTAGTACTTTAATGACTTTTATCTTGACATGAAAAGAACGAGATAAACTAAATAAGCTGAAGTTTTTGCACCAGGACCTGCAATCTGACCTCCTTGTTACAGCACACTTGGCTAATACAATACAGCATGCCGCGGCCATCAACACTTTATTAAAAGGTTCTCATAGAACGTAGTCTTGAATGTGGATTGTGATCACTCAGATACTCGGAGATTCCCCAGTGCTCATTCCCTACTTAGGCGTCTGAAAGCTCAGCTCACACCAAAGGCTTCTAACAATGGCGTGGGATTTGGGAAGTGATCAGGCAGCATCCAGTAAGGACTGTAAAGCCCTCTGGTCTGAACAGGCTTCAGTGGTGCATGGTGACAGTTTAGTCTGAAATGCGAGAGTGGGCTGTGGTCATTTTCAGCCCCTTGGGGCTGACCTTTGTCTTTATCTCCATGTTCCATGTTTGGTGTCTTCCTCCTCATCCTCTTTGAGTGAAATCTAGGTCAAGAATGACATTTGGTGGTGGTCACACAAGTGTGGATTGACACATGCTAGAAGGGCAGACAACCTAAAAGTGTTTGCAGTTCAATGAGAGAAGTTGGGGCACAGTGACAAAAGGGACCCCTTTTTATGGGGTCTTGTGGAGCTTTGGTTCTAAAGATTAGTTTTCAAAGATTATCATTCAGTAAATATTTATTAAGCATCTGTTCTGTGTATGGGTCCTTCCGTGTTAGAGCAGCATGAAGGCCAATAGTAGAGTAATTAGGGTTTAAATATTGTTCACCAGCTAGTGGCTGTAGGACCTTTAGAAGGTGGGGCATGATTGGAGACACTAGTTACTAGGAGTGGGCAGGAAAAGGCTTCATCCCAGTATCTACTTACTACTCAGTTCCTCCACTTTCTAGTCCACTGTGATGTGAGAGACCTTACCACAAGTCCCCCTGCTGCCATGACCTGAGCTGCTCTACACAGCATCCCTCCCTCCATGACACATGGAGGCCCTCTGAAGCCAAAGCAGGTCTTTCCTCCCTGGATCTGTTCTGTCAGGTGTTGTGGGCCCAGTAACACAGAAGCAGCTCATGTATGAAAGTTGATTGATGTGGAAGAGAGAAAACACAGAGCAGACAATGTCTACATTAATGTAAGCACAGGAAGGAAGTAAATGAGGCAGTGTGGCGGTGCCTTGCATGGGTGTGAGGAATGTGGGGCTATAGCTGATGTCAGAAAAGACTTTGTATGGAGCTGAGAACTGCAGATGGGTTGGGGAGTGTGGCAGTGGCAGGATGTTCTGAGTGCTAAGCCCATATCTGGGTGCATTGGAAAAACCACTGAGGTGTTAGAGAAAGCATGAGTTCGTCTACTGCCTGTTTTGCAAACCCATTCGGACTGCTAAGTAGAGGATGCTTTCAAGAGACCACAGTCGGGAGCATGGGGATGAATGGAGGCTTTCAGAGCCACCTGAGTGAAGGCCAAGAGGACCTGGATGAAGTGGTGGTGGAGGAGATAGCAGAGATGAGAGACACGAAAATTCAGGACACATCCTGGTGGTGTGGGTGAATGTGCCTGTGGACGGGATTAGCCCTGACGAGCAAGAGACAGTAGAACACCCGCAGCAACAGTGAGCTTTGTGAGGAACATAGAGCAAGTCAAGATGCCTTCGGCCCCATATGGGAAGATGGCTGCTCAGAAAAATGGTTTGCTCTTGCAGAAGTCGAGGCCTCTGCTGTATCTGTGTTCATGTGTCTTGCCATCTAGGTTGCTTCTTGGTGAGGGAGTGCAGAAGAGCTTGAGACTCAGGAGGAATAAGATCAGCTGGAGTGTGTGTGTGTACATATGAACACGTCCGTGGGCATGCACACATGCACAGAGGGTGCCTTGGGCTGATGTCTGGAGTCATCCGCATTGCTCTTCCATCTTATTCATTGAGGCAGGGCCGCTCAATCAAACCCAGACCTCATCAGTATAGATATGTTTGCTAGTAACTCGCTTTGTGCAAGGGTACTCATCCTTCCTAAGGCTAGAACTGCAGGTGAGCTGCTGCGCCCATGGGCCATTACATAGGTTCTGGAGACCTGAATTTGGGTCTTGATGCTTGACTGTCAAGTGCTTTAACTGCAGGGCCATCTTTGCAGCCCCTGCACACCCACCTCTGACGTGTGTCTGAATTCATCCCACCCAGAGGTGCTTCACTTCATTACTTCCCACGCTTCCATGCCTGGCTTGCTCAAGCAAAAGCCCTCTGACAGCATCATGGATGGCGCTGCCTGCCAGACTGATGCCCTTTCTCTTCCTCTATCTGTGTCACTTGCTTATCATTTTTGTCTTGCAATATTTAGCTAAACTATGGCTACATTGCAAATTTCTGAAAGAGCTATGACCCAGCCATGTGATAGGAGCTAGCAGATCTGAATTAAACCAGTCTTACCCAGAGCATGACCATTTTTCTTCACTTTACTTTGAAGATCATTTACAGCTCATCCTTAAACTGCCTCATTATGTCTTTCAGAAACAGTTCTCAGAAAGCAACTAATCAGGGGTTCAGTGTTGGAAGCACATTGGGGGAAACAGATGTTTGCTATTTAAAGCTCTGTGGATGATTGTTAATTCTTTTTCTAGTCAAAAGGCATTCTTACCCACTAAATAAATACATTGTCTTTAAGTGCATGTACTTGTGTGTCATGGTGGCGGGAAATTTTCCCTGCCGGAGTTGGAAATGAAAAAGTTCTGCTCATTTTGCACCGTGGGGAAGGTGGGTGAAGAAAGCACTGGTAAATTCACTCTTAGCCTAAGATGAAGCAGGTGGAAGAGAAGGCGCTGCAGGAGGCTGGGAAATACTAGCAGACTGCATGGCCTCAGGAGCCCACAAGCTTATCTGAGGTTGTAGGAACACCAAAGCTGCAGTCACGAGCCAACATAAATGTTAGCGTTTTAGCCAAACTTAAAGGAGGAGAAGTAGAAGAAAGGGGCCATAGCTGTGATTTCGTGCTATACTGAACTATAGAATTTAAAGGAATTAGCATGATTAAATACAAAACACAGATTCATAATAATTATCCATTCAATTAGCAAAGAACTTTACAGTTTGTTCAGTTGAGACGCCTATTTGTGAGCGGCATAAACGAGCATGGGAAGATTAGCAAAGTCTAGACACAGTGACCTGGCACTTGGATTCGGATCTCTAGGCAAGGCCCTCACCAGCCTGCCCTATTGTGCCACGGAAAGATAGGATTCCCCAAGCCCAGACCCTTGGCTGGCCTCACTCCCCCATCCGTTCAGCTCCTGGTGCCTGCCAGCAAGGTCTTGGATCCCAAATGCTATGCCCATGCAGTTCTCCTAGCTCTTAGCACTGGCTGACAAGCACTTCTCAGATCCTCAGCCCCAGGACCACACTCCCATCCAACCAGCCAGCTCCAAAGGAGTAAATCTCAATGCAGAAGCAACACAAATCCAAGATAGCGTCTCCTCTAAAAATTACTAATTCTATAATAATGAGCCCCAATGAAATGACTTCAAAGAATTCCAAGACAAGAAACTCAAAAGAATGATTAAAATTATGTTCTAAGAACTCCAAAAAGACAAAGGCAAAGAGGGAAATGAAATGTTAAATCTCAACACAAAATATGGGAATAGAATTCAATGGAGAGATTGAATTAGTGAAGAAAGTCAAACTTAAATGACACCAGAAGTGAAAAGCCCAGCTACCTAAATAAAAACCTCATTGGAAAGCCTGCCCGGCAGAGCATAGAGCTAAAAGATGGGGTAGAAGAATCACATTACTCGGAAAAAGTCATGATAAATCTATAAAAAGCCATAAACAGAACAGGAGATGCCGCGCACACTGCCTGTCTGTGCTCTATGTGCTACCATACAGTTCGCGAGCTTCGGGCAAGGGGCTGGAGGTTGAAACATACAGAGACAGAGAGACGGACCTCTAGTCACTAGTAAGAAACCCTTTATTCAGTAGCATCATGGAGGCTTGTGTACCCAACAGTTAGGTGGGTCAACAGGTGAAAACCTTATCTTTTGATCCTCAAGGCAAGGCAACACGTGCTCGTGAAGCAGAGCTGGTAAACAACTTTGACACAGCTTTCAGTGACTCAAATCAGAAGGCAAGTAAAGATCTCTAGCAGGGAAGAGCAGCTGGAGGCCAGGACTCCAAATGGTCCCAACAACGAGAGAGCTCTGAGGCACTGTGAGATGACCTAACCTTCAGATGAGGGTCACGGAAAAAGAACATCACACCAAAGGTATAGAATATATTTCATTAAAATTCTAGAAGAAAAAATTCCACAGCCAGAGACAGAGAAGCCTGGGGTATAAGAGACCACAGAGCGCCAACTAGATAGGACCAGCAGAGAAACTCTACGCTGTATTATGCACAAAACCTTAAAAGCACAGAAAGAAGAAGGGGCATTGATAGTTGCAAGAGAAAACAGACGAGTCACTTAGAAAGGCAGGCCCATCAGAAGGACACCTGATTGCTTAACAGGACCTTAGATAAACGAAAGGGACTGGAAAGCTGTGTTCAAGTTTTAAAATACTGTCTGTCCACCCAAACTATTGTACCCAGAAAAGTCACTAAAATTAAAAGAGAAGTATAAACTTTCTAGATGAACCAGCTAGCTCTACAGTGAGTGAGTGCTTCAGTCTGAAGAAGCAAAACACCGCCAAGAGGTCACAGGGAGCAAACACTGCAAGACCGGGAAATCAGGGGATCTGAAAACATCCCCAAGCTGACAGAATGAGACACATCTTTTTAGTGGAGTCCCGAGTAAAAGACCAGCCCAGCAGGTTGGATCAGAAAACAGGATCCAGCCTTTTCCTTCTCCCAGGAAACACACCTCACCACCAATGGTTGACAGATGCCACCCGAGGGTGGGAGAACAGGAAAGGGCACTCACAGCAAATAGACTGTAAAAACAGATTTAATGTCTGGTGAAACAGACTTGCAGTCTCTAGAGTATACATCGTGTGTTCTTTATTTTTAGGATGTAATAATTTCTAGTATGTCTAATGCTGTGGGTTTCAGTGCATCACTAAGTTTTGTGCATTGCTGCACAGTAAGCTGGTCATAAGAGGGAATTCATATTTCTGCCCTTGGTGGAGAAAGAGGAAAGGATGAACCATGATGTGTTATAAACTGAGTGTTACCTCAGAAATACAAAAGCAAGAAAAACCACCATGAATTGCTTTTTTTTTTCTGTTTGCTGAGTGCTTTTAGATTGTCTCCCAGGCTGCTAAGTGTTCTGTCAGTCATGTAGAATTAAGCCTACATGTAGCAATCATATTAGAATTAGGCCTACATGTAGCAATCATATTAGAATTAAGCCTATATGTAGCAATCATAGACCATGCGGGGCTTACATGATGCAGTAAATGAGGTTAAGTTCGCACTGCACAGTATCTATTCACTTATTACTCACAGCCATACTAAATATCGGATTTTAGGCTGAGTGGTGGCACACGCCTTTAATCCCAGCACTCAGGAGGCAGAGGCAGGAGGATCTCCGTGAATTCAAGACCAGCCTGGTCTACAAGAGCTAGTTCCAGGACAGGCTTCAAAGCTACAGAGAAACCCTGTCTCAAAAAAAAAAAAACCAGTCCCCCCCCCAAAGGATGTTATTGTCAGTAACTTAAAGATTAAATCACAAGTGAGGGAGGTTTGAATTAAGTTTCTTGTGGAAGTATCATTCCTGATAAAAACTGAGCCTGATACAGCCTGGGCAATGGGACTATGTACCTAAGAAATTAATTAAGGACAGATGTAGCTGTTAAGAATAAAGGAAGAAAATGTTGAACTTCAAATTGGAAAAACTCACTGAGTTGTTCATATCATGCATGCTTTTAGAGTACATGTATAAGAATAGTCTTGCTGCTCCAGCAGGGGACCTGGATTGTGTTCCCAGCACCCATATGCTGGCTCACACCTGCCTGTCACTCCAGCTCCAGGGTATCCTATGCCTTCTTATGTCCTATGCAGGCACCTGCATGCATACAGTGCACACAAATGCATGCAGGCACATGCACACACACATGAATAATAAATAAATCTTAAATCCACAGGTAAGAGCAGGCGGGGAGTCAATGCACGTGTGTCTAGAGCTCAGCTTATTTTCTCTCCTCACCATCTATTGACCCAGACGCAAGAGCACTGCTGCCCACGGTGGGCTGGATCCTCCCATATAAGACAGCTTCCTAACAGAAACACTCCAGAAATCTGACCTAGGTAACCCCTCCCTAGAGCCGGGTGCACACACCCTTGTCTCTGCAGAGAGGCGGGAGTGAGCCGTAGCTTCCACATCTACAGAAAATGGCTCCAGAGATAAATTAGCAGATCCCAGGGCCCAGATCTGATTCCTTTACCATTTTTAGAGGAACCAATGGTTAAAATAAATTTATAATGAAAAGACTTTAATTTTCTGAGCAGTAGGGTTTGGTTTGTGTTCATGCTGCAAACAAAGTTGAGCTGCAGAAGCTTTGCACACAATTCAGCAAATGTCCATCAGCCTGGAATTCTGTTTGTAAGATTTTCTGCCATCTGAGGTGATCTGGCGTCTATGACAAAGGCCGATTCCCATCTGCTACTCATGTATTCATAGAATGTGTTCGCCCAGAGACCAGGGACAGGGGGAAAGGAAAGATTGTATTTCTGTTTTGTGCAAATATTAACATACCTCAGAGCACAAGGGAGTCTGTATGGAATCATATGAAATGAAGCTAAATAAAAACCAACCTGGGGCACCGTTTACCAACTTCGCTTTTAAATGTCAGCTATGCCAGACGCGTGTGTGGGTTTTCTTGTTTGATACTTTGATGTGCTTTTGACGGTGAAGCCCACACCTCTGGAGGTCTGCAGATCTGTAGATGTAGAAAGACTGTAGGACGTGGTATGGGGTGGTGTGTGCACTGGCTGTGCCTCTGGTCTGAAATTGAGCTGGGTGTTTGCAATGGAGAAGGCTGGATTAACTTTCAATATTGGTGCTGAAGTACAGGGCACAGGCTCTGCTCATCATGGTACCACAGAGATCATCTCCCCACATCTGACAGGTGCCAGTAATGCTGTGGAGACCTTGCAAGAGGGTGCCACAAAGGCTGGCCCTGGCCATGTGCCCTGGGCTAAAAGTGGAGCACAGAATAGGATACTTAAGAGTGAGCCAGGAGTGACAGCTCAAAACTGAAGGCCAGGGGACAATGTGGGTTAACCTGGCATTAGAACTCAACACTGAAGGCCAGGGGATAATGTGGGTTAACCTGGCATTAGAACTCAACACTGAAGACCAGGGAACAATGTGGGTTAACCTGGCATTAGAACTCAACACTGAAGGCCAGGGATAATGCAGGTTAACCTGGCATTAGAACTCAACACTGAAGGCCAGGGATAATGCAGGTTAACCTGGCATTAGAACTCAATAGTGAAGGCCAGGGGACAATGTGGGTTAACCTGGCATTAGAACTCAACACTGAAGGCCAGGGGATAATGTGGGTTAACCTGGCATTAGAACTCAACACTGAAGGCCAGGGATAATGCAGGTTAACCTGGCATTAGAACTCAACACTGAAGGCCAGGGATAATGCAGGTTAACCTGGCATTAGAACTCAACACTGAAGGCCAGGGGACAATGTGGGTTAACCTGGCATTAGAACTCAACACTGAAGGCCAGGGGATAATGTGGGTTAACCTGGCATTAGAACTCAACACTGAAGGCCAGGATAATGCAGGTTAACCTGGCATTAGAACTCAACACTGAAGGCCAGGGATAATGCAGGTTAACCTGGCATTAGAACTCAACACTGAAGGCCAGGGGACAATGTGGGTTAACCTGGCATTAGAACTCAACACTGAAGGCCAGGGATAATGCAGGTTAACCTGGCATTAGAACTCAACACTGAAGGCCAGGGATAATGCAGGTTAACCTGGCATTAGAACTCAATAGTGAAGGCCAGGGGACAATGTGGGTTAACCTGGCATTAGAACTCAACACTGAAGGCCAGGGGATAATGTGGGTTAACCTGGCATTAGAACTCAACACTGAAGGCCAGAGATAATGCAGGTTAACCTGGCATTAGAACTCAACACTGAAGGCCAGGGATAATGTGGGTTAACCTGGCATTAGAACTCAACACTGAAGGCCAGGGATAATGTGGGTTAACCTGGCATTAGAACTCAACACTGAAGGCCAGGGATAATGCAGGTTAACCTGGCATTAGAACTCAACACTGAAGGCCAGGGATAATGCAGGTTAACCTGGCATTAGAACTCAACACTGAAGGCCAGGGGACAATGTGGGTTAACCTGGCATTAGAACTCAACACTGAAGGCCAGGGGATAATGTGGGTTAACCTGGCATTAGAACTCAACACTGAAGGCCAGGATAATGCAGGTTAACCTGGCATTAGAACTCAACACTGAAGGCCAGGGATAATGCAGGTTAACCTGGCATTAGAACTCAACACTGAAGGCCAGGGGACAATGTGGGTTAACCTGGCATTAGAACTCAACACTGAAGGCCAGGGATAATGCAGGTTAACCTGGCATTAGAACTCAACACTGAAGGCCAGGGATAATGCAGGTTAACCTGGCATTAGAACTCAATAGTGAAGGCCAGGGATAATGCAGGTTAACCTGGCATTAGAACTCAATAGTGAAGGCCAGGGATAATGCAGGTTAACCTGGCATTAGAACTCAACACTGAAGGCCAGGGGACAATGTGGGTTAACCTGGCATTAGAACTCAACACTGAAGGCCAGGGGACAATGTGGGTTAACCTGGCATTAGAACTCAACACTGAAGGCCAGGGATAATGCTGGTTAACCTGGCATTAGAACTCAACACTGAAGGCCAGGGGACAATGTGGGTTAACCTGGCATTAGAGCTATCTTTTTACCCTACCTGGGGTTTGTTTGTCCTGAAAATCAGGGAAATGAAGCTACATATCACTATCCAAAATCTATCTGTGATGCTTTAGAACTACATTTTCACGCGACTTAGTGATCTGTACTTGGATAAAATAACCAGATTATCTTGTTTCTAGTGAAATATGCTTGCCAAAGTAAAAATTTGTTGTGTGTGTTGTGTGTGGAGAAGGCTGGGGTAAGGTCTGTCCCCTAGTTCTAATTTAAGTCTTTCCTAAGTCCAAGACTTGGTCTTGGGTCTCTCACATCTCTCCCTCCCTGTTGAGCATTCTCTTCGTTCAGGGATAAGTCAGCTAAGTGTCACCGCTGCAGTATCGGAAATGATCGAAGAATTACAGCGCAGCCTCTTGTTCTAAGACCATACGTTTGAAATGTATAATATTCTGACTTGAAAGATCCACCATTCTAGTCACACGAGACATCCAGCCTTTAAAAAAGAGATGTTATCTCTTTCATTTATGTTCTTCTTGGGCTCCTCTTACCCACTAATTCAACAGATTTGTAAAATGCCAGCCATGCGACTTTAGGGAGATGAAAGCTGACTGAGTCGCCCAGGATGCTTAGAAAGAGGCTCTGCTGATGGGAGCATTTGATCCTCCAGGCCCTCTGTGCGCTGTCCATGAGGAAGTTTGTTCGTGTCCACTGTGTTTAGTATACTGAAAATAATTTCAATTGAAATATTATTAGAAATTATCTTAGGGTTTCTTAGCTATTATTTTCCTTGAAAATAATCTATGTGCATAAATGTACAGGCCTGAGTCCTTAACACTCACATAAAAATCTAGGTGTGCCCAGTAATCACAGTACTGGGGGACAGGAGACAGGTGGACCCCAGGGCCAGGGCCCAGCCAGCCTAGCTGAAATGGTGAACTCCAGCTTCAGTGAGAAACCCTGCCTCCCTCTCAGAAAAAATATGGTAGAGAGTCTCTCCTCTCTCTCTCTCTCTCTCTCTCTCTCTCTCTCTCTCTCTCTCTCTCTCTCTCTCTCTCTCTCTCACACACACACACACACACACACAAATAAATAATCAAGCTAATAAATCTAATAAATTAGTTTAAGGAAGGAAATGTTATATACAAAGACCAGATGTCCTTGAACATTGCTTTAGTTTTTGATTATAGTCCTTTAAACAATCAAATAACACATCATAACATTAAACAATTTAAGGTAGATTAGGACCAAATTTAACCATCATTTCTCCTACTCATCTTTCTGCTCTCATGAAGTTTCACTTCTGGAAGAGGGAATGTTACCTGCTCTTTTGATTTGTTCAAACCAAAGTAGGTTTCCGGAAGCTTCTGTCATTGTGTAGCCATGACTTATTCTCCTCCGTACTTTCTTTCTCTGTAGTGTGTTCATGTGTGCACGTGTGTGTGTGTGTGTGTGTGTGTGTGTGCCTGTGGAAGCCAGAGGGCGCTGCTGGGTGTCTTTCTCTATTGCTCTCTGTCCTAGCTATTGAGACAGAGTCTCTCACTAGACCTGGAGCTCCTGAATTTAGCTAGATTGGCTGGCTATCGATCTCTCAGGGTTGTCCTATATCTTTTTTAGTGCTGGGGCTATAGGCATGTGACACCACACCCAGTTTTTTTTTTAATTTTGTTTTGTTTCATTTTGGTCTGGGTATTGAGAATTCAAACTCAGGTCTTCTTGCTTGTGTGGTAAAAATGTATTGATTGGGCCATATCCCCAGCCCCTAGTATGGATCTGCTCCTGCTCCCATGGAGTTCACTGTCCCAGGCCCACTCCAGCTCAGGTCACTGGCACAACCTGTCTCATCACAACGGTGTCTCCTCTGCTTTGTCTATAGTCTCCTTATGTGTAGTGTGTGGATTTATGCTTGTGCTTTAAGATGTCCTTATTTTTTATGATAGCCTTTTATCTTTACGTGTTTTTCTAAAATAATCAAATTGCAGTTTATAAGAGCTAGGATTGTACTTTTCTTGCTTTTCCTTTTTCTTGATAGTCTAGGCATGCTTCACTCCTGTCCTGTGCTTGTGTATGCCACACCTGCACATAACCACACACATTTGCATGCACACACATGCACATAATTCATACACATGCATGCACACACATGCACATAACTGCATCCATGTGTATGCACAGACATGCACATAACTGCTTACATGTACATGCACACACATAACCACACAGACATGTATGCACACACATGCACATAACTCCATACACATGCATGTACACACACGCACATAACTGCATACATCTGTATGCACAGGCATGCACATAACTGCACACATGTGCATGCACACACATGTGCATGTACACATATGCACATAACTGCATATACATGCATGCACATACATGCCTATAACTGCATACATATGCATGCACACACATAATGATATTTTATTTATGTTTCAATAGATAAAGCTTTCCTGAAGATCAGAGTGCAAAACGAAGCCACTAGAGGTCAGGCAATGGTGACACACACCTTTAATCCTAGAATTTGGGAGACAGAGGCAGATGGATCTCTGTGAGTTCAAGGCCACCGTGGGCTACACAAGATCAGTGCAAAAAGAGATCCAGGTGGTGGTGGCTCACACCTTTAATCTCAGTACTAGGGAGTCACATGCCTTTAATTCCAGCACTAGAGGGCAATATAAGATGCAGCGAGACAGAGGCTTAGAGCTCAATCTGCAGTCGCCCAGCCTTTGTAGAGGTAAGACTTTTCTAGTGGCTTGGCTGTTTTGCTTTTCTGATCTTCAGTTTGAACCCCATTATCTTTCTCTGGGTTTTTATTATTCATGCTGCACACACTTGCACATAACCGCACACTCACACATGCACACACATGTACATAACTGCACACACATGCACATAGCTGCACACATTCACATAACTGCACACATGCATGTGCACACATGCACATACATGCACATAACCACACACATGTACACATACATATATGCATATAACTGCAAACATATGCATACACACATACACATAGCTACACACACATACTCACACATGCACGTAACTGTACCCCTATGTGTGCGCATGCACACACACACATACACATGTACATAGCCTTCTCACTAGAGTAGCAAAAGACAGATGTATTTTAAACCACCATTGAAAACACCTGCTGGGAGTTCTTATGAAGCCCTGAGGAGGAAGGACCCCCATCTAGGGACGGCTCAGAAAATGCAAGTACTTCACAGACATACTGCAAAATGTAAGGAGAGCACGGGACAGGAACTGGACCTCCTATGTGTTTGGTGGAAGGAGAGCATGGGACAGGAACTGGACCTCCTGTGTGTTTGGTGGAAGGAGAACACAGGATAGGAACTGGACCTCGTGTGTGTTTGGTGGAAGGAGAGCATGGGACAGGAACTGGACCTCCTGTGTGTTTGGTGGAAGGAGAGCATGGGACAGGAACTGGACCTCGTGTGTGTTTGGTGGCAGTGTTTTTTTATGGGCATCAGAACCATTATTGAACAAAATTAAGTATAAATGTCTTATGGACTTTCCGAGTTGTTATTTAGCTGCTATTCCAGTGTCTAATGCTGAAATGGCAGGGGCTGGTATTGTTTGTGATATGTTTTGTGTCTAATGACCAAAAACTATGTGACTATCTCAATATGCAGCCTATGATGACTGCATTGGTATATACAATGACTTTATTTAGATTTCAAATTCCATTCCCTTGAAAATGAGCATCAAGGACTACATAAACAATTGAATTTAAAATATGAAATTATTCAACTGGAATTTCCAACAACTTGGCCTTTCTCTGTTATTGGTACAAGGTCCAGAATAAACTGTTTTAGGGAAATAAGCAGAAGTTTGACTTACGTTGAATTCTTCAGCTTTCCTAGATTAATCTTATAAAATACATAAATACTTCATAATAGAGTAAACCACACATTCTTTGCATAACCCATTTGGGTAAACTGAAAATTCTTAAAAGAAAACATAGTTTTAGTATGTGTGGTATATGAACATGGGGGGGGCATACATGCATCCTTACACATTGGTGTGGTAGTCACATATCAATGTCATATGTCTCTCTTGATTCTTTGTTGGGACCATTTGGAGTCCTGGCCTCCAGCTGCTAGCCATCTTTACTTTCCTTCTGATTTGAGTTACTAAAGGCTGTGCCAAAGTTGTTTACCAGCTCTTCTTCATGAGCACGTGTTGCCTTGCCTTAAGGGTCAGAGGATAAGGTTTTCACCTGTTGGCCCACCTGACTGTTGGGTATACAAGCCTCCGTGGTTCTATTGAATAAAGGGCTTCTTACCAGTGACTAGAGGTCCGTTTCTCTGTGTGTGTGTGTCATTGTATGCCTGAAGCTCACGAACTGTACAGTAGTGCATAGAGCGCAGACAGGCGTTGTGTGCGCTGCAATTCTTTACGTTGTTTTTTCAGGCAGGGTATCTCACTAAACCTGGCACTCACTGATTTGGCTAGACCACTGTGTAGTGAGCTCATGGGGTTTTCATGTGTCCATCTCCCCAGTGCAGAGACTACAGACACATGCCTGCCACATCCGGCTTTTGTCATGGGTGCTGGGGATTCAAACTTGGGACCTTATGGTGTAGCAGGGACTTTGCACACTCAGACATCGATCTGGTTCCCATAATGGCTGCTTAAGTTCCCTATCTGGGCTTTGTGGGACATTTGGTAATTGGTCTTTCTCAGCATCCATCCCTAGATCTTTACCAACCCCGCATCAGACAAAGGTCTGATCTCCAAAATATATAAAGTACTCAAGAAACTGGACATGAAAATTCTAATTAACCCAATTAAAAATGGGGTACTGAACTGAACAGAGAATTCTCAACAGAAGAAGTTCAGATGGCCAAAAGACACTTAAGGTCATGCTCAACCTCCTTAGCAATCAGGGAAATGCAAATCAAAACAACTTTGAGATACCATCTCACACCTGTCAGAATAGCTAAAATCAAAAACACCAATGATAGCCTATACTGGGGAGGATGTGGAATAAGGGGAACACTCATCCATTGTTGGTGGGAATGCAAACTTGTGCAACCACTTTGGAAATCAGTGTGGCGGTTTCTCAGGAAACTGGGAGTCAACCTACCTCAGGACGGGAATATACCCAAGAGATTCCCAATCATACTACAAAAGCATTTGTTCAACTATGTTCATAGCAGCACTATTTGTAATAGCCAGAACCTGGAAACAACCTAGGTGCCCCTCAATAGAAGAATGAATAAAGAAGGTGTGACACATATACACTTTAGAGTACTACTCAGCGTTAAAAAACAATGACATCTTGAATTTTGCAAACAGTGTTTTATTCCGAAATCCTGTTTCCTACTTGTGTGGTTTAAGTTACAGTTGGCCTCCCATCCAAGTACGAAGAAGTCCTGCTCAGCTCCTGTGACCAGAAATGATCCAGCACACTCAGGGTAGTTTACACTACTAACAGCAGGGCAGTGAGATGACTCTGTGGGTAGAGGTGACTGCCACTAAGTCTAACGATCTGAGTTCAAGCCCCACGCCTCACACGGAGGAAGGAGGGAACTGACTCCAAGTTTCCTCTGACCTCCCCTTGTTATTGTACCCCCGTTGCTCCTCCAAAATCTTCTGAACTAATTTAAAATCCAATTAGATTTCTAATGACCGAGTTCAGATTTTCAATGACAATGACTAAGTAGCTCTCTAATCCCAGCAAGGCGCTCTCCCGAGGACTCATCCCTAATGGCTTTATCCCTCACAATCTGAGAGTGTTATTTCCATGAAGCTGAAAAGTCATCCTGTGTTCATCTTAATATCTGAGGTTATTTATATTTCTGAGGGGTGCAAAATCAATACATGAATTTGTATTTTAAAATTGCTCTTAATTTGTCAATATGAGAAATCAGTATTCAATTTAAAAGGCACAAAAAGATAGATTAAAAATAGTTCTCTTGGGTCTGGAGAGCTGGCTCAGCAGTTAAAGAGAACTGGCTGCTCTTCCAGAGGTTCAGAGATCTGTTCCCAGTAACCACATTGTGGTTCACGGCCATCTGATGGCCTTTTCTGTCATAATTCTTCCTTACTATTTCAGTTTCCCTCCTTGAGAAAGCCACTAACTCCATCTGTTTGTGTAGTCTATATGTAATCACTTAAGATGTGTTTTTTCCATTTAATAGACACCTCACTGTAAATATAAAATTGCTTTACAAATAAAGCTGTTTCATTGCCAACCTAATCTTCCAAACTGAATCTTATCTCTCAGTGTGAAAACACTCTGATGTCCACCAGGGTTTCTGGTGTTCCTTAGCATTGTGATAACTCCTCCGGGTGTGATAATGCTCAGAAGTACATTGCTGTTTCAATATAATTTTTTGCTCTCCTACTCTGTGTGTCTATAGAGTGCTAATCTACTCCAAATATGTAGGCATTCGTTTCTCTTTTGTGTCCGTATGTGTGCTTGCAAGGTGTATGTAGGTGGCCTTGCACCTTTGCGTGCACATCAGCCGGTGAGGGTGTCCCACTCCATCACCTGCATCATTACTCTCTAGAGGACCTCACCTGGACCTGGGCTGGTGGGCAGGAGCCCGCCAGTGGTCCTGTCTGTGGCTGTCACAGTACTGAGGTGGCAGTTGTGCGCATTCAGCCATGCAGGACTTTCCATTTAGGTGTTGGTGCAGCGAGCCAACCCAGCTCCACTACTTCAATAATAGCATTTTAAACAGATGAAAATTCTCCATAGCAGGTACTGATAACTTTGGAGAAAGATCCAGGCTGTCCAAGCCTATCTCACACCTTGCTTGTGTTGGACTTTTGGTCCGTAGTGCTAGTTGTAAGATGAGTAATGTCTAGGGTCTTCCTTGCATCCTGATTTCCTTTTCTTTCCTTTTTTTCGAGACATTTACCATTATGTACCCCAGACTAGATTCAAACTTGTGAAAATCCTTTTGCCTCTGCCTCCAAACTGCTGGGATTACAGGTGTGTGAGCCACCGTGTTCAATCTGGCTTTCACTATAACATCAACTTACAAAGTTATTTCCAACTACTTAGAATGTAGTACAAAACTTATAAAAATGATGAATCGTACCTGAAGACCAACTATATCTAATCCTACTCCGTTTTAAACAAAAGACATACTTATAGAATCATCACTTGAACTCTATGTAAAAGAATAGGCTTTATTTCCCTTGACAAATAGAAAATATAAATCATGGCCAGCTAAAGCTGTTTTCTCAAGATAGTAGAAAATCAAATGCTAGGAAAATAGAGTAGAAAATTAATCATGGAGAATACAGAAGGCTTTAAGACACAATTATTCAGAACTAACTAGAACAGGTACAGCACCCAGCAATCTTATCTGACCTGTGTGACATTGCCACTGTCATCCTAGTTCCATAGGAGTTTGAGTTATTTGTTATATTTTATTTTCAACAGCAGCTTCAAGTTCATTTACATATTAACCCTACAAAGTAAGTACTCTTCTCTCAATAGGGTCTGGCACACCTTTGGAAGTCAAATGGGGCCTTTGATACAAAATGTTGCAATTTGAAAGCCAGTTGCTCTCAAAATACTTGAAAATGCACATTGACATAATAAATGGCCTCCCAATTAAGTCCCTGATTTAAATAAGTGAAATTCTTCCAAATATTCTAGAACTTTTCCAGTCGTTTTAAGAATTTGTTCCAAACCTTTTCAGACGTGTCCGTAGCACACACTGCTCTATCTCGGCCCCACTTCCTTCCTTACCTGCCCACTCTCCACACTGCACAAATCACTCTTCTGCATCCGTGTCTGTCTGGTTTGTACTGTGATCGTGAGTTTACCATGGTCGTCTGTGTAACCAGGAGTTTAACCAGGGCCCTCTATGTGACCAGGAGTTTAACCAGGGCCCTCTATGTGACCAGGAGTTTAACCAGGGCCATCTGTATGGCCAGGAGTTTAAACGGGACCATCTGTGTGACCAGGAGTTTAACCAGGCCCTCTATGTGACTGGGAGTTTAACCAGGGCCATCGGTGTGATCAAGAGTTTAACCAGGGCCATCTGTGTGACCAGGAGTTGGGAGCTGTGCATTGGAGCTAGTAGTCTTAGCAATGGGTGCACAGTCTCCCTACCCAAGAATCTCTCAGTAGCAGTAGCTCAATGGTAAAGGTAGCACCCGGTGAGCCCCTCTGTCTTTCATGACTGATTGTTGATAAGACCTGTCTTGCGTGGGTTCAATGTATGAAAACTCAGGGTATTTCTCTCTCTCTCTCTCTCTCTCTCTCTCTCTCTCTCTCTCTCTCTCTCTCTCTCTCACACACACACACACACACACACACGCACACATGTACAAGTGATGGGAAGCAGCGTACTGTAACAGAGTATCAGTGATTAGGCAGTGTTTCTAGTAAGCAAGAAACAGGGGTACACAGATTCAGTCTTCACACAGTAAGGAGGCCTGGGAGCTCGCTCCCCTCCCAAAACCGCCAGAGTTTCTATCAGTCATGGAAAGTAGAGAGAGAGAGAAAGTACTTCTAACTTGCATTTGCAGTTACTTTGTCTGTTACAGAAACAATTTCAGGAAGGAGAGGCTTAATAGGCCCACAAAGGGCACAGCCCATGGTGATAGGAGAGTCATGAGGGCTGGATGGCCTAGTCCAAGGCAGCACAGGGCTTGTTTATATTAGGCCCCCACCAGGAAGCAAAGGTGGATGTTACCTTCAAGGCTTACCCTAAGCTTCCCACGTCTGTCAGCGACACTGCAGTCCCAGAGGCCCCACAACCTCCCCCAAGGAGGGGGGACATGTGCCACTCACACCACACTCTAGAGTTGGTGATGCAGATCTCGGTGAAGCTTGGGCGTTACTCATGCCATCCACCTTGAGTTGTCAGACAGGATCTCTCATTGGCTTAGAACTTGCTGTCCAGGGAGCCTGGGAGACTTCCCTGCCTCTGCCCTGCCACCCCATACCTAGATTACAAGCACAGGCTAGCATGCCTGGTCCTCCAGAACATGCACTATTTTCATGGCCAGCACGTTACCGACCAGCTGTTACCTCAACCCCGGAGCTGACATTTGTGTTGAGAGCATGTGGGGTAAGAGACAAGTTAGCAGCATCCTTCTGTCCGATGTCATTCCCGCTCATCAGAGGCACAGAGAGGCAGCCCTTCCATGCTGGTTATAGATGCAGCCTCGCTGGAGACACCGACTGGGGAGGGGCAGCTCCTTAGCTGACTCGTTAGGCACTGACAGGTGATCTGTCAGAGAAGAATGAGTCTCGGAGCTTCCGTGCTCGTGCTAATGCTTCTTATTAATGTCCGTTCAGGGTGGATGATATTGAACTTCCACCTGCCACAAAGAAAGAAACCTATAAAAATGAATCAGTTTCAGGATGAGGATAGAAAGCTGTCCCCAGACGGGAAGCTGAGTGACAGCCGTTGGAAAATGAAAGCAGCCTGCAGCTGGGATGTGCACTGGGCAAATAAAGCTCTATTGCCACCTGGGACTTGGTTTGGTTGGTGATTTTCCCTTTACTGGTGGCGTGTGTGAACTTGACCCAAACAACTCTCTGTGGGCACCTTACTCACTGTGTGGACTCAGAAGAAAAGAAAATCGAATCCAAACTTCTAAACACAGAACCTGAATGGTCAATAGAGTCTACTTATCACTGGTCCACCAGTCAGAATGTGTGTGCCTGTGTGTGTGCATGTGTGTGTGTGTGCATGTGTGTACATGTGTGTGTGGATACATGTGTGTGTTCATGTGTATGTATGTGCGTGTGTGCCTGTATGTGTATGTGGGTGTACATGTGTGTGTGTGCATGCATGTACGTGTGTGTGGATGCATGCCTGTGTGTTCATGTTTATGTATGTGCGTTTATGTATGCGTGTGCCTATGTATGTATGTGTGTGCCTCTGTATGTGTGCATGTGTGTAAGTGCATGCATGTATGTGTATGTGTGCATGCATGTGTGTATGCATGTGTGTGTTCATGTGTATGCATGTGTGTTTGTGCATGTGTGTGCATGTGTGTGTGTGTGGCTTATCCGGTCTTCTGCTGAGTACTGCTTCAGAAGCCTCCATGTTTGGGGTCAGAGTTCAGCACTCTTTTTCTATAAGGTTCAGGAAATAAAGATTTTTGATTTTGTAGGTTGGGTGACTTCTCATACAACCATCAAAATGGACCATTTTAACACAAAATTGACCACAGACTATGAGCATGTAAATGAATATTTGTTTTTAAAAAATTCTTACTTATGGATACTAAAATTTGAA
Organism: Microtus pennsylvanicus; assembly: GCF_037038515.1. NCBI lineage: Eukaryota > Metazoa > Chordata > Mammalia > Rodentia > Cricetidae > Microtus > Microtus pennsylvanicus. The sequence goes on along the minus strand of NC_134585.1, from coordinate 67,541,405 downwards.
TTTTGTCTATTTTTTATGTCACAAATGTGATACTGTGATTTGGATTTTTTTTGTTTGTTTGTTTGTTAGACAAGATCTTTCTACATAGCCCAGGCTAGCCTCAAACTCACAATTTCCTGTTTCTGCTCCTCCAGGGCTATGATTTACAGGTGTGTACTTCCATGCCAGGCTCTATCTGGGTTTTTTAAAACTACATAAGGATGGGAAACCCAGTAGAAGGAGGCAGAGGTTCAAGGATCCAAAGCAAATTCCAGACCAACTGGGGCTACATAGTGACACCCTTTCTCAAAACAGATGAATAAAGTAAAAGTCACACACAGCTCAGTGACTGTACATGAGTAAGGGAACACTAGCTCTGCTGGTGGAAAACAGCGCCCCTCCCCGTCCACTCTGGTCTGTGTTACGGTGGGAGAGTAGACATGAGGTGCACAGTCCACAGGTCTGGAGTGTCTCGTCCTGTCAAACGCTTCAGGAAAGGTCACACGTCGAGCTGGTTAGAGAATGAGGTTTTATTACTGGGGTAGCTCAAGCTCAGACATTTTGGGGGAATAAATGAGCATTCTTGGTGGGCTCCCCAGCCCCACAGGTGGAAGCAAACTGCATTGTGCCCAATGGGGCATGCAGTTACCCAGGAACAGAAAGCTCTGACTGTGGACAATGGACAATAAACTGGACACACGTGAGTGAGCAAGTCTGTCAACGGAAGCATCTTGAGAAGGAACTGGGGAAGACGGGCCTGGAAAGAGGATGTGGAGCTCAGCAAGGAGTGGACCTGCAAGTTAGCATGAAATGACATTCAGGAAGTGAGGTGGTGGCCTGGCTCCAGTTGTGAGAGAAATGTCGTGTGTCCCGATGGCATTTGATTACAGAACAGTTTGGCAGAGGCAGAGACTGCTTGCAGGAGCCCAGTTAAGAGACCAGGGCAATGGTTTGAAGAGATGATAAGAGAACCTCGATGCACACCAGGCAACAAAACCAGCAATTGGGAGGTGGGTGAAGGCCAGATCAAAGAGGAAGTCAAGAGAACTTGCAGGTTGAATGTAAAAGCTGCTGAGAAAATGGGAAATCACAGGAAGCTCCCAGTGCTTTAAGTTCAGGTGACCATGCTTGTGTCATAGTCATAGTTAGAGACGTAAGGGAGGGAAATTTGTAAGCGCATATATAATTGGGATTCCATTCTTATGTTTGGAATTTAGATACAAGGGAACAAAGTGCTTTGCTAATTTATCTTGACAATGCTTTCATGTCTGAAATCCTTAGTCTGAATAGTGTTTTAAGAGTCTTTGTTTTGGGAAAATGTGACTTTGATAGGAGGGAAGTAATGAAGAGAGTTGGGCCTATTTCTCCATCAGTTTTCACTCAGGGACCCCAAGGGACACAACCCACTTCTTAATTTCTCCAGTGGATCTTAGCATTTGCCGTAACCGGGGAAAGGAGCCCACCTGAGGAAAAGGTACCCAGGACTGCCCTCCAGCTCAGATATGGCTCAGAATCACTCAGACAGAGATTCTACAAACCACTTATTTCAATATTTGTCTTGGAAGTTACTTTTTTTTAATTATCCAAATCAAATACTTGATCTAAAACCCACCTCACTTCCTGTAGAGCACAGGCATGGTGGTTGCCGCCCTGAGCTCAAAAGTCAGAAACAAAGATAAGCCTCAAAGCTTGTAGAGGCAGAAGTGGCTGCTGTGTTCCTTGACCCAAACCATTTTACACAAGCTGTATTTTATATTTTGTTCAAAAAGAAATTCCAAGAAACTTTCTAAGCTCTGTATTTTTTCCCTGAAGAGAATATGGGAGAAGAGGCAGGAGTAAGTGAGTAATGAAATAGTAGGCGATTATAGAAAATGCTGTAATCACCTGGAGGTACATGCATGAGCACACACAGACACACACGGATATACAAGCAGACACACAGACACAAATACATACAAAGATGCCCTCACATCTCACCTGCGCTAAAGCGTGAGTGTACCCACATGCCTCCAAATCAGAGTATTCTGTTTTGAAAATTCTCTTGTACAACTTTTAATCCTATCACATAAGATGTTGGTGTTTTATTTTCTTTTTTCTAAGCAATATCTGCCATACAACCAAGACTGCCTCGAGATCATGGTTCCCCCGCCTCATCTTCCTGAAGGCTGGGATTACAAGTCTCACAATGACTGCCTAGATGGTTTTTTTTTATAATAGATTCGTAATTGTTTCCAACTAAGAAGCCGCAGAGTTGCTCACTTTAATGATAGCTTTAACTTTTAAGCCATTGATAGTGGAACACAACATCATACTGGGAATAGGGAACACTTTATTTTGAAGACCTTGGGTGTCAGGGCTGAGGAGATGGTTCAGTAGTCAAGAACACTGGATGAACCTTCAGAGGACTGGGGTTTGAGTCTCCATCTCCACATGGCAGCTCACAACCATTTATGATTATGGAAAGAAAATGTCTACTTGATGTTGGCGTATGCTAATCCCTAGAAATGTTTCCCACATGAACCAAGAGAGAATAAACACTAGAGCTCAAAGCAAGTTCTTGTCATGGTGATTTGACTCCCCCACTTGGCCTTAAGTCCCTGACTGAACGAATTCACCCGTCCTGCCTTTCAGAACTGTTTGCTGGAGGTGGCTTATAGCTGTTATCTTTCTTTCCCTACATTTTGTATGGTGAAGAAGTCACTCAGGATGCCTTTTAATTCTCCGTTCCTTTCTGTTCTCAGGAATTGTACGGACGTTCTGTGCTGCATGATCTTCATACTGTTTGTTGTGGGCTACATTCTGTTAGGACTCCTTGGTGAGTAACCACAGGTATAAACAATACTAACCATTTGTTAGTGGATCAACAACGCCAGTATCTCATTTTAAACATGAGTTGTTTTCTTCTTGTTATGGACGTTGTCTTCTCTGGACTTGTTTGGTAGTGATACAGGACAAAATTGGCACGGCGCAGAGTGGCCAGGTGGAAGCTAAGACAGCAGCAAAGAGAAAAGACAGGTTTCTAGTTCCTTCTTTAGTAATTTCTACCTTTTAAATTCCAACGAAGAGCTCATTATACCAGGGCTGCTGCTGGCTGTAGGAACTGTTACCTAGGGCGGTTGGGCAGTTTTTAAACGTGTTGATTCATAAGCTAGACAGGGTAAGGGCAATGATTATCAATTTCACCAGCTAGTTCATTCTTTAAATTGAACCCTGTTCTCTTTACCTACCAAGAAAGAGGCACTCTTGTTTGCTGTTAGGTTAAAGATTTTTCTAGAACACAGAAACAAATAAGACAAACACATGATTGTTTTAAAGAAAATAGCACAAAAAGAAAACAAAAAAATCATTGTGCATTTTCCTGTAAAAAGATCTTATAATTGTAGTCAGTACAGCAGACAGTTCCACCAGGAGATGTCATCCTGTATCCCAGGAACTGACTTAAGAAGATCTGATTTGCCTCTGTAAGGGTAAGAGCCATTTCCATCAGATCTCAGCAGCAATAACTATTGACCTGTGGTTATCATGGAGAGAAACCTGCACCATGTTACAGAACACTTTCTTTTTACCCTCTAGTAAGAGACGTGTGAGAAGGGAAATTAAAAGTAACTCTCCAACTTAATCTCTGTATCACCATACAAACAGAATTGTATAAAATTTAGGACAGGAAAAGAAAAATTTAACAAGCATTAACACAGAAATAAATAATAAGCTTTTATAAGGGCTCAAAGAATGTCCCTCTTGTTCTTAAATATTTAACTTTGTAACTTCTAAGCATTACTGTAGATTGAATACAACCTCTAGGTTGATTAAATATTTAACTTCGTAATATCTACGCATTACTGTAGATTGAATACAATCTCTTGGTTGAATATTATCAAGTGTTTTATAACTTCAAGACACATTATTCCTAGTTTACATAAATATTGGTTATTTTTGCTACTGTCATAGAATTGAAATGTGTTGTGTAAGATGAGGAGAATTTGGAACTAGGCAGGGCTAGATTCTCATACTCTTTTGTGGGGTACAGGTAACTGTTTAACCAGCTCGCTCACCTGGGAAGAATAGAAACACTCCCTGAATTTCCAGGCTAGTTATGAGGGATGAACTGCAATGCCCAACCATGTGGGCAGTGCCGGCGAGAGTACTAGACAGTGCATAAATAATTTAGCTCTTTGAAATTGCAATAAATTTGTTTTAAGCATGATTTACAATGTTGTTTCTGTTGCAACCCATAATTTGGGTTATTAAAGTTTGAGTGTACACAGGAACTCCCCAAGGGGCTTCTGCTGTGAGCAGAATACTTCCACACAAGGCCTAACTCAACACTGGTTGAGTCTCTCTGTAGGGTAGGTGTCTGTTCTTATAGGGATTGTCAAAGTCACAGCTGCCCCTGGCAGGGTCAGTGGGGGAGCACCCAGCCACCTCTGTCCATGGCAGGATCATAACAAGAATTTCACCTTTTTGTTCAAGATCTCCAGATTTGATTTGTAAATGTTTTGATTCATATAGAAAATTGGGGAACAGGTTTTCCTCAATCAAAGTCAATATTCAATATCAAATTAATTCAGCATTTCTCCCAAATTAATCCTGATACCACCGCTAGAAACAAAGGACTCAAGAAATTCTCTAAATATCCACATACTTAATCTATCCCTCAGCTATAGCTGGCTTTGCTGGTTTGAGTTCAAGATATTGTCCTAACTCCTGGCTATATCCAATGGGAGGTTGGAAGAGGACCACAGGGGTACTGTCGGCAGGGGCAATGTTAAGAATGTTAACAATGGCTGTAGCACCGAAGAATGAATGGGTTCCCTTGAGAGGTTGTTTTCACTGTGATGATATTTGTACTGTGGGGCCTGGCCATCTCCATTAGATCAGGACCTTCACGGGTTGGTCATTTATCTGTGATCTCTCCGTGAGTGTCACCATGCCTATTAGTTATGTTTCTGTCGCTGTTATAAAGTACTACATTCAAGACAGAAGAAGAATTTTATTTGGCTTGTGATTCTGTGGAAGTGAGGCCTGGCAGCAGGAAGCTGGGCACCCACATCTCTTAGCGCGAACCCTAAGCAGAGAGAGAAAACCAGAAGTGGCATGAGGCTTAACTCTCAGTGCCATCCCCAGGGATTTGCTTCTTCCAGCAATAGCGCACTTCCTAAGCCTCCCAAATAGCATCGTCATCATGGGGACCAAGCGTTCAAAGACTCGAGACCATGGGCAGCATTTCTCATTCCTTCACACCACGGAGGAGCCATTTCTGTTTCTCACCAGAAACCAACCAGGCAGACCTTGTTCTGAAATGGAATATTAGTTTAAGATATGTTACATTCGCATATGCTATGTAATATTTTTTTAATGATGCAAAGATGTGTTGCATTTGTTTAGCTCTGTAAAGCTGTGTTACTTTGCCTGCCTAAAACACCTGATTGGTCTAATAAAGAGCAGAACAGACAATAGCAAGGCAGAAGAGGGTAATGAGAGGCTGCCGGACAGAGAGAATAAGTAGGGGGAGAAAGCGAGAAGAGGGGGAGCAGGAAGAGAAAGAGAGGAGGATGCTTGGGTCACACAGTCACACAGCCAGCCATGCAGTAAGAGGTAAAGAAAGGTATAGAGAAAGGCAAACACCCAGAAGCAAAAGGTAGATGGGATGGTTTAAGAAAAGCTGGCTAGAAATTAGCCAAGTTATGCTGGGCATTCATAAGAAAGAATAAGTCTCTGTGTGTTTATTTGGGAGCTGGGTGATGTGAGTCTTCAAAGAGTAAGAGTTAAAAATAAACAAAAACAAAAAGCCCCACTAGCCTGTTCTCAATGCTCCGCGTGGATTGTGAGCACAGGGTGGTGCCTGCGCGTGAGCAAGGCACTTAGCACTCCGCTGACAGAATCTTTGACTGAGTGGATGGAGTGGAGTCTGGCTAGAAGGGAATCCAATCTTGCTGAATGATCACGTGAACATTAAGGATAGAAACTCTCTTTGTACTCCTTCACAGGTGGTTGCTGGTCAATTACTGCACTAACTAGAAAAAAAATAGGAATTCTTGTTATGCAAATTGCTTTCTGCAAACCTTGGACTAACATTATATACATAAAAATTGTGACATTCAACAATCTTAACATTCAACAAATTTTCATTTTGTTTCTCTCGAAGCGTTAGTCCACAGTTACATTTCCTTATGAAATACCACAGACTGGAGCCCAAAGTCTGTTCTGGGTTTTTAATGTTTTCCTGGAGTAATTACCCTTATTAGCTGAGAAGATGGGAAGTTAATAGGGACATTCATGCAGGCGAGCCCAGAACTCTGTCCTCCTGCTGTGAGAAACCCAAGAGTCATGAAAAAGCTTCCAGGATGGGGTGAGGGTGTCTGGACAGCAGTCTGAACTGGACAAACTGGGTTAATTATTTTTGCTGGAATGCTGACTTCCTATCTGAGAGACCCCAAGTAAAAGGCAAACTTTCCCCTAAATCTCCATCTCCTCAGATTATGAGGAAATGTGTGCCTGAAGGAAAAACAGTAGAGAATCAGGCAGAGCCTGGAATCAGGAAATAGGAGCCTTGCTTAGCAAGACCTGAAGGGTAGCATTGTCTGTGTGGCATTACCTTGGGGTATTTGTGTCTGTTTTGGCCAGGAGACCTAGCTGAAAAGCTGGATCTGTCCTGATGTGAAGTCACAGGGAATTTGGCAGGTTCTCCCTTTCATCTCTTAGATCAAATTGGTCTTTTCCCATCAAGGGTACAAGAAATGGAGAAAGCCCCGATCCCTAAGCAAGGACACTCACTCATGTGACCTTTCCAGGAATAAAGATAATTCTAGGATGATTTTTGGTTATGTCTGTAGAGAAATGCCGGGGCTGTTTTATTCAAGTATAATTAAACATCATAAATTTTTAGATTTGAAAATATACAATTGACAAAATATTATAGGTATTTGAGATGTACAACATGAAGGCTTTTTAAACTGGAGATTGAACCCAGAGCTTTATACACCACAAAAAGCATTCTTTCAACTGCGCTATGGCCCCAGGCCCAGCCTGACATTTTGATGTTAGTATGTCTTGTATAATTATTATCATAGTTAAGCTTATTAGCATCCATTCCTCGGCATAATTACCTTTCGGGAGGGGCGAAAACACTTAGGATGTGCTCTTTGAGGAAAATTTCCCGTATGCGATTGCACACAGCACACTGTATGCTAGGTGTCTAGGAGTCAGTTGTATCGAACCTAAAGATTTATCATTAGAAGAGTCTTAGTCCTGATCCCATAGCCGGAATCTAGCCATGCTCCCTGCAGCTCTCTGTCTGTGCTGTGACTCGATGCTCTCACGCCTCCGCCATGTGTGCTATGCTGAACTAAACTACAGTGTGGAACTTCCCTCTACCCCTGAAAGGCTAAAAAGTCGGGCTTTTCCTGACCTAGAGATTTCTCAAAGACTCCTCACTGAGACAGGTCAGAAATTTGGGTCAGAGATGAAGGTTCTCTCTGAAGAGGTTCCTCTGCCTGCCCCCAATAATGGCATTCCCCCCCCCCGCCCCTCACCCTTGATGAACTCCCCTCCAGGCGTTGAAGGGAAGCCTCTCCCTCTCCTTCCCTTTAAGGCTCCATCCCGTTTGCTTGTATTGTTTCTATCTGCTTCCTCCTACCTCAAGGCCTTGATGTCTTCTCATTCAGATAAACCTTGTACCTGAAGGGATTATGAATTATGTCTCCTTCTGGACCAGCTGTTGCTGTCATCTCCTGTTTAATTCACACTCATATCTCTTGATCTATGTCTTCTTACCGTCCCCATCCCCTCACTCCTGGTAGCTGCTGCTCTACTTTCTGCTTGGATTCTTGTTAGAGTTCACGTATTAGTGAAATCTAGTGAAATGTGGTTGCTTTTCTGTGCCTCTGCCTTCATTCCTGTTGCCACAGACAGTCAGATTTCCTTCTTTTCATGATTTTGTTTTCTTGGTCTTTTGAGACACGGTTTCTCTGTGTCACAGTCCTAGCTGTCCTGGAACTAGCTCTTGTAGAACAGGCTAACCTGGAACTCACAGGTTTATTCTGTGTGTGCACGCACACACTTTCCTTAGCCATCCACCTGTTGACAGATTCTTAGCTTGTCTGTGTCTTGGATACTGTGAAGAACATGGAAGTCAACATGGGATGCAGACACCTCTTTATTTGTCCTCACAGATGCCCCACAAGGGATGGCTGGTGATTCTAATTTCAGTGTTTTGAACCCATTTTCCACAATAATTGAGATAATTACATTCCCACCTACAAGGTCCAAGAGGCTCCTTTTCCCCACAACCTCCTCACCACTGGTCACTCCTGCACTCAACAGGCATCCTGTGGTTCTCTTTTAGGAGCAGATATACTGAAATATTCATCGTTAGATGGAAGTGAACACAGGGGCCCGTCTTGCCATTTGCTTACATTAATACCAAAACAAACCTACCTGTCATGTCATAGCTAAGACTATTACCAAAAGTAAATTAATGCCTTCAACTAAAAGCTCACTTTAAAAATTGATTTCCATTATTTCAAGAATGGGTTGACCACACTTTTATTTCTGAAAAATGTCTTGTGCACTAATAGGATGACAAGGGTCAATATTGCGTGTCCTTTTGCTTTCCTTATGAATACAGACATGTTTATAAACTAAATCCCACACTCGTACTTCTGCTTCAGCAGTCTTCGGTTTAAAAAGGAAGCGTTTGGCTTTCAGCGGAGATTTGAGCTTGTCCATAGCCCTGAGTGATTTTGGCCTTTTGTTGGGTTTTGCTGTGCACACCTGTGCATGCCCATGCTGTCCAGACTTCTTGAAGTGTGGTTAGCACATGAGGGACTGGCTTGCACTCAAGGACACGGCCCTAAACTCATCACTGGGTGGAAGAGGCCACCTGTGAAATGACAACCGTGTTTGTCACCCAGGCAACTGGAGACGGGACTGTTTCTCAAAGCCCATCTACAGCAGCAGCCCTGCCAACAACACGGGTCTTCAGATCTGACTTCATATGCCCTATTATCTGCTTCATTGCGTTTGTAAATTGCTTGTGTTAAAACGACATAAGCGCGATGTGGCAGGCCTGTTCCATGCATACTAGAACAGTTAAGCGGTGCCTTTAAGGGGCACACGCTAATGACCTGAGAGCCAGCATCCCGGGCAGCCAGGGCTTCACGGTTGCCTTCCCTGCCCCCAACAGATCTGCAGTTCATTCTTCAGGGTCAATGTGAGCAGTCGGGTCTGATATTTTCTCCTTGACTTGTAGAGGACTTTATAATGGCTGCCACTTTTCAACGCGCCCCAAAAGCACAACCGGAGCTTGCTCTGAAAACCCCTGAAAATGAGAGAGGATGTTAGGTAGTAGCGGTGCTCTCCCGGATATTCGGGGATGAATGTTTCCTTGAGATGAGTGATAAGGTCTTTTGCTCAAATAAGGCTTTCACTTATTTGGCTGCCAACCTTTGGCCATCCTCTGTGAACTACCTCAACAGACTGTGCAAGTGCACAATTCCTCATCCTTCCCCCCTCCCCTACACACACACACATGCACGCACACACACACTATTCATGTCTACATCGGAGTCAGCTAAAGACATCCTTTTAAGTTATTTCTAGGCACGTGGCAGTTGGGTACCTGCCACATAAACATGAGGACCTGAATCCGATCTCCAGAACCCACTTAAAACGCTGGGCCTGGGGGTGCACATCTGAACCCCAGCTCTGGGGAAGCTGGGCAGATGGATCTGTGGAGCTCACTGGACAGTCAACCTAGCAGAATTGGTGAGTTCCCTGTGAAAGAGGCCCTGTCTCAAAAACACGGTGGACAGTACCTAAGGAAGGACAATCGAGGTTGACTTCCAGCTCTGTTATGTACTCCTCCAAACAAATACACACACACACACGTTATTTCTAAAAGAGTGGGCTAATGAAGGGAATAATATGATTGATTCAAGTGTATATAAATTGCTCAGAAAACTGTTATAAATTGCTCTGCAAACTTCATAACCCAGGCAGTTTACACGCTTACCCACTAGGGTATAGCGACTTAATTACTGGAGGTGTGTAATGAAGCAGAGGGCAGGCTGGAACTCCATGACACTATTCTAATGTCTCTCACACCTTCCCCTCATGGTGGCTACAATGTTAGATAAACCTGAACTCACCGCAGAGCCCAGAGTGACTTCAGTCCCAAATGTTGGGACTACAGGCATTGGCCTCCCTCCCGTGGGCTTTTCTGTGGGACCGAGTATTGGGCATCATCCCCTAGGGCTAGAGAGCAGAAACAGACGACAGAGGAGACCTACTCTTTATCATTGTTATTATTCTTTCTATATTACATCCCAACCACAGTTTTCCATCCCCCCTCTCCTCCCAGCCCTTCCCACCCCACCTCCTAGATCTACCCCTCTGTTTCCCTTCAGAAAAGGGCAGGCATCCCAGGGTTATCAACCAAACATGACATAACAAGTTACAATAAGACTAGGCACAAACCCTCATATCAAGGCTGGGAGAGGCAACCCAATAGGAGGAAAATGATCCCAAAAGCAAGCAAAAGCAACAGAAACAGCCCCACTCCCACGGTTAAAGAGTCCCACAAGAACATCAACTACACAACCATAACATATAGGACCTTGGTCAGACCCATGCAGGTTCCCTGACTGTCGCTTCAGTCTCTGTGAGCCCCTAGGAGCCCAAGTTAGTTGATTTCTGTGGGCCATGTTCTTGTGGTGTTCTTGACCCCTCTGGTTCCTAAAATCCCTCTTCTCCCTCAGATTTTCCTGTTGTTTGGCTATGGATTTCTGCATCTGTTTCCATCCACTGCTGGATGAAGCCTCTCTGATGATGATTATGCTAGGCTCAGACCTACGAGGAGAGCAGAATATCATTAGGAATCATTTCATTGACTTTTTTATCAGTCATGTGTCCTACTCTTTTTAATATATATATAGAGAGATAGATAGAATATATATATATATGTGTGTGTGTGTGTGTGTGTGTGTGTTATATATGTTTGCTTGCTTTATAACCCGACTGCTGTTTCCCCTCCTTCCTCTTCTCCCAATCCCTCTTCCCCCATCTTCCCTCTGTGCCCCCTCCATCCACTCCTTCTCTGTTTCTACTCTTAAAAGCCACCAAGGCCAATGGAACTTCACATTCTATTTCTGAAAAGCAAGTCCCAAGTCCAGTTCACATTCAAACTGTGAGGGACTAGGCCCCTTCATGAAGGAGAAATTCCAACTGTAGATGTCACAGCCGACCATCTCATTCTGTCTCCTACTTGAGCCTCAGTTTCTGCATGACAACACACATCTTATTTAATTTTGAATTAGTTCTTATTTCTCATTTATATTAAATAAGGGCATTATATATACTTTAAAAATATAGCATGCTGTCAGGCAGTGGTGGCACACATCTTTAATCTCAGCACTTGGGAGGCAGAGTCAGGAGGATCTCTGTGAGTTCTAGACCAGCCTGGTCTACAAGAGCTAGTTCCAGGACAGCTAAGGCTGTTACACAAAGGAACCCTATTTAAAAAGCAATATATGTATATATATATATATATATATATATATATATATATATTATACTTGAATATTTGATCATATTCATCCTGACTCTTCCCTTTACTTCTTCTCTGACTCATTCCTCTTCATGTCCAATTTTTTAAAAAATAGCTCCAAGGAGAGGCTGTCTGCTGGAACACAGTGGGCACACTGCTGGCCACACCCTTAAAGGAAACTGCTTCTCCTTCTCCAGCAGCCATTAACTATATGTTTACATTTCAAAAAGAAAAATGTTATTTTATTAGTGAGCATTATTGCCAGATTTTGAAAGGGACATGTAAAGTATTTGTTCTAATAATGACGTGTTGGGTACCACAGGTTTTTGGATGACTTATTAGTCAGAACAACAGCGTAACAATGCTGTTCATCACCTTGTACAAGGAGCCCGCATTTGTGAGGATATTTTCCAGACCAGATCTGACAGAGAGATGACATCTTAATTGACACTGTAATCTCTTGTTTTCCACATTGAGAGTACTTTAAAAAACGAGTGAATTTATTTCAGTGAGTTAATAATGAATTTAAGAATCATTTCAAATGTAGCCAGTATAAAAATATGGAGAGAGTCTATCATTTTGTCCATACTGTGTTTAAGATATGCTTACCTAGTGTGCATAAAACACCAACACCACGTGAACTAGGCATGGTTGTGCACAGCTGTAATCCGAGCGTTCTGGAGGTGGAGATGGAGAAACAGAAGTTCAGAATCAGATGACCATATCTGAATTCTAGCTGGACATACATTAAACCCTGTCTCAAAATATAAAATAAAATAAGTCATGTATTTCACACTTGTGCCCTGTGTCTGTTCTAATAACCCATTTAGTTCTTAGACAGGTGACTTCTACAGCAGAGAGCCTGTTCCGGAAATCCCATGTGTAGAAAACTTACACGAATGAAGTAAAATATGGATACCCCTGACTTCCTGAACAGCGTCGAACATGGTTTCTGTTGCTGCGTGTCTCCTTTCCTCTTCTTTCTGACAGCCTGGAGCACTTCCAGCTCAACACACACTGTCTGTGGCCAGGCCTCCTCACCGGAGCAGAGTGGAAAAGGTAGAAGATGCTCAGTAAACATGGCCCCAGGGCAGCACCAGGAGGTGGAGAAGGGAGCTCCTTCTTAGACACCTGTATCTTTACCTGCTTCTCCTGTCTCTGTGTGTATGAGTTAGCCTGTCCATCACTGCGACAAACCCTTGTTGACTACAGATGCTATGTGGCCAGCTGTTTTAAGTTCCTGCCTTGACTTCCCTGCAGTGATAACATGGAGCTGTGAGCTGCAATAAGCCCTTTCTCCCTTAGGTTGTCTTTTATCGTGGTATATTTATCATGGCAAAGGAAAGAAACTAAAGTAAGCTTGTTCCTAATTTATTCTTATCAGAAGGCGTCATTGGTTAGTCTACGTAAACCTTTCATTATTTAATATTTAGTAAGGAATTATTTTTTTGCATACAAATGGATGGAAATAGAAAACACTATCCTGAGTGAGGTAAGCCAGACCCAAAAAGAGGAACATGGGATGTACTCACTCATATTTGGTTTCTAGCCATAAATAAAGGACATTGAGCTTATAATTCGTGATCCTAGAGAAGCTAAATAAGAAGGTGAATCCAAAGACAAACACATAGGCATCCTCCTGAATATTAACCTTCAGCAAGCGATGAAAGGAGACAGAGACAGAGACCCACATTGGAGCACCGGACAGAAATCTCAAGGTCCAAATCAGGAGCAGAAGGAGACGACGCACGAGCAAGGAACTCAGGACCACGAGGGGTGCACCCACACACTGAGACAATGGGGATGTTCTATCGGGAACTCACCAAGGCCAGCTGGCCTGGGTCTGAAAAAGCATGGGATAAATTTGGACTAGCTGAACATAGCGGACAATGAGGAAGAATGGGAACTCAAGAACAATCGCAGTGGGTTTTTGATCCTACTGCACGTACTGGCTTTGGGGGAGCCTAGGCAGTTTGGATGCTCACCTTACTAGACCTGGATGGAGGTGGGCGGTCCTTGGGCTTCCCACAGGTCAGGGAACCCTGATTGCTCTTCAAGCAGATGAGGGAGGGTGACTTGATCGGGGGAGGGGGAGGGAAATGGGAGGCGGTGGCGGGGAGGAAGCAGAAATCCTTAATAAATAAATAAATAAAAAGAAATCCTAAGACAGTGGTACATATTTAAAACTTAAAAAACTAACTGAAATTGTATGTGAATATTCTCAAAGTCCATTCTAATAATTAAATTTACTGTGTTTCAAAAAAAAAAAAAGAAAGAAATCAATGCTGATGGGAGACCCTACTTCCCCTCAACCCACCAGCATGCGTTCACAGTTCCGGGGGCAAATGTGCAATGGCTCCCCCAAGCACCACCAGGGGATCGCGGAGGTTCTCAGAGGACCACAGTTGTCTGTCGCTGTGGTCTGCTGATTACTCTCTCCTTCATGGTCCTTAATCTGTCCTGGGTTCCAGCTCATGCCACCTGAGGAAGCTTCTGGGAGCTGCTCACCCCCACTCCAAACAAAGCACAAGCATCAACGTCTGGGTTCAGATTTCGATTATTGAGAAATTAAAGAGCTAGCATGACTGTGCCCACAGTGAATCCCAAGCCCCTACCAGACTTTCCACTTCCATTATCTTCTGCAGGCTCAGTATCCTAGGCACTTTATACCACTACTTCTGTGCTTTAGCAGCTAATTAGAAAGTGGGGATTTAAAATACGTGGATAATTTGATCTGGGTTATAGACAATAAGAAACAGATATCTAAATATGGTGAACACTCTCCAGGTCCCACTCCTTACTGAGCAGCCTTTGGCCATTGACAATTACAAGAGAAGGGAGCATCTTCGTCTTGAGGATGTGGCTCTGGCTGCCCATGTTCCTCTGAATGGCTGCACACATGAGCAACACTGACTGGACTTGTGGTCATTGAGAAAGAAGACATAAAGTTGGGAGGGAAATACGTTGAGGCGATATGGGGAGAGTTTGTGATTGAGGAGTTGGGTGGCAGCGGACACATTGCATTGTGTGTACTCATGAAATCCTCAGGAGCAAAGAAAAACCATATAAAAAGGAATCCGATGCCCAATTCCCAGCTAATGATTATTTAAAGAAACAGGGTAAAGCATTTTAGGATAAAGCTAAAAGAATAGAGTTGGATGAAATTGGATCGCTTAGCCAGTGTGTGGCAAATTAAGGCACAGGAGCGTTGTAATAAGGGTCTAACTGAGCGCCGAACACTTGGATGTCATTTACACACTATTTATAGCTCTTTCTTTATTCTGGAAAACAACGACAGAAAGACATGGTGGCTACTCAGATCTCACAAGACGGTCTTCCTAAATGAAGCTGATTTGGCCTCTGTGACATTAGAGAGAAATAGACAAAGAGAAATAGACACTAACCAGAAGAAATGAGAAAAGTACTGAGAAAAAAAAATCCTCTTCCTTACTACAATCTTCATTTGGAAAATGGATTTTTTTTACAGTCACATGCATAAGGGTGATTGAATTATGAGGCAAACTGTCAGCTCCAATAAGTGTGGGGAAGGAGATGGTGGAACAGTGTTATCAGAAGCAAAGGACCAGGATGTGTTTTCAGCTGCAGCCTAGACGTTTTAACAATGGCGTTGTTCAAACTTTGAGAAGGTAGAAAAATAGTTAGAGCAAACAGTTATTACCTAGTTTAGTGGTGGATGTTACTTTCTGGAGATTTGTCGTTCAGATGTCAGGCCAAGTTTATCACCCGCACAAAAACAAACAGAAAGGGGTGATGAGTTTGCATGAAGCAGAGCCCAGCATCTCCACAGAAACCATGGCTGAGTCCTTGTTATACTGAAGTCAGGGACACATGGTCTTTGCATTAAGCTCTGAGATTACCGGACAAATGCCTGGCAGATCTTTCCTGCCAGGTGCCTCTGCCATGTCCTTGTTTGCCTTTTGAGTGTCCTGTGAAATCAGAGAGCTGGTTGATTCACTCTGTTGAATTCTTCGGTGTTTCTCCTGTATACCCCCCAAAGCATTACATCATGCTGCCTGGAGTCAATCTATCAGCTCTGGCATGAAGTCATTTGTGCTGGAGCTTTAGAAAAGGCGTCTTCTTTTCCAAGAGGGCTTTTGTCTGTGCCCTCTCTCCTCCTCATTTTAATAACTGTCATTTTCTAAGTGCATTACCTCATGTTTTGGCTGCAGCCCAGATGAATCAGGAGAGAAGAAAAATGTGCTTTCAGACCAATTCATCCATATTTTATTTTACTTTTCATTAAGAAATTACTCTTTGAAGAAAATCAATAATGTTCTATGACTGAGGGGGAAGAGGTGAGCGTTGCCGTGACAATTCTAATCTCTCGAATCAGACTGCCTTCAGCCAGATGTTGCTGATGGAAACTCTGTCCTTTTTTGTTCCTGCAGCTTGGACACACGGTGACCCCAGGAGAGTGGCCTATCCTACAGACAGCCAGGGACACTTTTGTGGCCAGAAGGGAACCCCCAATGAGTGAGTATGGCCCCTGTGCTTTGGGTGACTTTACTGTCTAAAACAGGACCCTAAACACATCAGCATCAATGCCACAGGATCTCTGAGCAAGGCTGAGACTCAAGGAGGAGGCTTCTGCTGTCTCCTTTCTTACAGGCAGCCCTAAGTGGTTGGAGATTTCCATTCTCTGCCTCTCCACTCTTATCAGTGAAAATAAAATTCTAAAGCAAGGATGGGCCCAGGAGTTTGTTAGCGGCCATATTTGGATCACATCCTTTGAGTTGGGCTGTTGTGTGGCTGTCCTGAGCAGCAGGTGACATGCCTGCGTCATATCCCACTCTTTGGTCATGTTTGTCATCGTGTTTGCAGACAACCGTTCTGCCTGATGACTTGTCCCCAGCTCTTCAGTGCTCTTTCTGCGCAATGTCAATCAAAGCAGAAGTGTCTCTGCTTGGAAGCAAGGTTTTTTTTTTTAATTGATTTTTATTGAGCTATACAATTTTCTCTGTTTCCCTCCCTTCCTCTCTCCTCCACTTCAACCCTCTCGCATGGTCTCCATGCTCCTGATTTACTCAGGAGATCTTGTCTTTATCTACTTCCCAAGTAGATTAGATCCATGAATGTCTCTCTTAGGGTTCTCATTATTGTTTAGGTTCTCTGGAATTGTGATTTGCAGACTGGTCTTCCTTGTTTTACGTTTAAAAACCACGTATGAGTGAGTACATGTGATAATTGTCTTTCTGGGTCTGGGTTACCTCACTCAAAATGATGTTTTCTAGCTCCATCTATTCACCTGCAAATTTCAAGATGTCGTTATTTTTTTCTGCTGTGTAGTACTCCATTGTGTAAATGTACCACATTTTCCTTATCCATTCTTTGGTCTAGGGGCATTTAGTTGTTTCCAGGTTCTGGTTATGACAAACAATTCTGATATGAACATAGTTGAGCACATGTACTTGTGGCACGATTGAGCATCCTTTGGATATATACCCAAAAGTGATATTACTGGGTCTTGAGGAAGGTTGTTTCCTAATTTTTTGAGAAATCACCACACTGACATCCAAAGGGACTGTACCAGCTTGCATTCCCACCAGCAATGCAGGAATGTTCCCTTTACTCCACATCCTCTCCAGCATGAGTTATCATCAGTGTTTTTGATCCTGGCCATTCTGGTGTAAGATGGAATCTCAGAGTTGTTTTGATTTGCATTTCTCTGAAGACTAAGAATGTTGGACATTTCCTTAAGTGTCTTTTAGCCATTTTAGATTCCTCTGTTGAGAGTTCTCTGTTTAGGTCTATACTCCATTTTTTATTAGATTATTTGTTCTTTTGATGACCATTTTCTTGAGTTCTTTGTATATTTTGGTGATCAAACCTCTGTCTGATGTGGGGCTGGTAAAGACCTTTTCCTATTCTACAGGCTGCTGTTTTGTCTTGTTGACCGTGTCCTTTGCTTTACAGAAGCTTTTCAGTTTCAGGAGGTCCCATTTATTAATTGTTTCTCTCAGTATTTGTGCTGCTGGGGTTATATTTAAGAAGTGGTCTCCTGTGCCAATGCGTTCAAGTGTACTTCCTACTTTCTCTTCTATGAGGTTCAGTGTGGCTGGCCTTATATTAAGGTCTTTGATCCATTTGGAATTGAGTTTTGTGCATGGTGATAGATATGGGTCTATTTTCATTTTTCTACATGTTGATATCCAGTTATGCCAGCACCATTTGCTAAATATGCTTTCTTTTTTCCATTTGATATTTTTGGCTTCTTTGTCAAAAACCATGTATTTGTAGTTGTGTGGATTGATATTTAGGTCTTTCATTTGGTTCCTTTGCCCTCCTTTCTGTTTTTTTGCCAATACCAGGCAGTTTTCAGTACTGTAGCTCTGTAGTAGAGTTTGAAGTCAGGGATCATGATGCCTCCAGAAGTTCTTTTATTGTACAGGATTGTTTGGCTATCCTGGGTTTTTTGGGAAGCAAGTTTTCTATTTACCTAAAATCAAACAGACAAAAGCCATGTCTCACATTTCCAGGAAACTTTTACCCCTTTCTCGAGATCCATTCGTTTCTTCTCTAATGGGTTTGGTGCTAGATCTTCTCACGCTTTGCCACCAGTTGAGTTTCTGTGGGTAATTATGGAGAAGCAAAAGGCCAGGTAACAACAGAGGCTCCACCAAGAAAAATACAGTCTCAGATATTTCTGCCATGGCTCTGTGGTGCCACCCAGAACTGAGAATGAATTATACTAAGAGATATGCAGATTTAAAGACAGGCCTTCGGTAAAGAGCAGAGGAATCCATGGGGTAGTATGACTCTAGACAGTGGGGGAAACGAAAGTTTGGAGGAGGGAGAGGGAACTTTTAATGATAGCAAGGCAGATTTGGAGAAAGTGTTGCCTACAGAAGGCCTCTATATAGCAGACACCTGGACTGAATTTTAATCTTAGAAACCTAAAAGAAAAATCTGAGACTTTTTACATTGTGGGGGGACAAAGAAAGAAGCAGGTGGTTAAAGAAGGAAGAAAGAAAGAAGGAAAGAAAGAAAGAAAGAATAGATGCTCTAAATCCTCAGTTCCTTTAAAACGGGCTGTTTTTAGAAGGATCTCTGTAAGGAGTTGTCCAGGCCTAAGCCCATGACCCACTTATGTCAGACAAAGAGGTGACACCCCAAATTGCAGTATATGAAGACTCTCCAGAGGTGACCCTTGCCTACCAGATTGGTCATTCAAATACAATGTCCAATAAAAATAGATTTGAAATGGAACATACCTCAACCACCTCAACAGCTCAGGTCTAACCTCTCTGCTCACCTGTGAGGCAGCTCAGGTCTAAGTGACCCATTGCAGGAAGCACTCAGGATGGAGCAGCCGCTCAGCCCACTTTCCCTTTCAGTTGCCTCTGTGTTACAGTCCCGAGATTCCCGTTTGCCTGTGCTCTATGGTGCTTGTCATAATTGCCTTTTATGTATTTAAATTTCCAAGCTGGTTGGGACTTAATTTTTGTATGAGTAGGATGAAACAGAAGCCAAACATTTTTTTCCAACTGCAAATTCAATTATTTAAAAAGATTTTGTTGGAAAACAGGATTTTTATGTTTCATTTTTTTACAAAAGTTATTATTCTATAAATAAACTTGCATACCCTTTTCTTTCTGAACCATAAGCCTATATCAATGCATTTAAGTCTTCCAGTAACTTTTAAAAGTGTAGTGTGTGTGTGTGTGTGTGTGTGTGTGTGTGTGAGAGAGAGAGAGAGAGAGAGAGAGAGAGAGAGAGAGAGAGAGAGAGAGAGAGAGAGAGAGCATGTATCTATGGATACCCGTGAGGTCAGAAGAGGGCATTTGATCCTGAAATAGCTAGTTTTATGCCAACTTGCACATGCTAAAGTCATCAGAGAAAAGAGAGCCTCTGTTAAGAAAATCCCTCCGATACGGCCCAGCTGTAGACAAGCCTGTATGGCATTTTCTTACTGATTGACTGGGAGAGCCCAGCCCATTATGGTCCCATCCCTGGGCTGGTGGTCCTGGGGTCTATAAGAAAGCAGGTTGAGCAAGCCATGGGGAGCAGTCCAGTAAGCAGCACCCTCCATGGCCTCTGTAGCAGCTCCTGACTCCAGGTTCCTGTCCTGCTTAGTTTCTGTCCTGACCTCCTTTTATGATGAACAGTGCTGGGGAAACAAAAGCTAAATAAACCCTTAAACCCTTTCCTCCTCCAATTGCTTTAATCATAGTGTTTTATCACAGCAATAGTAACCCTGACTCTAAGACAGAGCCCCTGGAATTGATGTTTCAATTATTATAATAAATGTATACCAATTAAAAAACAAAAAGTTATTTTAAATTATGCTTATAGATTTAATGGTAAGTGGAAATACTAATAGAAAATCAAACTTTACTCAATATGAAATTTGTAGGTAAGAGGCTGGAGAGGTGGCACAGGGGTTAAGAACACGGGCTGCTCTTCCAGAGGATTCAGGTTCAATTCCTAGCACCCTTAAGGAGGAACACAATCATCTTTAACTCCAACCCCTAGGGATCTGATGCCCTCTTCTGGCTTTTATGGGTACTGCATGCTCATGATGCCCAGCTCTACATGCAGGCAAAACACCCACACACATGAAATAGAAATAAAGGTTATTCTGTTTTTAACTTAAGGGGCTAGAAAGACATTCAGAAGTTAAGAGTAGTTACTTGTCTTACAGAGAGATCTCAGGAATGGTCTCCAGTCCCAGGGAATTAGATGCCCTCTTCTGGCCTCCATGGGCACTAGGCAGTACACGTAGTGCATATACACACATGCAAGCAAAACATAAGATAAAATAAACAAATCTTTAAAATCAAATATGTATAAGTGTAATTGAATAAAATATATCTCAGAAAAAGGTTAGAGTAAATTCATTAGAGTAATCACATTATTCTAAAGTATAGACTGGTAATAAACTAGGTACAAATAAATCAATTGTAAATACATTTTTCTCAGGATTGGTGATAGAATCTAGGGCTGTACACATGGAGACAAGTGTTCTGCCTGAGTCATATGTCTGGCCCCTACTTAATCATTTATCTGTTTTGGGACTGAGTCTCACTAAGTTACCTTGAGCTCTCTCTGAAACCAAGGCAATAAACTTGCAGTCTTCCCTCCTCTGCCTCTGGGGTAGCTGGGGTCACAGGCCTGGGCTGCTAGATTTGGAACAAAACCAGGTTTTTAATGTGACAGAGATAGAATTTCAAGTCAGTACCTGGAAAATTCAGTATTCAGTGAGTGGCACTGAATTGAATGAAGCTCTATTCATGGAAGTAAAACTAAACGTGTATAATAATTCATACCTAAAAGAATACAGAATCAGGGAAGTAAAACTAAACGTGTATAATAATTCATACCTAAAAGAATACAGAATCAGGGAAGGTTTTATATACAGGTGAGATAAAAATCAGAAAGCAACCCTGGCCAGGGACGTACTTATAAAACCGTGGGCCCGGAGCTCAGACCGGGATTCAAAGAGAAGGGAGGAGCCGTGTGGCTCTCTGATGGGCTCTCCTTGGAATTTTATTTGCTTTCTCTGGGTATTCTTCAGTAAGACGTCATCCAAACAAAAAATAATGAATGCTTGCAGTTCAGGCGGGCTTCAGAGGACCCAGGGAAATACAGAACAGGATGGAAAAGTCAAAACTGACAAGAAGTTTGAGCCAGCTCCACGTCAAAAAGTTTAAGCTGCACTGTGCTGTTGGCACCCGAGGGCGCCCTGCCCACCACGGCAGCATGGGAGACTCTGATCTGGGCTGTCTGGTGAAGAAAGCAGAGAGGTGAACCAAAACAAAGTAAAGCAGATAAAAAGGAGGGGAAAGACCCAAAAAAGAAGTCAAGTCAAAAATGCTAAGTGGGGAGAAAAAGAAGAAAGAAATGAAGAAAATTGATCAAAAGGATCCTATGAATAAAAATGACTTAGATAATTCTGAAAGAATTTGGGAAGTGAAAAGCTTGTGTAAATCCCAGAAGATAGATTCGGAACTAAGTCTCAAGTAGGATGGTGAAGAATTTCTGAAAACATTGAAAGGAAAAGGAACATCACTCTGCCCAATGGGAAATTAAGGACCAAAGATTCTGAAATCTCCAACCATCACTTGTAAGGCAGAAAGGGCTTGGTTGGGAATGCTGAGTCTTCTGTTTTATGCTATTTTACTGTGATCTCTTTAAGAAGTAAACACTGATTGTTTTGTAACATTAGGAGAGCAGTCAAGTGTTTAAAATATAAAGCTATGAGAGAAACAATAAAAAGTAAATAAAACTATGGGCTAAACAACATCTTCTAAACAGAACAGTAAAACTGAAAACATATCAGAAACTTTGAAGAATTCTGTCATTGAAAGTAAACCACCAAAAGGGCCAGACTCTGTGGCTCATCCCTGTCATCCCAGCACTAGGGAGGCAGAGACAGGCGGGTCTCTGTGAGTTCGAGGCCAGACTGATCTACATAGTGAGTTCCAGGACAGCCAGGACTACATGGAGAGACCCTGTATCAAATTTAAAAAACGACGACAACAACAACAACAAAAAAGGAAACCACCAAAATCATCGTAAACAAAATTAAAGCTAAGTGGCCATCCAGGGACAGCAAACACTTCCCCTTTCAACAAATGGAATGCTGGCTTTACGATCTGAACACAGAAACCACGAGGGAAAGGATGTTCAGCCAAGTACGTGCAAGGTGCTCAGCGCTGAGGGAGCTAATGTGCAACCTGATGACCTGGGTCTGACCAGAAACCCATGTAAAGGTGGAAGGAGAACCCAACTTCACAAAGGTGTTCTCTGGCTCCCATGAGTATGAGTGCACACACGTGTGCACAGTCTATCAGAGTCGGAACACAAATGCTAATATCCACTAAAAACAAGACAAAGGTCACAAGCAGGAGATAAAATCCTATGATGCCCGAGGGCAACAGGAAACTTGTTGTCAGAGTTGAAAAGGAAAATGCAAATTTAAAAATTATTTTTGCCTGTGAGATTGTCAAATAACCAAAAAGGTTAAAATGTCCGGTATTTGGTGTAGTGATAGATTAGCACCCCATTGTCAGCTGCTGGTGTTTGGTGGGGTGAGAGGTTAGCACCCCATTGTCCTCTGCTGGCAGGGTGCTAGGTGGTGGTATTTGCAAGGTTTTGTCAAATACTTACCAACACTTACTCTCTTGTGACTCAGCAGTTTTCTGCCTAGAAACTGACTGAATGAAATTTGAATCTTTTGAAACTTTGTGAGCCCTGTTAGCTTTCCATCGCTCTGAGAAAACACATAAACGAGTTAAAAGAAGAAAACTTCGCTCTGGTTCATGGTTCATGCTCTTGTGGTCCTGGACCTTTGCATCGCTTGGTGGCTTTATGGTACACTAAGGTGGAAGCCTATGGCAGATGAGG
Organism: Microtus pennsylvanicus; assembly: GCF_037038515.1. NCBI lineage: Eukaryota > Metazoa > Chordata > Mammalia > Rodentia > Cricetidae > Microtus > Microtus pennsylvanicus. The sequence continues at coordinate 67,518,514 of NC_134585.1, read as the reverse complement.
TATGATCATCTCATAAGAAATGAAAAACAGGCAGAGACCCCATCTATCTCCCCACAAGAGGCTCACCCTCAAGGATCTAACTTCCTCCCAATAGGACACACCTCTGAAAGGGTCACCGGCTGGGACAGAGCCTATGAAGCATGGCCTGTGAAAGAATTTCAGAGAGAGTCACAATCTGCCGTCACAGCCGAAACAGTCACAATGAAACTAAAGGAGCAACGGTAGGCAGGGCGGTCGTCAGAACAGAATGCAAACGTCTCCTTGTCTTCCCAGAGACTGATGACGTGGGCTCTAGGATAACATAGTGAGATACCATCCATCTGTGACACTACTGTGCATAGGGAAATGCGCCTGATGTGGCGTCAACTCAAGAAGGCAAGGTGGACCAGAGAGATGGCTTTAGTGGGTAAAGGCGCACACTTGCTGCCACACCTGGCCTCCAGAGTTCAATCCCTGGAACCCACGTGGAGGGAGGAGAAAACTCACGCCTGCGTGTTGTCCTCAGCCTTCCACAGAAGGAATTGGGGGGCTGCCTTAGAGAAGGGTCTGCTGCCCAAGCGTGTGGACCTGAGCTCAGTCCCTTCAACTCACATTTAAAAAGCTGGGTGTGGTGGCCCCAGCCTGTGACCCCAGCACTAGGCCACTAGGGGCAGGCAGATCGCTGGGGTCACCTGCTAGCCAGGCGAGCCTACTTGGTGAGCTCCAGGCCAGTTAGGAACTCTGTCTTTCAATAAAAATGTGGGTAATGCCTGAGGAATGACATCTGTGGTTGACCTCTGGCCTCTGTGTGTGTGTGTGTGTGTGTGTGTGTGCGCGCGCGCGCGTGCGTGTATGTGCGCACGTGTGTGCAAAACGTATTACATAAAGTCAGGCACTAGATAAACGTGCACACTTCTGTGCCAGGATGCAGTGGACACATCTCTGGCGAGGAAAGCCAAGCCAGGGCCACGCTCAGGTCAGTGTGAGCACTGAGTGGTTGTATTTGGGTCACGATGGCCTTGCAGCTATCCTTGAGTTATCATATGGAGCAGAGATTCCTCATAACTGGATGCAGAGCCTATGTTTGGAGTGGGCATCGTTGTACCTGGGATGGAGAAGAATCAGGCCTTTTGGGTTTTGTCTATGCCCAGCCAGATGAAACCCTGGCTCCAGAGGACACATGTGCTTTGCCTCCCTGTGTGACTTCCATTGCCTCTCGGCACAAAATTTGCTCCTGAGCTACGGTTTGAAGGCCTGGTCTTCAGTATTTTCCACCGAAAGGTGTGAATTTGGTTGATTACACCGCCACCTTCTGGCTGTTACAGGAACTTCGGCTCATGATGATTGCTGGGCTTTCAACACATGCTACAGGAGACTGAGTCAGAGACTGAGCCCAGATATCCACCACCCTTGAGACCAGGAATGAAAACAGCCACAGGATCGTTCACTAAATGACAAGTCCCACAGATCTGTTTGAATATATGACCAACCCCAAATTCCTATTGGTTTAATTTTTAAAATTTGAGTTAAAGTACTATATGCATATGGAAGGAAATTAAATGGTAAGGAAGAACCTATAACCAAAGGAAAGGCTCTTGGCCCTCCTTGCCCAGAGTCGTATTCTGTGGAGACCCTCCTTCGGGTCTCGGGCTCAGTTCTAGCAGGTTTTAAAAAGTACCTTTTAATGTGGTTCTGTTAGTTCACGTGATTTCCACTGGTAACCCGCTGTGGAAAACCGATTTCGTTCCTCTTTTTAGCCACACCCCATGTCTGAGCTTCCGTCTCCTTCTAGCCCCTTGGAGCAGCACAGTGATAGCTCCCTCTGCTTCTCGTCCTGACTGGACAGTGTCTGCGATCCCCTGTGCAAGAGGATCCCATCCCCACACACCGTCTCTGTCTTCCTTTCTCTCCCACTTTGCAGTTGCTGTATCTTTTCCTTACGTGGTCTAGTCACCTTTTACACTCGGCTCTGTAACTTCAGCAGAACCCAGCATGTCCTGTTGTATCTGATACCAGAATCTGGAGGCAATGAATGACTTTGATTTTGTTGTGACTGCACAGTCTTTCTTCACTGCCAGCCTGTTGTCCTTTCGATTCTTCCTTATATAAGATCAAATTTTGTATTTTAATAATAGTCTATGATCACACCACATTTTAATTTGTGTCTACATAGAGCGAGAGCGAGAGCGAGAGAGAGAGAGAGAGAGAGAGAGAGAGAGAGAGAGAGAGAGACTCCACCCACAGGATTCCAAGAAAATGTTTATTTGGCCATGAATTTTGTCTTGAGTATTACAATGGTCAATCTTGATCATCAGCTTGCAGCTCCCTGTTTCCTGACCATGGATGTGGTGTGAACAGTTGTCTCACGATCTTGCCATGACTCTTCACTCTAATGAGACGTGTGCCTGAATCAGACAAACTGCCTTCCTACATTGCTTTTGTATTTGTCAGAGCCACAGGCGAGAGCTGCTAATATAGGTAACCACCATCAGGACCCCCACACCTGTCCAGAGTCCCCTCCCGCTGATGACCACCATCAGGACCCCCAAATATGCCAGAGTTGAACAACTGCTTGAGTCCAGCAACATCTTAGGTCCTTCTATGCCACCATGAAGTGGACAGAACTGGTATTGTCTTCATCTCCCTAATAGGATCATTGAAATTCAAAGAGAATCTCAAATGACAGGATATATTCCATTGAATGTGTATGACTGCCACTTAGTACAGTTTGTAATAGAAAATGCAATTATTGCTTTTGTACATCACCAATGTAATACATTCTTATGTTAAAGAAATCTATAAATACAAAAATTGGATGAAGGAATATATTCCCAAATTTTAGATGTTATCATTTCCTTTTGCATATAATTTAATTCTTATTCCCACATAGTCAAATCATACTTTAATGGTCTTTAAAGTAAGTTTTTTTCTAAAATAGACATATTAATTTCTCCTTCCATTAAATATGTGTGTCAACATCATTCCCAATGACGTGATCTTCTGCCTCGTGATAAATGCTTTCTTGCTGGTGGACAATGTATTTCAACTTTTAATAATTACAAAACAGTGCATTGATTGTCAGGCAATGTGAAGGTGGTTTGAGAAGATGCTGCACCCACGTGAAGATGAAGTCAATTTTTAAAGACGATGCATTCAAACCTCCTGTGGTTTGATTCCTATAGAGCGTTCCCACCGATAAACACTATTTGTGTTTTCTTTTTTGACAGGAACAAGACCGTTTTGTTTTACTTTAACCTGTTCAGGTGTACCAGCTCCTCCGTGATGTTCAGGCTTCAGTGCCCTACTACACAGGTAAGGCAAAGGCTGCCTTCATGGAGGTGTTAACGTCTCTAACACTCAGGTGACTTGAGGATTTCCACGCTGAGTCTGTCTGTGAGGTAGGAAAAGGTAAGCCTGATGTCATGCTCATGCACATCCAGTCGAAGCAAAGGCAGAGAAGAATCCTTTCAGGGTTGCTGGGGAACCTCAGCGATGGAAACCATTCGCTCTTATAAGTGACCAGAGCAGAAGCTTGTCTGCTGGTCCAGTCATTTCTGCATCTTTGAATTCATTTATGGAGGAGTTGTAAATGTTTGGAAAAAGCCATGTTGCCTTGCTTTTTCATGATTCTTGTGTTTTTACGCTTTGATCTGTGCATCTGTTGGGATGTGCATCTCACCGTTGGGGCCGTCTAAGTAAGCTGCCTTCCCTGGAAGGCTGGATCTGCCATCATATTCAGAGAGGAGGAAATAAGCCAAACAAGATACAGAGCTCTAATTAAACCAAGTGATGCCTACTACTACACCACCAGTGTGCATAGAGAGGAAAACTGCTTAAAAAAATAATGGAGAAAAGACATAATGTTAAAATCAACTAAGATAATAACAAATGAATGAAAAAGAGGAAGGTGATGAGGAAGGAGAGAAGGGGAAACCAAAGTTAAATATAATATAATAAGAAGAGGAAAGTCATGTGATAGAGAATGGCGAGAGATAAATGCACGATTATGAATTAGAGAAAATGTGTAAATAAAATCACATAAATGTAAGAAGAGGAATAAACACAAACACTTTAATGACATAAAAACAATACTAAGAATATAATAGAAGCAAGTATAGAAATAAAAAGTCTTGAGATTGGAGGCTCCTCTCCCAGGTCGTCTGATGATGGGATCTGTGGATGGAGGGTGGATGTAGCTGGAGTTTCTGGCCATTCCTGTCATATAGGCTGGAACTGTCGCTGGCTGAGCTCCTGGGCAGTTACCTGCTTCCCTGGTTTTAGACGCTTCCTTTCTCTGCATATCAAGAGGCACGGCTAGCTTCCCTGAGCTTTGTAGCCTGTGCCACCCCAGAAGATGTTCCCATATCCCCTTCTAAGCAGAAAGATCTGTAAGGTTAAATAAATAAGTAAGCCCACTAGATAAAGCTCACCTAAGCACCGCTCTTGGCGGGCTGCTTTCTTTGAAGGATGCAGGCAGGCTCCTGCTCCTGCCGTCTTCACTTTCTTCTCCGAGTTGAAGTACTTCTCTGAGTACTCTTCTTCCAGATGGCTTCATGGATCAACCACCAAGATGCAAATCTTTCTATAATTGTTATGTTTTTGGTGAGGTCATGTGTGCACACATGTGCGTGTGTGTTAGCACGAGACCAGAGGCTGACCCCAAGAGTCCTCTATTTCTCTCAACCTTAGTTTTTGAGACAGGATTTCTCAACGAACCACTGATTCAGCTAGGCTGGCTAGCCAAAGGCTACCAGCGACCTTCTAGCGTCTGTCCTCAAGCTCTGGGACCACAGGCCTGATGCTGCTCCCGGCTTTCCACATGGTGCTAGGGGTCATAACTCAAGCCCTCATGCTTGTGCGACAGGGCTTACTGACTGAAAAGCCCAAGACCTCCATCCACCCCTCACTCTCTAGTCTCTTCTAGCCCTCAGTCACAACCATTCCTGTCTGTAACAAGTGTTTGATTGTACTTCTCCCTGTATCCAAAGGCAAACACCTTGAGGGTAAGGATTGTCATCTGTTTTACTTCCTGCTGTGTTCACATTACCTTCAAACCCCCAGAGTAATGATCAATAAATATCTATTGAATGGAGAAATTAATAATGAATGCTTTCCTATTCTTTCCACTGTGCCATACAAACCAAAGTTCCTATGATAAGGCAAAAATGCCGTTTATTATTCTCACAAATGGAGCATCCGATTCTTGTTTATAATAACAGTGTTAAGCCCGCCTGAGCTGATGATGTAGCAGCGGTGATAGAGAATCATGCTGCATGTGCCCTGTGAAGTCCGTAGGAATCACAGCTCCATGGATATATTGCAACTGCAATTTTTGCACCCTGCATCAATTGGCTCTGCAATGGTGTATTTATAGATCAGAGCTCTATTCAATGTGCTCTGTTTCTGTCAGCTGGCAGCATGGTCCAGACGTGTGTCACAAGCACTTGAAGAACAGACCGGGATCAATTAGGATACCCAGCCTCAGTGCGACCTTCTTTAGCTAATTATATGATGATTGCTTCTAATCAGCATCCCATTTGAAGTGAAAAGGTGGTCTGATGGAGGGAGAGAAGAAAGGGCAGTTACTGTTTTTTTTTTAACAGCTGATTTGTGTTTGGAATGAAGTTTGACATGATTCTCTTTGACAAACTACTTTTTTCCATTTTAATTACTTTCTTTTATGGGTTGTGTGTGCACCAGTTTGTGCGCGTAGTAGACATTGTGCATGCATTTGGAAGTGTAGGATTGCGGGGTCCCAGAAGCAGTCTCTCACATTATGTGCATGCGTTTGGAAGTGTAGGATTGCAGGGTCCCAGAAGCAGTCTCTCACATTATGTGCATGCATTTGGAAGTGTAGGGTTGCGGGGTCCCAGAAGCAGTCTCTCACATTATGTCTCTGAGGTTTCTCCTAGTACGTGCATGATCTAGTCAGCGTGGCTCCCATCGGAACGAACTTGTAGATAGTGATAAACATGGCAAAAGTCGGGAAAGCTGCCTACTTAGCAACTGTGGCTTCACCTGTCTATAGGGTCAGTCAGTAAGAAGTCTCTGCATGATCTATAATCTGCTGTAAACAGAAACTTCTCTAAACGATGCTGAGACCATTACTATCTATGGATATAAAAATATAAATATAAATATTTAGAAAGCAGTTTTACAACAGTAGCAGCTTCCCCCTAGGGTCTGTGTAGTCCCTGTTCATGCATTTTTGACCAGGTTTATAGTACCAGGTATAAATTCCTTCCTATAGAGCAGGCATCAAATCCATCAGAAAACAGCTGGTTACCCACATAATAGCCATGGTACTAATGCACCAGTAGGCATATCTTTCCGGCAAGTTAGCGTTGTGCTCACAGGGTTCACAGATGAGCAAGGCCGTTCAAACAGAACGAAAGCTATAACCGTGCTGTGAATAAGTTATTGTTGACCGCTCACCCTAAGCACAACATCTACATCACTACTGCAAGAGCCAAGGAATGTGGCAGAAGAATGCCCAGAAAGAATTTAAGAGCCAGAGGATGGAGAGGATTGCTGTGAAATACAGTCTTCTGAGCACAACGTGGCTATGGCACCCATGAGTTCATAGCAGCCATGTGCAAGATGTCACCCGTGAATGTCCCATCACAATGGGGGAGAGGATTCATGAAGCCTCAGTCCTCCCTGAACCACTGTTAGCAGCTGATGGCTGGGTGCATTGTGGGAGTCGTCGTCATCAGGAGTGTAGTCACTGGTAAGTTGCTGGTAGTCCAAACAAATAAAAAATGAAATAACCCCATATCAATAGTCATGCAAGCAAACCTAATTAAACTTAGTCTGTCCTAAAAATGCAAAAACATAGGTATAAGAAGAGAAGCTTCAGCAGGGATGGGAAGAAAGTGACAGAGAGAGTTAACAGGGCATGAAAATTCTTGCTAAACATGTATGAAATTGTCAAGGAATTAAAGTGAAAAATAGTTATTAAAGGATTGATGGGAGATGATGGAACAGGCTAGGTCTGGGGGATTTCCACACAGAGGAGTCAAGCTGATGTAGACGTGCACAGAAGTTGATGCATCTCTTGCATAGAAGTTGATGCATCTCTTGCATAGAAGTTGATGCATCTCTTGCACAGAAGTTGATGCATCTCTTGCATAGAAGTTGATGCATCTCTTGAACAGAAGCTGATGCAGCTCTTGCACAGAAGTTGATGCAGCTCTTGCAGTTAGATGTGGCTTTTGTTTCTTTTGGAAACCATAAGCAGGGAGAGATGACTTAGCTGCAGAGTGGCTAAGAGCACCCACTCCTGCTCTTCCAGAAAACCTGGGTTCAATTCCCAGCACCCATACGGCAGCTCACATCTGTCTGTTCCAGGGGATCCAACACCCTTGTGCAGACATATATGCAGTCAAAACACCAAGGCACATAAAATAAAAACAAATAAATTTAAATAAATAAAAAATCATAAGCAAAAGCAAGTTCAGCAGGCTACACCCCCTGGTTCTGCCTTCTCCTTATGGAATTGCAGTTGTATTGCCGTCACTTGGCTGTGGCTCCATGGATGACCACAGTAACTTGGTTTGTCACTGATATGCTTGCTCCAAGTCTGTTACTGTGAAACAGTTGCACAGGTGATCTCTCTTGCCCATGTCTAGAGAGTGTTGATAGAAGACCTCCCTGGTGATTAATTGTGGCAAATATCTGCATTCTGCTTTTTGTCTTATGGTGACAAAGTCTAACTACGTTTTCACAATTATGGGGAACTCATGAGCACATCCATGAATATTTCCCATGCACGTTAACAAATATCAGAAAACTTCAGTCATTTTATTCGTGTGGAAAACAAAGCAGGACTCTGACCTAGAACATATACAGACTACAGAATAATTAATCTTGAATTATGCTCCTACTAATTCAGATACTCATAAGAAAGTGTCCTATTAAAGAATCATGGCAGAGGTGGGAAAATAACACTTGCTGCTCTTGCAAGTGTTCAGCAAGTGTTGGGTCAGTTGTTCAGCTTCCCTGTCGGGTGATGCACAGCCTCCCACAACTCCAGCCCCTGAGAATCCCCTGTGCTCTTCTGGCCTCTCTGGGCACCTGCACGCACACTGCAGTACTGACATGCACCCACGTGAGTACACTCTGCAATACTGATGTGCACACACCTGCATGCACACTGCACATACTGACATGCACACACGTGAGTACACACTGCAATGCTGACATGCACCCACGTGAGTACACACTGCAATGCTGACATGCACCCACGTGAGTACACACTGCAATGCTGACATGCACCCACGTGAGTACACACTGCACATGCTGATGTGCACACACATGAGTACACACTGCACATGCTGACGTGCACACACGTGAGTACACACTGCACATGCTGACGTGTACACACTTGAGTCCACACTGCACATGCTGATGTGCACACACATGAGTACACACTGCACATGCTGATGTGCACACACATGAGTACACACTGCACACACTGATGTGCACACACGTGAGTACACACTGCACATGCTGACATGCACACACGTGAGTACACACTGCACACACTGATGTGCACACACGTGAGTACACACTGCACATGCTGATGTGCACACACGTGAGTACACACTGCACGTGCTGACATGCACACACGTGAGTACACACTGCACACGCTGATGTGCACACACATGAGTACACACTGCACATGCTGATGTGCACACACATGAGTACACACTGCACATGCTGATGTGCACACACGTGAGTACACACTGCACATGCTGATGTGCACACACGTGAGTACACACTGCACATGCTGACGTGCACACACGTGAGTACACACTGCACATGCTGATGTGCACACACATGAGTACACACTGCACATGCTGATGTGCACACACGTGAGTACACACTGCACATGCTGATGTGCACACACATGAGTACACACTGCACATGCTGATGTGCACACACGTGAGTACACACTGCACATGCTGATGTGCACACACGTGAGTACACACTGCACATGCTGATGTGCACACACATGAGTACACACTGCACACACTGATGTGTACACACTTGAGTACACACTGCACATGCTGATGTGCACACACGTGAGTACACACTGCACATGCTGATGTGCACACACATGAATACACACTGCACATGGTGATGTGCACACACGTGAGTACACACTGCACATGCTGATGTGCACACACGTGAGTACACACTGCACATGCTGATGTGCACACACATGAGTACACACTGCACATGCTGATGTGCACACACGTGAGTACACACTGCACATGCTGATGTGCACACATGTGAGTACACACTGCACATGCTGATGTGCACACACATGAGTACACACTGCACATGCTGACATACACACACGTGAGTACACACTGCACATGCTGACATGCATACACGTGAGTACACACTGCACACACTGATGTGTACACACTTGAGTACACACTGCACACACTGATGTGCACACACGTGAGTACACACTGCAAATGCTGATGTGCACACACATGAGTACACACTGCACATGCTGATGTGCACACACGTGAGTACACACTGCACATGCTGATGTGCACACACGTGAGTACACACTGCAATACCGATGTGCACACATGTGAGTACACACTGCACACGCTGATGTGTACACACTTGAGTACACACTGCACATGCTGATGTGCACACACGTGAGTACACACTGCACATGGTGATGTGCACACACGTGAGTACACACTGCACACACTGATGTGCACACACGTGAGTACACACTGCACATGCTGACATACACACAAGTGAGTACACACTGCACACACTGATGTGCACACACGTGAGTACACACTGCACATGCTGACGTGCACACACTTGAGTACACACTGCACACGCTGATGTGCACACACGTGAGTACACACTGAACACGCTGATGTGCACACACGTGAGTACACACTGCACATGCTGACATACACACACGTGAGTACACACTGCACATGCTGATGTGCACACACGTGAGTACACACTGCACATGCTGATGTGCACACACGTGAGTACACACTGCACATGCTGATGTGCACACACGTGAGTACACACTGCACATGCTGATGTGCACACACGTGAGTACACACTGCACACACTGATGTGCACCCACGTGAATGCACAGTGCACACAAATAATAAAAAACAAACCTTTAAAAGGGGCTTTAAGGGGCTGGAGAGATGGCTCAGAGGTTAAGAGCACTGCCTGTTCTTCCAAAGGTCCTGAGTTCAATTCCCAGCAACTATATGGTGGCTCACAACCATCTGTAATGAGGTCTGGTGCCGTCTTCTGGCCTGTAGGCATACAGGCAAAACAGAATATTGTATACAAAATAAATAAATAAACATTTAAAAAAGGGGGGGGCTTTAAAATTGTCATTGTTCTATGACCAAAGCCCCCAAGTGTGCACACAGAACTCTCCATCATGGGCACACACCAAAAGGATATAGAATTAGTAAAATCTAAATGAACTGAGTGGCTGTCATGTTACCTTACAGTTGTGTAGTCTTACTGACTGGAGAGCCTGAGTGACGAGCGTGTACCTTACAGTTGTGTAGTCTTACTGACTGGAGAGCCTGAGTGATGAGCGTGTACCTTACAGTGTGTGAAGTCTTACTCTCTGGGGAGCCTGAGTGACGAGCGTGGACCTTACAGTGTGTGAAGTCTTACTCTCTGGGGAGCCTGAGGGACAAGTGTGTGGACACTTCTATTTCTCACAAGTACTTGTGCATTTATATCAAAAATCAAGTTAAAATAAATTCATCTAGAGTTTTTAAACTTTATGTCTCACAGGCTAGAATCTACATATGACAGAACATGCTGGTTTTGTCTCATGAGTTTGGGTCTCCTCACAGTTATACTTCCCTAGAGAGGCTGGTACTAGGTGATGAGGAGGATGGGAGGTGGGGAAAGGACACATGGGATGTAAAATGGGAAAATAATCGGGGAAGGCAAGGGGGGGGGCAGGAGCAGGGAGGTGGGAAACCAGAATGCTTGGTTTAAAATGTTACAGTGGTCTCCAGCACACTGTGTGCTGATTTAAAGATCAAAGCATAAGCTATCATTACTGTTCAATTTCTTGTCTTAACACAAGACCAAGAAAGCAGGAAGCACAGGTTGGTAACTGTCTATACTCAATTTAATTTTATACAATAAAACTAGAAATGGGATTTAAGTCAGCTGTACAGTGACGCTTGACTCTTCTTGCTGGCGAGGAACTGAGAAGCCCATCCTACTGTGTAAGCATTTGCTTGGTTTACTCGATCCATTCGCATCACTGTGATTTTCTGCTCTGCAGATCTGTGTCTCCAGGTGCCCAGAGAAATTTCTAACTTACGTGGAAATGCAGTTTTTGAACAAAGAAGACAAAAGCCACTGGGAATACTATCGCCAGTTCTGCAAGGCCACAGCCACGCCTGCAAAGGTACGTGTACTCACGTTCTGCATGGCCACAGCCAGGCCTGCAAAGGTGCATGTACTAGAACTCTGCAAGGCCACAGCCAGGCCTGCAAAGGTGTGTGTACTCTAACTCTGCAAGGCCACGGCCAGGCCTGCAAAGGTGCATGTATTCCAACTCTGCAAGACCACGGCCAGGCCTGCAAATGTGCGTGTACTCAAGCTCACTCCTGGAAGGAGCTTAGCTGCTATTTCAGTGGAACATTCTAGTTTGCTACTGGAATAATGTCCAGATCTAGAGAATGAATATTAATTGTACCATTCCGATAAAACACAAGCAAACATGAACACTCAGAAACACATACTGTTAGTGGCGTATCAAAACAGAGAATATTCAGGGCATGCACTGTATAGACAGAGGAACATGCCATTCATGACATATCCCTGTGTGCACTTGTAGGGTAGAAAAGACTGTTAAGTGTGCCTAGGTAGCCCTGGCTAAGAGACTTTCTATATCTGGATGGGTTTGTTGCTGATAAGAGCTAGAATTTTATGTCATCTAGAGTCATCACTATGCAGCCATACTGCTAGGCGGCTCAGCTGATGAGGGTGCTTGCCGTCCAACCTGAATTCCCTCCGCAACACTGACACCAGCGTGATAGAAGGAGCAAACAGAATCTGGTGGTGGGACTTCCACATGTCTGCCTTAGCATGCATGGAGTACACACATGTACACACACGCACACACATGCACACACACACACATGCTCACACTAAATAAAACAGTGCAATAAACATGTTTTAGCCCACACTTTCCTAGATTTGACATACACAGGAGGTTTCTGAAGCTTTAGTATATTAAATACTATTAATTGTTTATTAATTATAGAAGATGCTGTTTTTTTTTCCAGAAATTCTTTGAAGGGTCAGAGATCCAGAATGTAAGCTTATTGTAAGATCATAGTATTTTATCTCTGTTGATTCACTCAGAGCATTGAGAGGCATTTTTCCAAGAAGAATTTGTATGTAATAATCTTATAGTTACTGGCAGTGGGGAGACAATTTGGGAAAATGAGATGTGGAGTTAAGATTTCAAGCTCAAATTTTTGATATTGAGAGGGAAAGTGGTTGTTGCTGGCTTTGCATTGTTAACATGCCCCCTTCCCTTTCAGTCTCTCTCAGATCTCCTGTCCCATGGCGACTGTCCCCCAGCAGTCTACCCAAGCAGACCCTGTAAGTGGTGATTATTTTACCCTTGACACTTGACTGAGCTTCTTCAGTTGATAAGCTCAGGCCGAGGGTTCAGTGCCACCCAGAGAGCCCAGAGTTAGTCATGAGCGTTGTCTCTGGCCACAACTGTCCTCACTCCAACTGGGGCGTTTCTCCCAGCGCTTGGTGAGGTGTGGGGCTTGGCTACATGAGCATGTTAGGAAGCGGTAGGACTGATTTTAAGAAGCCCACCAGTGTGATCTTATGTACCCCTCCAAGCGTGTATAGCCCACACAAGCAGTCAGGCACACCGACTCCTGAATTTAGCCAAGAACGTTCAGAAGTTGCCCCAGAAGCAGTTTTTGAGTTGCATGCCTTGTCTTCATAATTTGACATTTGAAGTCCTCCTGTTTCCCTGATGAATTTATATTTGTTTCTGTGCTGTTTGAGCACAAACTGATAAGCCATTCAGAAAACTGAAATAACGGCTCCTCTTCCTTTCTGAATGATGTAATTCAAACCACAGAGAAAAGCTTCATGGGAGGGTTTTCAACCCAGTGTTCCTTCAGACCAAGCCAGAGAACGGTTAATATAGAGCTCAGAAATCACAGCTGGTGGGGGTGGGGGAGGAAGGAAGGTTGCAGGATCCAGGGGCAAGCAAACACTGAAATAACCACCATGTTCATGAGAGGACATACCTTAGAACTAATAAATAGAGAGCAAAGCACACGTGGGTTGATATTCAGTAAAATGCAAACGGCTGTAGACATCATAAGGTCAAGTGTATTGAAATGAAAAGAAGTCCTAGAAATTATTTAAGGAAAAAGATCAGAAAGAACACCAAAAATGTTAAGGAGTTGTTTGCCAGAGGGTGTGGAAAGGGAGACAACACGGGGCATTTTCTCTCTTTCTGTTTTCTGTCCCCCAATTCTTCCACAATGAGTGTATAGTTCTTCCAAAGCAGGAGAAAGGTAATAGGCACCAATCTATGCAGGAAATCAAGTATGTTGAGTTAGTTGCCACAAAATCCACATGTTGAATGCCCATCATCTCTCTGTGGTCCACTAAAGATCCCGAGGCAGAGGTGGGTTGGGTGAGAAATAACAACCCCAGGATTCCCTAGGCGCTGGCTATATATGGCCAAGAACAGCATAGAAACTTCTTATGGGAAAAGGAAAAATAGCTGTTCTCACTATTAGATTTCGACTAAATCACATGTTTTAAAATATACATTAGGGATATAAAAATACATAATCTATAACCTCTCTTAGTCTAATGAAATAATGAGACATTAAGATCAACATTACAATCAGCTGTGTTCTCTTAACAGAGGCTCAAGTATATCACTACGAGACAACTAACAACACATAGTTGTTAAATATTTTATAACAGCAGACAAAGTAAGATTACGTGAGAGGGGGACGAAAAAGAAATTCTGTTTCCTGTATTATTTTGGCACCAAAAAGGGTGTAGAAGAAAGATGAGAAAGAAACAGAACAGCAAAATCATATGGTTCATTGTGGGTGGCTGGACAGTGTATCGTTTTGTAATTTTTCTTCATATTCTCTAAATATATACTGAGCATATTAGTTAACACGTCATAACAGACTACCAGATTACCAGAAAGAATATATAAAATAAGGCCAGGGGACTTTCTAGGTGAAAACTTACACTTATGACATATAGAGGAACAAAACTTATACTCACAGTGTATATGGGAACAAAAAGACTAGAAAGAACGAGAGAGAAGAAACATACTGGCCCCACTGCATGCCAGGTGCCTCACTGCAGAAGGACTAGGATGAGGTCATGTGGGGAGGCAGAAGCAAGGCTCTGACTGGTAGAGAATGAGCTGAAGGGGTCCTAGAGGCTGCTGTCTCGGATCCCAGAAGGGAGGTAGAGCAGGAGAAAGACGAGGAAGTTATGAAGGAAGTCAGCTCCATCATCTGAAGACGGACAGGCAAGCCAATGAAAGCTTCGTGAGGAAGCTTGTTCCCTATATCACTTGGCTCAGTATTTTAGGTCCAAGCTCTACATATAAATCAGTGATACTACTTATAAGAAGAAGATATAAAAATTATCTATTCATTTCTGATTTCTCTTACCTCTTTATTTAAAATTGGGGCTGGAATACATTAGAATCCATTTGGTGCCGAGCTCTCCAGTAACCGTTAACGTGGTGTGTTTAGAGAGGCTAGGACTCTATCTAACCAAAACAAGACCATACAAGACTGAGTAACGATTTAACTCTTCTCGGAAATTACATCAAACAGTGTGGCCCTCCATCAATAGTTTCCATCTTGCAATGAGATGTAGGTGGCTTTGCTGGCAAGGAGGCAGTTATTAAGAATTCACCACTGGACGTCCCATCTCCATCGGAGCTTGAAGTTTGAGCTGGTTCTTATTCCTCCAGGAATCGTCCACTAAATTCTAGTTTAGTTTAAGTTTCACTGAGGAATACTTAAAGAATATTTTCAAAACAGTCTCTCATCTATCCCAGACTGATCTCAGATATCCAAGAGTGACCATGAACTTCTGATCCTCCTGCCTGCACGGGTGTGCCCTTCCGCATCATCCGGTGTTCAGGACTGACCAGGGCTTCACACAGGCTCTGTACCACTAAGATGCATGCCGGCCCCCACCTAGAACCTGTTAACGTGCCAGTCCTAAACTCCTCTCACCATACAAGCAGCTTCGCCTTCAAAGCATGCTCAGCATATGTGGTCTGAGCCCATGTCCCTTCACCTACACACCTTATTTGTGCAGTTTGATGAATCTTTCACGTGTCAAAATATCAACAAGTTGGGATGTGACTTCATGTTGTGATGCTGTTTCCATTTCTGTCTCACGACCACCAGAAAGCCCTGAAGATGTCAACAAAGGGTAGTTTGTCTCCACTGAGCACGTTTTACACCCAGCAAGAACCCGATGCAGATAATGGGGTTCTTAAAGGCTAGACTGGTAAAAAGCTGTTTGCTGTGCTTTTCATTCTCTTCCACAGTCCTGCAGAGATGCTTGCCTGACTTCTCGACCATCAACGGAGTCTTAACAGTAGGAAGCAGGATGCAGATTGAAGACGGAACTGGGAGGACCAGAAATATCGTAGAGCTCAGGGAGGCTGCAATGTATGTCCACATTTCTGTGTTGTTCCGATGCATCCTGTTATTGTGGAAAGCATGAGAGCACCACTCGGAGTTACAGGAAATCACTTGTGCGGTATTAAATGAAGTACGCATGCCGCTCTAGATTAGAAAGAATAGCGTCTTTCAGAGTGGTTAACTTTCTGTTAAGCAGGAAGATTTGGTGTAGAGAAGGGTGCTGTTGCAAGCTCAGATTCTACAATCAAGTTGAGCACAGTCCGTTTCCTGCTGTTTGTTTGCCTGTACGTGGCACACAGTAGTCTGGATTGTTGAGAAATACATTTCCTTGGCTATGTGTCCATTTGCGTGTGCGCGAACGTGGATGTTCCCCTTTCATTGCTCACTTGCAGAGTTAAAAGACACCAGGAGTCCAGGTGGCGCAGCACCCTCCTTCGTATTTAGAATGTAATAGCAGTGTAAGTGAACCTCAGAAATAGGAGGCTGCTTGGAAACCGATAAAATAATGATACACACATGACTCCGCGGACACAAGACACAGAGCAAAAGTCGATGTCCTGTGATGTATACAGATCACAGTGGCGGGACGGGTTACTTTGGAAGAGGGACATGCTATGATGGAGGCTGGGAGGGAGGATTTGACAATGACCTTGATCACCCACCATGTGGGACACCACATGACAGAGATGCAGGAAGAGGTATTAGGAGGATATGCATGGTCAGATCTAGAAACTTTGTAAATTAGATCCTGTCATTTAAATGTACCTCTTCCAGGGGAGCTTCTGCTATACTGAGAGCAGGTAGTGTGAGCTGTGTAAGGATTCCTCCTGCTTTGGATGGCCAGCTCCTCTGTATATGGGACTACAGCTATGCTTGCAAGCGTCTTGAAATGTCATTTGATAGGCTGTTGGGTCTAGTGAAGGGGTCACTATAGCAGACACTCTCTGAAAGCACCCTTGAAGAGAATCTTGTAAAAATATTTTTTATTATAAGAACTTTTTTTTGAAAATTAACAAAAATAATTTACTTTTCCTTCAGGGGCATCAGTAAAATCTTTGATGCCAGGACAATCGGACTGAAGGTGTTTGAAGACTACGCGACCTCGTGGAAATGGATCCTCATGTGAGTGGACTGAGCATGCCCTCTCCAGATGCTTTTTGATGACCTCTATAGACTCCTCAACCTCCTTGTTCCTACTAAATGGTCACAAGTGGGCTCAGTCCTCAGGGTAAATTTCTTTTTCATGTAGGGGTAAGGACAAGGCAGATAAATTTGAAAATATGCCTATAAGAACATAATTTTCAAGCTCATATATTAATTCACTAGTAGAACTGGTACATGTACCAAGTCCCTGCCACTGTGTCTGGGGTCCTGTGTTCTGTTCTTCACATTCACAGGGGGTGGGCATGGTTTGAATTCCCTGCTTTCCCCCCTTTGTCCCGCCTCTGACTCCAATGGATCATTTGTAATTTTTACTGTGCTCTTTTCACACACGATAATAATTTCCATCAAAGGCTATTCTAGTTCTGAGAAACTTAAAATACACACAAAGGTAGAGATTTAAATTTTCACAAGTAAGATTGGTGTTTTGAAAGGTTGACACGTGGGATGTCCGTCCTAACGTAGGCAAGCGTGTCTGGTGTGTGGGCCTGTCCTCTCCCTTTGCACCACTTTCCAGAGTTGAGAAGCTTCTGTGTTTCCCTAGTGACCAGAGAATAAAATCAGTGCCCCGTTAGTGACTTCAGGGTACTTTATAATCACATCAGCACAGCGTCTCAAGCTCACCTCTGTCTTCCTTGATTAGCCTTACATGTCATTTTATTTTAAAGACAGCTTCTTAGTGGGTGGAGAAATGGCTCAGTGATTAAGAGCACTTGCTACTCCTGCAGAAACCTACGGTTCTGTTCACAAGATGCTCCTAACAGTGGCCTGTATCTCCAGCTTCAAGGGATCTCTTCTGGTCTTTATGGGTACCTGCGTGTGTGTGTGCACATACACACACTACACACACACACACACACACACACACACACACACCACACACAAAAATATGTAAGTATTTTTCCGCAGTCTGTCTATACTGACTTAAATCTCACTGTGTAATCACGGAAGAAAGTCTTGAACTCCATCCAGTTTTAGCCTTCCAAGTGCTGAGATTACAAGAATGAGAGACACCTGATGACATTGTATTAATTATTTATATATATTTATAATTATACATAATATAATCATATATGTATATCTGGACTCTGTTTGTTGTGGTTTTTACCTCCAGTGGCCTGACCATCGCTATGGCACTGAGCTGGAGTTTTCTGATACTCCTGAGGTACATAGCTGGATTCCTCTTCTGGGTCTTCATGTTTGGCGTGCTTGGAATTATAGGATATGGTAGGTAACACAACTCTTAAAATCGCCAAGTCTCAGAATAACTTTCCTTGTCATTAGCAATTATTGGAAAGCATTTGCTTGCCTT
Source organism: Microtus pennsylvanicus (assembly GCF_037038515.1). Lineage (NCBI taxonomy): Eukaryota > Metazoa > Chordata > Mammalia > Rodentia > Cricetidae > Microtus > Microtus pennsylvanicus. Next base: position 67,500,337 of record NC_134585.1, on the reverse strand, counting down.
AGACTTAATTAGTTTGGGTCATTAACTTTACAATATTTATTTAATTTCACATCTACTTTCTCTGTAACTCTTTCTGTCATTATTTTGAGAAGATCTGCATGAGAAAAATCTACTCCTTTCCCTAGCAGCCTTCGGTCTCGGTCCTGATGGGGATTGGGAGGAGCAGGAAAGATCCTGTAAAATAAATGAAAGCTTTTCAAGGGAACTAGAAGAAAGAGAATATATGTAAATAAAAACAGAACAGAGATGATCAGGTCAGATTAAAATGTACACAAGTTGGGACTGTATGTTATTTACGAACTATACAGAATGTGTAAGGAAACACAACAGTTAAAAGTGGAAGAATTGATTTAAAAATCTAGCAGTTATAAAAAGAAATCTATAATAGTATAATAACATCAGACCAAATAGAATTTGAAATAAAGTTATGAGGAGCAGGCCCAGCCCAATTCACTAAAACAAAACCAATTCTAAACTTGAGTGCATCTATTAAAATACTCTCATGATTCATGGAAGTACACAAGATAAATAAGCCAATAAATAAGATATTAGTACCGAGTATAAATAAGGGGTGTCGGTCCATTTTCCTGCAAGACAGATGTACTGTAGCAATACTGAAACAGTCCTGTTGGTGGATGCTAAGGTTGCTATGAGCCAGGAGCCCACTGCAAGCCACATAAATTCAGAAAACATTTATGTCAACCAGAGCAGCAGTTGGGCTATTGCAGCGAAGCCTGATTCTAACTCTGTAGAAACGGCCATATTGATCATTTTTATGTAGGCATGTATGGTAAGCATGTAGCTTCTACTTCAGAAAATAACACTGGATATTGGTCTTTTCCTTCCAAGGCATATGGTACTGTTATCAAGAGTACTATGGCCTCCAGCAGAAACCACAGTCCACCATCCTGATATATGACATCGGAGTTCAGAGCAGCATAAACATGTTCTTTCAGCTGAAGCAGACATGGTTCTCAATGAGTGAGTAGATTAACAACGAAGAAGCCTTGTTTGTGCACGGAGAAGCCTGAGCTTGGTGCATCCTGCTGAAACATGAGTCACTCAGTGACGACTGTAGATGTCTATGAGTTATGAGTAGGAAATCGTGAACATATTGTGTAGCCTAAGACAGCGCAGCTTTAGTGGAATTCCAGGCCACTTGCCTTTAATTTGAAATGGTTTGATTATGGGGACTTGATTGATGTTAGCCTGCCAAAGAAAGAAATGGCTGATTTTCGTGATCTTATTTTAAAAGAAAGAGGACACTTACTTCACTCGCAGAGCAGAAGCTTTTATCCGATTATTGCAGGAATTGCGAGAAATAACTGAAAATGGATTTACATTCTTAACCGTTCACATTATTGAATTACTTAAGGTTGGCAGTAATTTCTAAAGCAAGATCATCTCAAAGATAGTTTCAGTCTTATGTTTCTATAATTGGAGATTCATGTTCATGAATCTAGGTTTTGACAGTTTTTCACTGAATTCTGTTTTTGAAATTTTTCCTTCTTTTCATTCATATCAGCCTTGACATATCAGAGGAACTCAGTAAGGGTGTAGGAAGAAGCGTGTACGCATCACCCGATCACACAGTTATCCTCAGCAAGAGCCTGATCTCTGTACATGCCAAACCTGTTTCTGCCTCTTCATCCAAGAAACTCTGGGTATTAAGGGCAGGCGAGACTATGTCCCCGAATGACACCCAGCACCATGCAAAGTGGGAATAGACAGAACAGCAAACACAGAAGGGGAAGCAGAGGACCAAGTGGCCATGGCTGTTCTGAACCAGAAGCATGGAGTCCAGACTGGCCAGAGACCTTGCCTCAGAAAACAGAAACCACAACATAGAGAATCCATTTCAGTGCTGAATTGAGATTTATAACTCTTGTGGGCTGAAAATCATAGAACTCTGCCCCCACTGAGGCTGTTAGGTGAAGAAAATAGTCTTAAGGAATAAAATGCCTGTGTGTAAAAAAGGACCATACAGTGGGGACATCTTGAGTCCTGTGCTGTTCTTACTCTCTGGGGAGTTTCCTAGCTACAAGGAAAGGTGAAAAGCCCAGATACCTTTCTTCCTCCCTGAGGTGGGTGAGCCAGGACCACTTCCTTCTAGTAGAAACCTCCTCACTTGCTCCATTTTTTTCCTTATCTGCTAGCCAAATCTGCTTCAAAACTTCTTGAGGCCAAACAGTCTTGTTATATTCCCCCACCCCCAATTCTAACACACGCCTTTGTTACAACAGTTTCAGAAAATGCCAGAAAGCCCTTAGCAGAAATGGTTTACTAAGCCCATTCCTAGGTTTGCAGAATAAGCTTGCTTCTGGTGCTGACTTGTACTGCAGACTGCCGTCTTTTCTTGTTCAGTGATCGTCTTGTCCGTCATCGAGGCCATCCTCATCATCGTGCTGATCTTCCTCAGGAATCGAATCCGAGTAGCCATCGTCATGCTGAAGGAAGGAAGCAAGTAAGGTGCTCAGCCAGTGCTCATGGCAGGTGTCGGGCTGGGGTGGGGGAGGGGCTCAGCCAGTGCTCAGGGCAGGTGTCGGGCTGGGGTGGGGGAGGGGCTCAGCCAGTGCTCAGGGCAGGTGTCGGGCTGGGGTGGGGAGGGGCTCAGCCAGTGCTCAGGGCAGGTGTCAGGCTGGGGTGGGGGAGGGGCTCAGCCAGTGCTCATGGCAGGTGTCGGGCTGGGGTGGGGAGGGGCTCAGCCAGTGCTCAGGGCAGGTGTCAGGCTGGGGTGGGGGCCCTTGTGCTGCACAGCAAACCTTCAGCAAATGGACCATCTTCCCTGCAGTACCCACACCACCAGGACTTTTTAAGGAAGAAATTAAAGAACATTAAGAACGTGCTTAGTTCAGATGTTTCCACTTAGTGGCGTCAAGGTCACCTCCAAGTCCTTTCTGTCTCTCATCCACAGTGCAAACTAAGAATCTATGTAGCCTGTGCACAGACACATGTGAACATGTACATGCGAGGAGAATGTCAGTCATGAAGTACAGATGGGGTTGGCGGTACCATGTGTCCCATTATCCCATGGTGGCACGTGTGTTAATGTCACCGATTGAGAGAATTTGCAGAAGTCCTAATCACTGTAATCCCATGATATCAATTGTGTGCTGTGCAGTGTGCGTGCACGATACGCCTTCCTCGTGGACGAAGTGCTGGTTCCTGAGTGCCTGACTATACATTCTGTATGAGAAACACATAATTCAGGCACACTTCATACCCAGGGCCACTCTCATTTTTAAAATGTTACAAAATAAACCATCTTTCATAAGATTCAATAGTATCTATAGTCTCCAAACTGTTCCAAATGGTCACTTGAGAAAGTCTGTACAGTCAGGTTTTGAATGAGGAGCAGGGAAAACTCCCCCAGGAAGCCACAGACCCTCTGCTTACAACAGTGGAAACAAAGTTGTTAACCACCCAGGGCAGAATTATTTTTAATTGTCTTTAAGGACTATTTTAACAAAATTGCCATATTATTATAATCATAGTGCCACCCGAAACCAGTGGTTTAACAGCTAACAAGCTGCTGGTTAAACTCTCCCCCTTACAATAAAGGAGGCCCTGTCATTATCCCCTGAAACTACTGATTTTCTGGGTGTATTTTTTAAATGGTACGTTATTGTGTAGTTCACTATAACCCAACGCACATCTATCAACCTTCAATGTGTAGGTGAGTGTGTGGAGTGAATGTGTGTGGTGCATGTGTGTGCAACTGTGTGGTGTGTACGTGAGTGTGTGCGGTGTTGAAGGGCCAGCATCACCGTGACAGGTTGATAGATTGTCAAAGGGGAAGTAAGGGCCGGAATAAATGGATCAGAGTTCAGAGTAAACTTTGAATTAACAGCTTAAATTCTGAGTGTGCAGGAAGGGAAGGCAGCAGAGCTCTGGTGTGAGACAGGACATGGAGGGGCATGTGTGCAGGTGCATTTGATGCAGGGAGATTTCCTTGGCAATACAGAATAGGAATGTGTTCAATCTGGAGACAGACTGGAGCAACTTCTTAAAAGCTGCTAGTGACAATCTAGCTGGGAACATTTGGCAAACTGTCATGTGGTGAAATGTCCTAGAAGGAAAACCCGCTGAACGGGTTCCTGTGTTGTGGGGGGTGATAACACAATCATCTCTTCCCCAGGAAGTGGTGGGTGTGAGATGTCAGAGGGCAGATGAGGAAGGCCTGTCTGACTCTTCGTAGGATGGCATGAACCGCATTATAGTTCCCTGCGCGGTGCCTGCAGCAAAGGCCAGCGCAGCGTAGAACACAGCACAGAGGTTTCTAAATCAGGAGAGGAATCTCACACTGTAGCAGAAGGTCTGAAGGTCTTCTCTCACTTTAGGAAGCTAAGAGTCTAAACAGGAAGACATCACAGGGCTGTGGTCTGTCAAAACCTTGCTGGTTGCTCAGCAGGGAAGGGGACTGGAAGTCTTGTGCAGGAGCTGACCTCAGCACTGGAGAACACCCGTCTTTAAAATGCATGAATGTATGTCAAAGCCAGCTCAGGACTTGCTACGACCACCGCTGAAGAAAATAAGAAAATTATCAGTGACCATTAGCACTGTTTCAGAAATCCAGTCTAAGGCTTGCATCTAGTTCTTTACACGCGAACATTTGGGTATCCGGATTCCTGCTGAACATCAGCTGTTGGCTTCATTTCAGGGCCATCGGCTACCTCCCCAGCACGCTCATGTACCCGATTCTAACTTTCATCTTGCTATCCGTCTGCATCTCCTACTGGGCGGTGACAGCCGTGTATCCTTTGGCCGCTGACCTCTGCTGTTACCTTTTTAAGTTGATGTGTAAAATAATAGATTTTATCATGACACACACATATATATATACACATATATGTATATGTGTGTGTATCTATATGATTGATATGTATGTGTGTGTAAATAATAGATTTCATCATGACACACACACACATATATATACATATATGTATATGTGTATGTAGATGTATGATTGATATATATATGTGTGTGTGTGTGTGTGTGTGTGTGTATGTGATTGCCCTTGGCTCATAAGTGCCTTCCCACTTCCCTTCCCCGACCCTCCTCCCCTCTCTCCATAATGGATTTCTTTATCTCTGGAGTCCACCTTGCTGCTCAAGACCAGACCTCACACCCAGGGCTTTTCATTCCTGTGAAGACAAGGAACAACCTAAAGAAGTAACTGGATTAGGTTCCAAGCCTAAAAATTTGTCGATCAAATTTAATTTCCCCCCTAAAGAAGCCACAGGTATGTGTTCTGTTCTAATGCTTATTCTTGGCAATAACTAAGCAGTGTCCTCCATTTCTCACTGGTTTGTCAGGGCCCTGTCAGTGCAACTGGCCCATGATGCATTAGTATCAGCCTCCTGGAAGATGATCGGTACAACATGGGAAGAAAAGGCCTTTAAAGCTCATTCCTCCACAGTCTGCCGATTATGGTTTTCTTATCTGTTTATCTTTAATTTAACAGTAAATAGTTTATCCTTAATCAAGGTTGTTCAGTTTCTTGGCTACATCAGGAGTACCAATATTCAAAGTTATGGTCCCAGAGGGGAAATGTATCTATGAAGATGAAACTTGTGACCCAGATGTGAGTAAAAGAATTCTGCTATCGCACATCATGAAACAGATGCAGGGGAACTTGGTACAGAAAGAAAGGGAGGGGTCTTCAGGAAAGCATTGGATGTAGCAGGTGGAACAGAGCTCGCTTTTCTGCAGTAAATCCAGGAAGCTGCTGTGGCAATGAAAGCACAAATAACATGTAAAAGTACAGTAGGGAGAGAGGTGGGTGCATGTGGATTGAAATCAGCCCTTTCCAGAACTCATTAAAGAATTCCATTAGTTAATATACCAGAGAAGTAGCAGCCAAAAGTAATGAAAAGAGGACAAATTACCCAGCTGGGGAGCCGCAAGGAAAGATAAGACCCACATTTAATGCCATGTTCTCGTATCTTCTTCTGAGCACAGATTTTTCCTGAAACTAACATTCCCAAAGTCTGCCCCGGGGCATCCTGTAACTTCGCTTCCTACAGTGGAAAGAATGAGTATCACAATTACATCATGACCTTCCAGATGTACAACCTCTTTGCCTTCCTCTGGCTTATAAACTTTGTCATTGCGTTGGGTCAGTGCACCCTCGCGGGGGCCTTTGCTTCATACTACTGGGCCATGAGGAAACCCCAGGACATCCCGAAATACCCGCTCTTCATTGCCTTCGGACGAGCGGTGCGGTAAGCTCAGCACTGAACTCCATGCTCCTTTCTTCAGCTACAGTTTGTGCTCTGGTGTTTATGCTTGGCGAGTGAATTCAAGTGGAAAGGCGCTAATGAGCTGAAAATACAACTTGAGATTCGTAGATGCTCTAGTTACACGGCTTTGCAATCCCGTGTCTCGTCAATGTCCTAAATCCCATAGGTTACCAGAGATGATAGGGCATACTGTTGGACACCAAAAGAATTATCTTGTGGCCCCATTGATCAGGCCAAGACCCCTTCTAGGAGAGCATATTATGGGTTATAAAGACAAGATGCATAATTGCTTTCAAACTTTCTGTGGAAAGCTCTATCAGTTTGAATAAGAGATTACAAGAAGCCCTGTTTTCTCCCTCCCTTTTATCCATGGAACTGTTTGAGAGGCACCTGTGTATACAGAACAACTTTTCATTTTATGCCCTGTTTTGTCTTCACCTAGATACCACACGGGGTCCCTGGCCTTCGGATCATTGATCCTCGCATCAGTCCAGACGTTCAAAGTGATCTTAGAGTACCTGGACAAGCGGCTGAAAAGTAAGCTCGCAGAAGTGATCATAGACTTCCCTGCTAAGAATGGGGTGGGGTGGGGTGCAGGTGACTTGGTGACTGTTGAGTGTGGTGGGGTGGGATGGGGTGCAGGTGACCCAGTGACTGTTGTGTAGGGTGTACTGCAGGTGAAGTAGTGACATTGTGGATCAGGGTGGAGAGGATAGATGTGGTAGAGATTTGAGTATTTTGAAACACACTCCAACAGGACTTTTTAAGTATGGGGTACCAAGATGAGGGATGTGAGTGGAGGGGAAGGCAGAGTGTCTGGGGGTCCTCAAGGTTGATCTTGTGGGGTCCAAGAGAAGCAAATTTCAAAGAGGAATTGAAGAATTCTGTCTTAACATATTACTGTGGAGGAACATGTAAGATGTCACAGGGGAAGCTCCATATCTGCCAGGCTTAAGACACTGTGAGCCCTGACAACACTCTTCATACACAGCACACGCAGTCTGCACACACAGGCTCTGCTCACACCGTGTCTTCATACACAGCACACGCAGTCTGCACACACAGGCTCTGCTCACACTGTGTCTTCATACACAGCACACGCAGTCTGCACACACACAGGCTCTGCTCACACCGTGTCTTCATACACAGCACACGCAGTCTGCACACACACAGGCTCTGCTCACACCGTGTCTTCATACACAGCACACGCAGTCTGCACACACAGGCTCTGCTCACACCGTGTCCTCATACACAGCACACGCAGTCTGCACACACAGGTTCTGCTCACACCGTGTCTTCATACACAGCACACGCAGTCTGCACACACAGGTTCTGCTCACACCGTGTCTTATACACAGCACACGCAGTCTGCACACACAGGCTCTGCTCACACCGTGTCTTCATACACAGCACACGCAGTCTGCACACACACAGGCTCTGCTCACACCGTGTCTTCATACACAGCACACGCAGTCTGCACACACAGGCTCTGCTCACACCGTGTCCTCATACACAGCACACGCAGTCTGCACACACAGGTTCTGCTCACACCGTGTCTACATACACAGCACACGCAGTCTGCACACAAAGGCTCTGCTCACACCGTGTCTTCATACACAGCACACGCAGTCTGCACACACAGGCTCTGCTCACACTGTGTCTTCATACACAGCACACGCAGTCTGCACACACAGGTTCTGCTCACACCGTGTCTTCATACACAGCACACGCAGTCTGCAGACACACAGGTTCTGCTCACACCGTGTCTTCATACACAGCACACGCAGTCTGCACACACAGGCTCTGCTCACACCGTGTCTTCATACACAGCACACGCAGTCTGCACACACACAGGTTCTGTTCACACCGTGTCTTCATACACAGCACACGCAGTCTGCACACACAGGTTCTGCTCACACCGTGTCTTCATACACAGCACACGCAGTCTGCACACACACAGGCTCTGCTCACACAGTGTCTTCATACACAGCACACGCAGTCTGCACACACACAGGCTCTGCTCACACCGTGTCTTCATACACAGCACACGCAGTCTGCACACTCAGAGGCTCTGCTCACACCGTGTCTTCATACACAGCACACGCAGTCTGCAGACACACAGGTTCTGCTCACACCGTGTCTTCATACACAGCACACGCAATCTGCACACACACAGGTTCTGCTCACACCGTGTCTTCATACACAGCACACCAAGTCTGCACACACAGGTTCTTCTCACACTGTGTCTTCATACACAGCACACGCAGTCTGCACACACAGGTTCTGCTCACACCGTGTCTTCATACACAGCACACGCAGTCTGCACACAAAGGCTCTGCTCACACTGTGTCTTCATACACAGCACACGCAGTCTGCACACACAGGCTCTGCTCACACTGTGTCTTCATACACAGCACACGCAGTCTGCACACACAGGCTCTGCTCACACTGTGTCTTCATACACAGCACACGCAGTCTGCACACACAGGCTCTGCACACACTGTGTCTTCATACACAGCACACGCAGTCTGCACACACACAGGTTCTGCTCACACCGTGTCTTCATACACAGCACACGCAGTCTGCACACACAGGCTCTGCTCACACCGTGTCTTCTTACACTGCACACGCAGTCTGCACACACAGGCTCTGCTCACACCGTGTGTTCATACACAGCACACGCAGTCTGCAGACACACAGGTTCTGCTCACAGCATGTCTTCATACACAGCACACACAGTCTGCACACACACAGGTTCTGCTCACACAGTGTCTTCATACACAGCACACGCAGTCTGCACACACAGGTTCTGCTCACACCGTGTCTTCATACACAGCACACACAGTCTGCACACACACAGGCTCTGCTCACACCGTGTCTTCATACACAGCACACGCAGTCTGCAGACAAACAGGCTCTGCTCACACCGTGTCTTCATGCACAGCACACGCAGTCTGCACACACACAGGCTCTGCTCACACCGTGTCTTCATACACAGCACACGCAGTCTGCAGACACAGGTTCTGCTCACACCGTGTCTTCATACACAGCACACGCAGTCTTCACACACAGGTTCTGCTCACACCGTGTCTTCAACACAGCACACTCAGTCTGCACACACACGCTCTGCTCACACCGTGTCTTCATACACAGCACACGCAGTCTGCACACACAGGCTCTGCTCACACTGTGTCTTCATACACAGCACACGCAGTCTGCACACACAGGCTCTGTTCACACTGTGTCTTCATACACAGCACACGCAGTCTGCACACACACAGGTTCTGCTCACACCGTGTCTTCATACACAGCACACGCAGTCTGCACACACACGCTCTGCTCACACTGTGTCTTCATACACAGCACACGCAGTCTGCACACACACAGGTTATGCTCACACCGTGTCTTCATACACAGCACACGCAGTCTGCAGACACACAGGTTCTGCTCACACCGTGTCTTCATACACAGCACACGCAGTCTGCAGACACACAGGTTCTGCTCACACCGTGTCTTCATACACAGCACACGCAGTCTGCACACACAGGCTCTGCTCACACTGTGTCTTCATACACAGCACACGCAGTCTGCACACACACAGGTTCTGCTCACACCGTGTCTTCATACACAGCACACGCAGTCTGCAGATACACAGGTTCTGCTCACACCGTGTCTTCATACACAGCACACGCAGTCTGCAGACACACAGGTTCTGCTCACACCGTGTGTTCATACACAGCACACGCAGTCTGCAGACACACAGGTTCTGCTCACAACGTGTCTTCATACACAGCACACGCAGTCTGCACACACACAGGTTCTGCTCACACCGTGTCTTCATACACAGCACACGCAGTCTGCACACACAGGCTCTGCTCACACCGTGTCTTCATACACAACACACGCAGTCTGCACACACAGGCTCTGCTCACACCGTGTCTTCATACACAGCACACGCAGTCTGCACACACACAGGCTCTGCTCACACCGTGTCTTCATACACTACACACGCAGTCTGCAGACACACAGGTTCTGCTCACACCGTGTCTTCATACACAGCACACGCAGTCTGCACACACAGGCTCTGCTCACACCGTGTGTTCATACACAGCACACGCAGTCTGCAGACACACAGGTTCTGCTCACACCGTGTCTTCATACACAGCACACGCAGTCTGCACACACACGCTCTGCTCACACCGTGTCTTCATACACAGCACACGCAGTCTGCACACACAGGCTCTGCTCACACTGTGTCTTCATACACAGCACACGCAGTCTGCACACACAGGCTCTGCTCACACTGTGTCTTCATACACAGCACACGCAGTCTGCACACACACAGGTTCTGCTCACACCGTGTCTTCATACACAGCACACGCAGTCTGCACACACAGGCTCTGCTCACACTGTGTCTTCATACACAGCACACACAGTCTGCAGACACACAGGTTCTGCTCACACCGTGTCTTCATACACAGCACACGCAGTCTGCACACACACAGGCTCTGCTCACACCGTGTCTTCATACACAGCACACGCAGTCTGCAGACAAACAGGTTCTGCTCACACCGTGTCTTCATACACAGCACACGCAGTCTGCACACACAGATTCTGCTCACACCGTGTCTTCATACACAGCACACGCAGTCTGCACACACAGGCTCTGCTCACACCGTGTCTTCATACACAGCACACGCAGTCTCCACACAGGCTCTGCTCACACCGTGTCTTCATACACAGCACACGCAGTCTGCAGACACAGGTTCTGCTCACACCGTGTCTTCATACACAGCACACGCAGTCTGCACACACAGGCTCTGCTCACACCGTGTCTTCATACACAGCACACGCAGTCTGCACACACAGGCTCTGCTCACACCATGTCTTCATACACAGCACACGCAGTGTGCACACACAGGCTCTGCTCACACCGTGTCTTCATACACAGCACACGCAGTCTGCACACACACAGGTTCTGCTCACACTGTGTCTTCATACACAGCACACGCAGTCTGCACACACACAGGCTCTGCTCACACCGTGTCTTCATACACAGCACACGCAGTCTGCACACACACAGGTTCTGCTCACACCGTGTCTTCATACACAGCACACGCAGTCTGCACACACACAGGTTCTGCTCACACCGTGTCTTCATACACAGCACACGCAGTCTGCACACACATATTCTGCTCACACCGTGTCTTCATACACAGCACACGCAGTCTGCACACACAGGTTCTGCTCACACTGTGTCTTCATACACAGCACACGCAGTCTGCACACACAGGTTCTGCTCACACCGTGTCTTCATACACAGCACACGCAGTCTGCACACACAGGTTCTGCTCACACCGTGTCTTCATACACAGCACACGCAGTCTGCACACACACAGGTTCTGCTCACACCGTGTCTTCATACACAGCACACGCAGTCTGCACACACAGGCTCTGCTCACACCGTGTCTTCATACACAGCACACGCAGTCTGCACACACAGGCTCTGCTCACACCGTGTCTTCATACACAGCACACGCAGTCTGCACACACACAGGCTCTGCTCACACTGTGTCTTCATACACAGCACACGCAGTCTGCACACACGGGCTCTGCTCACACCGTGTCTTCATACACAGCACACGCAGTCTGCAGACAAACAGGTTCTGCTCACACCGTGTCTTCATACACAGCACACGCAGTCTGCACACACACAGGTTCTGCTCACACCGTGTCTTCATACACAGCACACGCAGTCTGCACACACAGGCTCTGCTCACACCGTGTCTTCATACACAGCACACGCAGTCTGCACACACAGGCTCTGCTCACACCGTGTCTTCATACACAGCACACGCAGTCTGCAGACACAGGTTCTGCTCACACCGTGTCTTCATACACAGCACACGCAGTCTGCACACACAGGCTCTGCTCACACCGTGTCTTCATACACAGCACACGCAGTCTGCACACACACAGGTTCTGCTCACACCGTGTCTTCATACACAGCACACGCAGTCTGCACACACACAGGCTCTGCTCACACCGTGTCTTCATACACAGCACACGCAGTCTGCACACACACAGGTTCTGCTCCCACCGTGTCTTCATACACAGCACACGCAGTCTGCACACACACAGGTTCTGCTCACACCGTGTCTTCATACACAGCACACGCAGTCTGCACACACATATTCTGCTCACACCGTGTCTTCATACACAGCACACGCAGTCTGCACACACACAGGTTCTGCTCACACTGTGTCTTCATACACAGCACACGCAGTCTGCACACACACAGGCTCTGCTCACACCGTGTCTTCATACACAGCACACGCAGTCTGCACACACACAGGTTCTGCTCACACCGTGTCTTCATACACAGCACACGCAGTCTGCACACACAGGCTCTGCTCACACCGTGTCTTCATACACAACACACGCAGTCTGCACACACAGGCTCTGCTCACACCGTGTCTTCATACACAGCACACGCAGTCTGCACACACACAGGCTCTGCTCACACCGTGTCTTCATACACAACACACGCAGTCTGCAGACACACAGGTTCTGCTCACACCGTGTCTTCATACACAGCACACGCAGTCTGCACACACAGGCTCTGCTCACACCGTGTGTTCATACACAGCACACGCAGTCTGCAGACACACAGGTTCTGCTCACACCGTGTCTTCATACACAGCACACGCAGTCTGCACACACACGCTCTGCTCACACCGTGTCTTCATACACAGCACACGCAGTCTGCACACACAGGCTCTGCTCACACTGTGTCTTCATACACAGCACACGCAGTCTGCACACACACAGGTTCTGCTCACACCGTGTCTTCATACACAGCACACGCAGTCTGCACACACAGGCTCTGCTCACACTGTGTCTTCATACACAGCACACACAGTCTGCAGACACACAGGTTCTGCTCACACCGTGTCTTCATACACAGCACACGCAGTCTGCACACACACAGGCTCTGCTCACACCGTGTCTTCATACACAGCACACGCAGTCTGCAGACAAACAGGTTCTGCTCACACCGTGTCTTCATACACAGCACACGCAGTCTGCACACACACAGGTTCTGCTCACACCGTGTCTTCATACACAGCACACGCAGTCTGCACACACAGGCTCTGCTCACACCGTGTCTTCATACACAGCACACGCAGTCTGCACACACAGGCTCTGCTCACACCGTGTCTTCATACACAGCACACGCAGTCTGCAGACACAGGTTCTGCTCACACCGTGTCTTCATACACAGCACACGCAGTCTGCACACACAGGCTCTGCTCACACCGTGTCTTCATACACAGCACACGCAGTCTGCACACACACAGGTTCTGCTCACACCGTGTCTTCATACACAGCACACGCAGTCTGCACACACACAGGCTCTGCTCACACCGTGTCTTCATACACAGCACACGCAGTCTGCACACACACAGGTTCTGCTCACACCGTGTCTTCATACACAGCACACGCAGTCTGCACACACACAGGTTCTGCTCACACCGTGTCTTCATACACAGCACACGCAGTCTGCACACACATATTCTGCTCACACCGTGTCTTCATACACAGCACACGCAGTCTGCACACACACAGGTTCTGCTCACACTGTGTCTTCATACACAGCACACGCAGTCTGCACACACACAGGCTCTGCTCACACCGTGTCTTCATACACAGCACACGCAGTCTGCACACACACAGGTTCTGCTCACACCGTGTCTTCATACACAGCACACGCAGTCTGCACACACACAGGTTCTGCTCACACCGTGTCTTCATACACAGCACACGCAGTCTGCACACACATATTCTGCTCACACCGTGTCTTCATACACAGCACACGCAGTCTGCACACACAGGTTCTGCTCACACTGTGTCTTCATACACAGCACACGCAGTCTGCACACACAGGTTCTGCTCACACCGTGTCTTCATACACAGCACACGCAGTCTGCACACACACAGGTTCTGCTCACACCGTGTCTTCATACACAGCACACGCAGTCTGCACACACAGGCTCTGCTCACACCGTGTCTTCATACACAGCACACGCAGTCTTCACACACAGGCTCTGCTCACACCGTGTCTTCATACACAGCACACGCAGTCTGCAGACACACAGGTTCTGCTCACACCGTGTCTTCATACACAGCACACGCAGTCTGCACACACACAGGTTCTGCTCACACCGTGTCTTCATACACAGCACACGCAGTCTGCACACACACAGGCTCTGCTCACACCGTGTCTTCATACACAGCACACGCAGTCTGCACACACACAGGTTCTGCTCACACCGTGTCTTCATACACAGCACACGCAGTCTGCACACACACAGGTTCTGCTCACACCGTGTCTTCATACACAGCACACGCAGTCTGCACACACATATTCTGCTCACACCGTGTCTTCATACACAGCACACGCAGTCTGCACACACAGGCTCTGCTCACACCGTGTCTTCATACACAGCACACGCAGTCTGCACACACAGGTTCTGCTCACACCGTGTCTTCATACACAGCACACGCAGTCTGCACACACAGGCTCTGCTCACACCGTGTCTTCATACACAGCACACGCAGTCTGCACACACAGGCTCTGCTCACACCGTGTCTTCATACACAGCACACGCAGTCTGCACACACAGGCTCTGCTCACACCGTGTCTTCATACACAGCACACGCAGTCTGCACACACAGGCTCTGCTCACACCGTGTCTTCATACACAGCACACGCAGTCTGCACACACAGGTTCTGCTCACACCGTGTCTTCATACACAGCACACGCAGTCTGCACACACAGGCTCTGCTCACACCGTGTCTTCATACACAGCACACGCAGTCTGCACACACAGGCTCTGCTCACACCGTGTCTTCATACACAGCACACGCAGTCTGCACGACACAGGTTCTGCTCACACCGTGTCTTCATACACAGCACACGCAGTCTGCACACACAGGCTTCTGCTCACACCGTGTCTTCATACACAGCACACGCAGTCTGCACACACACAGGTTCTGCTCACACCGTGTCTTCATACACAGCACACGCAGTCTGCACACACACAGGCTCTGCTCACACCGTGTCTTCATACACAGCACACGCAGTCTGCACACACACAGGTTCTGCTCACACCGTGTCTTCATACACAGCACACGCAGTCTGCACACACACAGGTTCTGCTCACACCGTGTCTTCATACACAGCACACGCAGTCTGCACACACATATTCTGCTCACACCGTGTCTTCATACACAGCACACGCAGTCTGCACACACACAGGTTCTGCTCACACTGTGTCTTCATACACAGCACACGCAGTCTGCACACACACAGGCTCTGCTCACACCGTGTCTTCATACACAGCACACGCAGTCTGCACACACACAGGTTCTGCTCACACCGTGTCTTCATACACAGCACACGCAGTCTGCACACACACAGGTTCTGCTCACACCGTGTCTTCATACACAGCACACGCAGTCTGCACACACAGCTTCTGCTCACACCGTGTCTTCATACACAGCACACGCAGTCTGCACACACAGGTTCTGCTCACACCGTGTCTTCATACACAGCACACGCAGTCTGCACACACACAGGTTCTGCTCACACCGTGTCTTCATACACAGCACACGCAGTCTGCACACACACAGGTTCTGCTCACACCGTGTCTTCATACACAGCACACGCAGTCTGCACACACAGGCTCTGCTCACACCGTGTCTTCATACACAGCACACGCAGTCTGCACACACAGGCTCTGCTCACACCGTGTCTTCATACACAGCACACGCAGTCTGCAGACACACAGGTTCTGCTCACACCGTGTCTTCATACACAGCACACGCAGTCTGCACACACACAGGCTTCTGCTCACACCGTGTCTTCATACACAGCACACGCAGTCTGCACACACACAGGCTCTGCTCACACCGTGTCTTCATACACAGCACACGCAGTCTGCACACACACAGGTTCTGCTCACACCGTGTCTTCATACACAGCACACGCAGTCTGCACACACACAGGCTTCTGCTCACACCGTGTCTTCATACACAGCACACGCAGTCTGCACACACACATCTCTGCTCACACCGTGTCTTCATACACAGCACACGCAGTCTGCACACACAGGTTCTGCTCACACTGTGTCTTCATACACAGCACACGCAGTCTGCACACACAGGCTCTGCTCACACCGTGTCTTCATACACAGCACACGCAGTCTGCACACACAGATTCTGCTCACACCGTGTCTTCATACACAGCACACGCAGTCTGCACACACACAGGCTCTGCTCACACCGTGTCTTCATACACAGCACACGCAGTCTGCACACACACAGGCTCTGCTCACACCGTGTCTTCATACACAGCACACGCAGTCTGCAGACACAAAGGTTCTGCTCACACCTGTGTCTTCATACACAGCACACGCAGTCTGCACACACACAGGCTCTGCTCACACCGTGTCTTCATACACAGCACACGCAGTCTGCACACACACAGGCTCTGCTCACACCGTGTCTTCATACACAGCACACGCAGTCTGCACACACACAGGTTCTGCTCACACGTGTCTTCATACACAGCACACGCAGTCTGCAGCACACAGGCTCTGCTCACACCGTGTCTTCATACACAGCACACGCAGTCTGCAGACACAGGTTCTGCTCACACCGTGTCTTCATACACAGCACACGCAGTCTGCACACACAGGCTCTGCTCACACCGTGTCTTCATACACAGCACACGCAGTCTGCACACACACAGGTTCTGCTCACACCGTGTCTTCATACACAGCACACGCAGTCTGCACACACAGGCTCTGCTCACACCGTGTCTTCATACACAGCACACGCAGTCTGCAGACACAGGTTCTGCTCACACCGTGTCTTCATACACAGCACACGCAGTCTGCAGACACACAGGTTCTGCTCACACCGTGTCTTCATACACAGCACACGCAATCTGCACACACAGGTTCTGCTCACACCGTGTCTTCATACACAGCACACGCAGTCTGCAGACACACAGGTTCTGCTCACACCGTGTCTTCATACACAGCACACGCAGTCTGCACACACAGGCTCTGCTCACACCGTGTCTTCATACACAGCACACGCAGTCTGCATACACAGGCTCTGCTCACACCGTGTCTTCATACACAGGCACACGCAGTCTGCACACACAGGCTCTGCTCACACCGTGTCTTCATACACAGCACACGCAGTCTGCACACACAGGCTCTGCTCACACCGTGTCTTCATACACAGCACACGCAGTCTGCACACACAGGTTCTGCTCACACTGTGTCTTCATACACAGCACACGCAATCTGCACAACACAGGCTCTGCTCACACCGTGTCTTCATACACAGCACACGCAGTCTGCACACACAGGCTCTGCTCACACCGTGTCTTCATACACAGCACACGCAGTCTGCACACACAGGCTCTGCTCACACCGTGTCTTCATACACAGCACACGCAGTCGTGCACACACAGGCTCTGCTCACACCGTGTCTTCATACACAGCACTAGCGCAGTCTTCACACACAGGCTCTGCTCACACCGTGTCTTCATACACAGCAACAGTCTGCACACACAGATTCTGCTCACACCGTGTCTTCATACACAGCACACGCAGTCTGCACACACACAGGCTCTGCTCACACCGTGTCTTCATACACAGCACACGCAGTCTGCACACACAGGCTCTGCTCACACCGTGTCTTCATACACAGCACACGCAGTCTGCAGACACAGGTTCTGCTCACACCGTGTCTTCATACACAGCACACGCAGTCTGCACACACAGGCTCTGCTCACACCGTGTCTTCATACACAGCACACGCAGTCTGCACACACACAGGTTCTGCTCACACCGTGTCTTCATACACAGCACACGCAGTCTGCACACACACAGGCTCTGCTCACACCGTGTCTTCATACACAGCACACGCAGTCTGCACACACACAGGTTCTGCTCACACCGTGTCTTCATACACAGCACACGCAGTCTGCACACACACAGGTTCTGCTCACACCGTGTCTTCATACACAGCACACGCAGTCTGCACACACATATTCTGCTCACACCGTGTCTTCATACACAGCACACGCAGTCTGCACACACACAGGTTCTGCTCACACTGTGTCTTCATACACAGCACACGCAGTCTGCACACACACAGGCTCTGCTCACACCGTGTCTTCATACACAGCACACGCAGTCTGCACACACACAGGTTCTGCTCACACCGTGTCTTCATACACAGCACACGCAGTCTGCACACACACAGGTTCTGCTCACACCGTGTCTTCATACACAGCACACGCAGTCTGCACACACATATTCTGCTCACACCGTGTCTTCATACACAGCACACGCAGTCTGCACACACAGGTTCTGCTCACACTGTGTCTTCATACACAGCACACGCAGTCTGCACACACAGGTTCTGCTCACACCGTGTCTTCATACACAGCACACGCAGTCTGCACACACACAGGTTCTGCTCACACCGTGTCTTCATACACAGCACACGCAGTCTGCACACACAGGCTCTGCTCACACCGTGTCTTCATACACAGCACACGCAGTCTGCACACACAGGCTCTGCTCACACCGTGTCTTCATACACAGCACACGCAGTCTGCAGACACACAGGTTCTGCTCACACCGTGTCTTCATACACAGCACACGCAGTCTGCACACACACAGGTTCTGCTCACACCGTGTCTTCATACACAGCACACGCAGTCTGCACACACACAGGCTCTGCTCACACCGTGTCTTCATACACAGCACACGCAGTCTGCACACACACAGGTTCTGCTCACACCGTGTCTTCATACACAGCACACGCAGTCTGCACACACACAGGTTCTGCTCACACCGTGTCTTCATACACAGCACACGCAGTCTGCACACACATATTCTGCTCACACCGTGTCTTCATACACAGCACACGCAGTCTGCACACACAGGTTCTGCTCACACTGTGTCTTCATACACAGCACACGCAGTCTTCACACACAGGCTCTGCTCACACCGTGTCTTCATACACAGCACACGCAGTCTGCA
Organism: Microtus pennsylvanicus; assembly: GCF_037038515.1. Classification (NCBI taxonomy): domain Eukaryota; kingdom Metazoa; phylum Chordata; class Mammalia; order Rodentia; family Cricetidae; genus Microtus; species Microtus pennsylvanicus. Next base: position 67,480,961 of record NC_134585.1, on the reverse strand, counting down.
CACACAGATTCTGCTCACACCGTGTCTTCATACACAGCACACGCAGTCTGCACACACACAGGCTCTGCTCACACCGTGTCTTCATACACAGCACACGCAGTCTGCACACACACAGGCTCTGCTCACACCGTGTCTTCATACACAGCACACGCAGTCTGCAGACACAAAGGTTCTGCTCACACCGTGTCTTCATACACAGCACACGCAGTCTGCACACACACAGGCTCTGCTCACACCGTGTCTTCATACACAGCACACTCAGTCTGCACACACACAGGTTCTGCTCACACCGTGTCTTCATACACAGCACACCAAGTCTTTACACACAGGTTCTGCTCACACTGTGTCTTCATACACAGCACACGCAGTCTGCAGACACAGGCTCTGCTCACACCGTGTCTTCATACACAGCACACGCAGTCTGCAGACACAGGTTCTGCTCACACCGTGTCTTCATACACAGCACACGCAGTCTGCACACACAGGCTCTGCTCACACCGTGTCTTCATACACAGCACACGCAGTCTGCACACACACAGGTTCTGCTCACACCGTGTCTTCATACACAGCACACGCAGTCTGCACACACAGGCTCTGCTCACACCGTGTCTTCATACACAGCACACGCAGTCTGCAGACACAGGTTCTGCTCACAGCGTGTCTTCATACACAGCACACGCAGTCTGCAGACACACAGGTTCTGCTCACACCGTGTCTTCATACACAGCACACGCAATCTGCACACACAGGTTCTGCTCACACCGTGTCTTCATACACAGCACACGCAGTCTGCAGACACACAGGTTCTGCTCACACCGTGTCTTCATACACAGCACACGCAGTCTGCACACACAGGCTCTGCTCACACTGTGTCTTCATACACAGCACACGCAGTCTGCATACACAGGCTCTGCTCACACCGTGTCTTCATACACAGGACACGCAGTCTGCACACACAGGCTCTGCTCACACCGTGTCTTCATACACAGCACACGCAGTCTGCACACACAGGCTCTGCTCACACCGTGTCTTCATACACAGCACACGCAGTCTGCACACACACAGGTTCTGCTCACACCGTGTCTTCATACACAGCACACGCAGTCTGCAGACACACAGGTTCTGCTCACACCGTGTCTTCATACACAGCACACGCAGTTTGCACACACAGGCTCTGCTCACACCGTGTCTTCATACACAGCACACGCAGTCTGCACACACAGGCTCTGCTCACACCGTGTCTTCATACACAGCACACGCAGTCTGCACACACACAGGTTCTGCTCACACCGAGTCTTCATACACAGCACACGCAGTCTGCACACACAGGCTCTGCTCACACTGTGTCTTCATACACAGCACACGCAGTCTGCACACACACAGGTTATGCTCACACCGAGTCTTCATACACAGCACACGCAGTCTGCACACACACAGGTTCTGCTCACACCGTGTCTTCATACACAGCACACGCAGTCTGCAGACACACAGGTTCTGCTCACACCGTGTCTTCATACACAGCACACGCAGTCTGCACACACAGGCTCTGCTCACACTGTGTCTTCATACACAGCACACGCAGTCTGCACACACACAGGTTCTGCTCACACCGTGTCTTCATACACAGCACACGCAGTCTGCAGATACACAGGTTCTGCTCACACCGTGTCTTCATACACAGCACACGCAGTCTGCAGACACACAGGTTCTGCTCACACCGTGTCTTCATACACAGCACACGCAGTCTGCAGACACACAGGTTCTGCTGACAATGTGTCTTCATACACAGCACACGCAGTCTGCACACACACAGGTTCTGCTCACACCGTGTCTTCATACACAGCACACGCAGTCTGCACACACAGGCTCTGCTCACACCGTGTCTTCATACACAACACACGCAGTCTGCACACACAGGCTCTGCTCACACCGTGTCTTCATACACAGCACACGCAGTCTGCACACACACAGGCTCTGCTCACACCGTGTCTTCATACACAACACACGCAGTCTGCAGACACACAGGTTCTGCTCACACCGTGTCTTCATACACAGCACACGCAGTCTGCACACACAGGCTCTGCTCACACCGTGTGTTCATACACAGCACACGCAGTCTGCAGACACACAGGTTCTGCTCACACCGTGTCTTCATACACAGCACACGCAGTCTGCACACACACGCTCTGCTCACACCGTGTCTTCATACACAGCACACGCAGTCTGCACACACAGGCTCTGCTCACACTGTGTCTTCATACACAGCACACGCAGTCTGCACACACAGGCTCTGCTCACACTGTGTCTTCATACACAGCACACGCAGTCTGCACACACACAGGTTCTGCTCACACCGTGTCTTCATACACAGCACACGCAGTCTGCACACACAGGCTCTGCTCACACTGTGTCTTCATACACAGCACACACAGTCTGCACACACACAGGTTCTGCTCACACCGTGTCTTCATACACAGCACACGCAGTCTGCAGACACACAGGTTCTGCTCACATTGTGTCTTCATACACAGCACACGCAGTCTGCACACACACAGGTTCTGCTCACACCGTGTCTTCATACACAGCACACGCAGTCTGCAGACACACAGGTTCTGCTCACACCGTGTCTTCATACACAGCACACGCAGTCTGCACACACACAGGCTCTGCTCACACCGTGTCTTCATACACAGCACACGCAGTCTGCAGACAAACAGGTTCTGCTCACACCGTGTCTTCATACACAGCACACGCAGTCTGCACACACACAGGTTCTGCTCACACCGTGTCTTCATACACAGCACACGCAGTCTGCACACACAGGCTCTGCTCACACCGTGTCTTCATACACAGCACACGCAGTCTGCACACACAGGCTCTGCTCACACCGTGTCTTCATACACAGCACACGCAGTCTGCAGACACAGGTTCTGCTCACACCGTGTCTTCATACACAGCACACGCAGTCTGCACACACAGGCTCTGCTCACACCGTGTCTTCATACACAGCACACGCAATCTGCACACACACAGGTTCTGCTCACACCGTGTCTTCATACACAGCACACGCAGTCTGCACACACACAGGCTCTGCTCACACCGTGTCTTCATACACAGCACACGCAGTCTGCACACACACAGGTTCTACTCACACCGTGTCTTCATACACAGCACACGCAGTCTGCACACACACAGGTTCTGCTCACACCGTGTCTTCATACACAGCACACGCAGTCTGCACACACAGATTCTGCTCACACCGTGTCTTCATACACAGCACACGCAGTCTGCACACACAGGTTCTGCTCACACTGTGTCTTCATACACAGCACACGCAGTCTGCACACACAGGTTCTGCTCACACCGTGTCTTCATACACAGCACACGCAATCTGCACACACAGGTTCTGCTCACACCGTGTCTTCATACACAGCACACGCAGTCTGCACACACACAGGTTCTGCTCACACCGTGTCTTCATACACAGCACACGCAGTCTGCAGACACACAGGTTCTGCTCACACCGTGTCTTCATACACAGCACACGCAGTCTGCACACACACAGGCTCTGCTCACACCGTGTCTTCATACACAGCACACGCAGTCTGCACACACAGGCTCTGCTCACACCGTGTCTTCATACACAGCACACGCAGTCTGCACACACAGGCTCTGCTCACACCGTGTCTTCATACACAGCACACGCAGTCTGCACACACAGATTCTGCTCACACCGTGTCTTCATACACAGCACACGCAGTCTGCACACACACAGGCTCTGCTCACACTGTGTCTTCATACACAGCACACGCAGTCTGCACACACGGGCTCTGCTCACACTGTGTCTTCATACACAGCACACGCAGTCTGCACACACAGGCTCTGCTCACACTGTGTCTTCATACACAGCACACACAGTCTGCACACACAGGCTCTGCTCACACTGTGTCTTCATACACAGCACACGCAGTCTGCACACACACAGGTTCTGCTCACACCGTGTCTTCATACACAGCACACGCAGTCTGCACACACAGGCTCTGCTCACACCGTGTCTTCATACACAGCACACGCAGTCTGCACACACAGGTTCTGCTCACACTGTGTCTTCATACACAGCACACGCAGTCTGCACACACAGGCTCTGCTCACACCGTGTCTTCATACACAGCACACGCAGTCTGCAGACACAGGTTCTGCTCACACCGTGTCTTCATACACAGCACACGCAGTCTGCACACACAGGCTCTGCTCACACCGTGTCTTCATACACAGCACACGCAGTCTGCACACACACAGGTTCTGCTCACACCGAGTCTTCATACACAGCACACGCAGTCTGCACACACAGGCTCTGCTCACACTGTGTCTTCATACACAGCACACGCAGTCTGCACACACACAGGTTATGCTCACACCGAGTCTTCATACACAGCACACGCAGTCTGCACACACACAGGTTCTGCTCACACCGTGTCTTCATACACAGCACACGCAGTCTGCAGACACACAGGTTCTGCTCACACCGTGTCTTCATACACAGCACACGCAGTCTGCACACACAGGCTCTGCTCACACTGTGTCTTCATACACAGCACACGCAGTCTGCACACACACAGGTTCTGCTCACACCGTGTCTTCATACACAGCACACGCAGTCTGCAGATACACAGGTTCTGCTCACACCGTGTCTTCATACACAGCACACGCAGTCTGCAGACACACAGGTTCTGCTCACACCGTGTCTTCATACACAGCACACGCAGTCTGCAGACACACAGGTTCTGCTCACAACGTGTCTTCATACACAGCACACGCAGTCTGCACACACACAGGTTCTGCTCACACCGTGTCTTCATACACAGCACACGCAGTCTGCACACACACAGGTTCTGCTCACACCGTGTCTTCATACACAACACACGCAGTCTGCACACACAGGCTCTGCTCACACCGTGTCTTCATACACAGCACACGCAGTCTGCACACACACAGGCTCTGCTCACACCGTGTCTTCATACACAACACACGCAGTCTGCAGACACACAGGTTCTGCTCACACCGTGTCTTCATACACAGCACACGCAGTCTGCACACACAGGCTCTGCTCACACCGTGTGTTCATACACAGCACACGCAGTCTGCAGACACACAGGTTCTGCTCACACCGTGTCTTCATACACAGCACACGCAGTCTGCACACACACGCTCTGCTCACACCGTGTCTTCATACACAGCACACGCAGTCTGCACACACAGGCTCTGCTCACACTGTGTCTTCATACACAGCACACGCAGTCTGCACACACAGGCTCTGCTCACACTGTGTCTTCATACACAGCACACGCAGTCTGCACACACACAGGTTCTGCTCACACCGTGTCTTCATACACAGCACACGCAGTCTGCACACACAGGCTCTGCTCACACTGTGTCTTCATACACAGCACACACAGTCTGCACACACACAGGTTCTGCTCACACCGTGTCTTCATACACAGCACACGCAGTCTGCAGACACACAGGTTCTGCTCACATTGTGTCTTCATACACAGCACACGCAGTCTGCACACACACAGGTTCTGCTCACACCGTGTCTTCATACACAGCACACGCAGTCTGCAGACACACAGGTTCTGCTCACACCGTGTCTTCATACACAGCACACGCAGTCTGCACACACACAGGCTCTGCTCACACCGTGTCTTCATACACAGCACACGCAGTCTGCAGACAAACAGGTTCTGCTCACACCGTGTCTTCATACACAGCACACGCAGTCTGCACACACACAGGTTCTGCTCACACCGTGTCTTCATACAGAGCACACGCAGTCTGCACACACAGGCTCTGCTCACACCGTGTCTTCATACACAGCACACGCAGTCTGCACACACAGGCTCTGCTCACACCGTGTCTTCATACACAGCACACGCAGTCTGCAGACACAGGTTCTGCTCACACCGTGTCTTCATACACAGCACACGCAGTCTGCACACACAGGCTCTGCTCACACCGTGTCTTCATACACAGCACACGCAATCTGCACACACACAGGTTCTGCTCACACCGTGTCTTCATACACAGCACACGCAGTCTGCACACACACAGGCTCTGCTCACACCGTGTCTTCATACACAGCACATGCAGTCTGCACACACACAGGTTCTGCTCACACCGTGTCTTCATACACAGCACACGCAGTCTGCACACACACAGGTTCTGCTCACACCGTGTCTTCATACACAGCACACGCAGTCTGCACACACAGATTCTGCTCACACCGTGTCTTCATACACAGCACACGCAGTCTGCACACACAGGTTCTGCTCACACTGTGTCTTCATACACAGCACACGCAGTCTGCACACACAGGTTCTGCTCACACCGTGTCTTCATACACAGCACACGCAATCTGCACACACAGGTTCTGCTCACACCGTGTCTTCATACACAGCACACGCAGTCTGCACACACACAGGTTCTGCTCACACCGTGTCTTCATACACAGCACACGCAGTCTGCAGACACACAGGTTCTGCTCACACCGTGTCTTCATACACAGCACACACAGTCTGCACACACACAGGCTCTGCTCACACCGTGTCTTCATACACAGCACACGCAGTCTGCACACACAGGCTCTGCTCACACCGTGTCTTCATACACAGCACACGCAGTGTGCACACACAGGCTCTGCTCACACCGTGTCTTCATACACAGCACACGCAGTCTGCACACACAGGCTCTGCTCACACCGTGTCTTCATACACAGCACACGCAGTCTGCACACACAGATTCTGCTCACACCGTGTCTTCATACACAGCACACGCAGTCTGCACACACACAGGCTCTGCTCACACCGTGTCTTCATACACAGCACACGCAGTCTGCACACACACAGGCTCTGCTCACACCGTGTCTTCATACACAGCACACGCAGTCTGCAGACACAAAGGTTCTGCTCACACCGTGTCTTCATACACAGCACACGCAGTCTGCACACACACAGGCTCTGCTCACACCGTGTCTTCATACACAGCACACACAGTCTGCACACACACAGGTTCTGCTCACACCGTGTCTTCATACACAGCACACCAAGTCTTTACACACAGGTTCTGCTCACACTGTGTCTTCATACACAGCACACGCAGTCTGCAGACACAGGCTCTGCTCACACCGTGTCTTCATACACAGCACACGCAGTCTGCAGACACAGGTTCTGCTCACACCGTGTCTTCATACACAGCACACGCAGTCTGCAGACACAGGCTCTGCTCACAACGTGTCTTCATACACAGCACACGCAGTCTGCACACACACAGGTTCTGCTCACACCGAGTCTTCATACACAGCACACGCAGTCTGCACACACAGGCTCTGCTCACACCGTGTCTTCATACACAGCACACGCAGTCTGCAGACACAGGTTCTGCTCACACCGTGTCATCATACACAGCACACGCAGTCTGCAGACACACAGGTTCTGCTCACACCGTGTCTTCATACACAGCACACGCAATCTGCACACACAGGTTCTGCTCACACCGTGTCTTCATACACAGTACACGCAGTCTGCAGACACACAGGTTCTGCTCACACCGTGTCTTCATACACAGCACACGCAGTCTGCACACACAGGCTCTGCTCACACTGTGTCTTCATACACAGCACACGCAGTCTGCACACACAGGCTCTGCTCACACCGTGTCTTCATACACAGGACACGCAGTCTGCACACACAGGCTCTGCTCACACCGTGTCTTCATACACAGCACACGCAGTCTGCACACACAGGCTCTGCTCACACCGTGTCTTCATACACAGCACACGCAGTCTGCAGACACACAGGTTCTGCTCACATTGTGTCTTCATACACAGCACACGCAGTCTGCACACACACAGGTTCTGCTCACACCGTGTCTTCATACACAGCACACGCAGTCTGCAGACACACAGGTTCTGCTCACACCGTGTCTTCATACACAGCACACGCAGTCTGCACACACAGGCTCTGCTCACACCGTGTCTTCATACACAGCACACGCAGTCTGCAGACACACAGGTTCTGCTCACACCGTGTCTTCATACACAGCACACGCAGTCTGCACACACAGGTTCTGCTCACACCGTGTCTTCATACACAGCACACGCAGTCTGCACACACAGGCTCTGCTCACACCGTGTCTTCATACACAGCACACGCAGTCTGCACACAGGCTCTGCTCACACCGTGTCTTCATACACAGCACACGCAGTGTGCACACACAGGCTCTGCTCACACTGTGTCTTCATACACAGCACACGCAGTCTGCACACACAGGCTCTGCTCACACCGTGTCTTCATACACAGCACACGCAGTCTGCACACACAGATTCTGCTCACACCATGTCTTCATACACAGCACACGCAGTCTGCACACACACAGGCTCTTCTCACACCGTGTCTTCATACACAGCACACGCAGTCTGCACACACACAGGCTCTGCTCACACCGTGTCTTCATACACAGCACACGCATTCTGCAGACACACAGGTTCTGTTCACACCGTGTCTTCATACACAGCACACGCAGTCTGCACACACAGGCTCTGCTCACACCGTGTCTTCATACACAGCACACACAGTCTGCACACACACAGGTTCTGCTCACACCGTGTCTTCATACACAGCACACCAAGTCTGCACACACAGGTTCTTCTCACACTGTGTCTTCATACACAGCACACGCAGTCTGCACACACAGGCTCTGCTCACACTGTGTCTTCATACACAGCACACGCAGTCTGCATACACAGGCTCTGCTCACACTGTGTCTATATACACAGCACACGCAGTCTGCACACACAGGCTCTGCTCACACTGTGTCTTCATACACAGCACACACAGTCTGCACACACAGGCTCTGCTCACACTGTGTCTTCATACACAGCACACGCAGTCTGCAGACACACAGGTTCTGCTCACACCGTGTCTTCATACACAGCACACGCAGTCTGCACACACAGGCTCTGCTCACACCGTGTCTTCATACACAGCACACGCAGTCTGCACACACAGGTTCTGCTCACACTGTGTCTTCATACACAGCACACGCAGTCTGCACACACAGGCTCTGCTCACACCGTGTCTTCATACACAGCACACGCAGTCTGCAGACACAGGTTCTGCTCACACCGTGTCTTCATACACAGCACACGCAGTCTGCACACACAGGCTCTGCTCACACCGTGTCTTCATACACAGCACACGCAGTCTGCACACACACAGGTTCTGCTCACACCGTGTGTTCATACACAGCACACGCAGTCTGCACACACAGGCTCTGCTCACACCGTGTCTTCATACACAGCACACACAGTCTGCACACACAGGCTCTGCTCACACTGTGTCTTCATACACAGCACACGCAGTCTGCAGACACAGGTTCTGCTCACACCGTGTCTTCATACACAGCACACGCAGTCTGCACACACAGGTTCTGCTCACACCGTGTCTTCATACACAGCACACGCAATCTGCACACACAGGTTCTGCTCACACCGTGTCTTCATACACAGCACACGCAGTCTGCAGACACACAGGTTCTGCTCACACCGTGTCTTTATACACAGCACACGCAGTCTGCACACACACAGGTTCTGCTCACACCGTGTCTTCATACACAGCACACCAAGTCTGCACACACAGGCTCTGCTCACACCGTGTCTTCATACACAGCACACGCAGTCTGCACACACAGGCTCTGCTCACACCGTGTCTTCATACACAGCACACGCAGTCTGCACACACAGGCTCTGCTCACACCGTGTCTTCATACACAGCACACGCAGTCTGCAGACACAGGTTCTGCTCACACCGTGTCTTCATACACAGCACACGCAGTCTGCACACACAGGTTCTGCTCACACCGTTTCTTCATACCCCGCACACGCAGTCTGCACACACAGTTTCTGCTCACACCGTGTCTTCATACACATCACACGAAGTCTGCACACACAGGTTCTGCTCACACTGCATCATAAAAAATAATGAAGTGGGAAAAAAATTTGGAGCTCTTATTTCCTGATTGAATTTCTTTATTTTAGATAAAATGATAGCATTAAAGCAGGATGGTTTGGCAATCAAGTGGACATATAGACCTGGAATAACATGAGAATCCCACACATAAATTCTCACATTTAAAACTGTTTGATAGGGAACGACTAGTCAGTCTAAAGGTGATAGAGACATGGGAGCGCCCACATGTGAGTACATAAAGCTGGACCCATATTTACTGTAAATACAAAATTAACCCAATACACAGCAAAGATCTAAACACAGGGATAATGCTATAATACTTTTCGAAAAGAAGAATCTTTATGTCATTGGATTTGATGCCATTTCTTGATTTTACACCAAAAACACAAGGCAAGAGAAAGCAAATTGGACTTCATGAAATTTAGAAACACTTGTGCATGAAAGGAACGGCAGAGTAAAGAGACAACCTTCACAGTGGAGGAAAATCATTGCAAATAATATGCCAGGTAGTTTAAGGACTCGTCTCCAGAACACATGCAGAACTCCTGTCACTTGATAGCAAGCAGTGAAAGTCCAAAGTTGGCCCAAGGAGTTGAGAAGACCTCCCCTATAGACAAGAACGCTCAGCTAAGACTGTAAGGACAGAGTCATTATACAGGACCTACAAACCAAGGAGTTGAGAAGACCTCCCCTATAGACAAGAATGCTCAGCTAAGTCTGTAAGGACACAGAGTCATTATACAGGACCTACAAACCAAGGAGTTGAGAAGACCTCCCCTATAGACAAGAACGCTCAGCTAAGACTGTAAGGACAGAGTCATTATACAGGACCTACAAACCAAGCCACATCCTGATGCCACCACACACCCATCAGGATGGCTGTCAGAGCAACTGCAACAAACCGGCCGTGAATAGAGTGCGGGATAGAGAAGCTGGACCCTTTCATACAAATGTGTCACGGTACAGCCTCCATGGAAACAGCTACAAAATGTAAAATGCTAAAAACATAATTTCATAGAAACCCAGAAAACAACTCCCACATTGCTCCCCAGTATCCATGATAAGTATCTACCACAGCCAAAGGATGTGACCCACTCACGTGTCCGCTAATAACAGGGTAAAGAGTGCATTCCACTTCCGGTGCAATGTTAGTGCACAGAAGGGAATAAAGGGGTCGATTTTGAAGGCACTGTGCTAAGTGAGAGCAGCCAGATAAAAAAGAACCCTCTTTGTATCATCCTACTTAGAATTCCTAGGAGAAGCAACCCTCTGCCAGCAAGTAAAATATGAGGAGGATGGAGAAGGGTGGCTTTTGATTGGCCATTGATATCTATTTGATTTAACACGAATTTCTGAAAATGGCTAATGAGATTATTTTATGTCACTGTAAAGGTGCTAAAGCCACTGAATTATATACCAAAGAATGGCTGAAATGTCAACTTGGAATACATCACAGTAAAAAGTTGTGCCCTGTTTCCAATGTCCTCCTTTTGGGTCTGAAGGCTGTGGGTCGCTAACAGACTCATACACCCCTTCACAGAGGCGCAGAACAGCGTTTCCAAGTTCCTCCAGTGCTGCCTGCGGTGTTGTTTCTGGTGTTTGGAAAAGATGGTGAAGTTTTTAAACAGAAATGCCTATATCATGGTAAGTAGGCCACTGCTTGTTTACGGTGCCCTTGCTTTGCCCAGCTGACCTCATGTCTACCCTACTGCCTGGAGAGCATTCTGGTATCTTGTGATTGACTTTGTTACTGGGATAAGTGTGATTCCACGCCTGAATCAGGGCTACACTTTTCCTGAGATGTTACTACCTTTGATAGCTCATTTAAGGGGAAATGCTTGTGTTGAAATTTTCAAAGTGTGCTAGAGGCCCAGAGAGATGGCTCTGAGGGTAAAGGTGCTGGCTGCCAATCCTGACGAGCCAAGCTAGCCCTAGGTTCCACAGGGTGGAAGGAGAGAATCAAATCCTGCAATGACTTCTACAGGCAAGCTGTCGAGTGAGCACACACATATACGCACTTGCACAAATACACACATATATGTAATTAGACTTTAAAATGATAAACAAAAATGAAAGTGTGGTAGATTGAAATGGCGCTGTATGTCTAAAAATTATGTAAAAGGGAGCTGTTGCCCCTGGGTCCTTCCAAAGAGAAACCACCTTTCTAATAGAGGGATTTACATAAGTTTAGGGAAGGGATTAATTGTTTTACGAACTTTGTGTTAAAGAAGAGTGAGCAGTGGTAAGGCTTGGGCAAATCTCTAACTCATTTCCTGTGAGAATGTGCAAGCCTCTATGGAATTGAGTTTACACAGTAGACTCAGGAAACACAACTCCCTCAAAATGTGGAAACTGCACTATTTTACCATGTTTGCTTATTATCACAGTGTGGTGGGAACTGGGGCTGGGTTCATATGGTTGTGGATGGAGATGCAATTAATTTACCCACAGTGAGAAATAGTACTGAGCCTTTTAATCGGCAAATTTTCATAGTAGATAGAAGGTATTGGCTTTCCTTAGGAGTAATTTATTTTGATGACAATATTCAGTCTATTTAATAACTACTACAGTCAAATGTTTCAAAGATAGATTCCCTCATCTGAGACTTGAGGAGAAGGCCTGCCCCTACATACAACACTCGGCAAGTCTGTTAGTGGGGTCAAGGACAGAGAGCTCCTAGGCATCCTACTAACCTAAATAAAATGTTGGAAAGAAGTCAGGGTTGTTAGTGTGGAAGATGGCAGTGAGCTGGACTGTCCTGGGTGGTGTTTGTTTATGCCACTAACAAGTGTGTCAATCATCTTCTTCAGATCGCATTATATGGCAAAAATTTCTGTGAGTCAACAAAAGATGCTTTCTATCTGCTCATGAGAAACATTTTGAAGTAAGTAATCAGGCTGAGGATGACCATAGACAATCTGGTGAGACTTGACATTCTTCGCTTGTAGTTACCCAGGGTGTTGCTGGCCTTAGCAGCCATGGATGTTACCCTTAAGTTTGGTAGATTTTAGTCAACAGTTCTCTTCATCCACCTAGGTGGCTACATATTTAATTTTTATTGTCCTTTCTGCTCAAGAAGTTCTCCAGGTGGCTTACGTTAGCATCTCCTTGGTGCCCATTTCCTCCTCTCAAAATTGTTGAGAAATGGGTGTGCAGAGTCGGAGAATAAATTTACCATACTCAGGATCCAGGGTGCCTTCGCTACTCCCACCAGATGACAGTAAAGACCACTACCCAAGTTCTTTGATCAAGTTAACAAACTTTATGTTCTATCAGACAGGGCTATCTCCTAAATGGGGTTTAAGAAAATAGCATCAAACACAAGAGAAGGTGGGGTTTATATAGTTTTAAAAAGCTGCAAGACTAGGGTTTTTCAAGGGTTGGAGAATTTCCAGAGGAATTTTGGTTACGTAGAAACTTGGCTGAACATTTCAAAATTATCTGGCAGAACATCTTATCAGGGTGTTGGGAGCATGTTCAATTCCAGAAACAGGTTAAAAGCAAAATCAACTTGAACTTTGCTGCAAACAGAAATGGACTTGTTCTGACCTTACAACAAAATGGCTTCCATCTGTAAGGTGGAGTCAAGCTGCTCCATCACCTTAGGGAGTAGAGAGAGAACCAGACACCTTCATTGCTCATCATCCCACAGGGACATCATTCCAGTGTCCTCGTCTGTGAGTCTTGTTAGAAATAAGAACCTCAGGCCTGGCTCCCATGCTCCTGTCTTGCATTTAACAATTGCCAAATAAAATTTCACCAAATACACAGGAGAGTGAACCCGTGACTCTTTACCTGGTGTGGATTTCAAACACTGAGTTATACTTTCTTGTTTCCCCTTGATGCTCAGAGTCGCAGTTACGGATGAAGTCACTCACTTTGTATTACTCCTGGGGAAAATTCTAGTGACTGGGATTGTAGGTGAGTAGTGATAACAACATGGATTCAAAGCTGTAAGGAGTTTGGAGACTCCTGTGCCACAAAAATACCGATAGCCTTTCTCAGTGTATGATATCCATGTCCTGCTTTTTCATGTAGGTATCCTGGCCTTCCTACTCTTCACAGAGAGGCTGGAAAGGATTGTAGAAGGACCGACGACTTTAAATTACTACTGGGTACCTTTCCTGGTAAGAACTGGTGACTTAGTCACTTGGGGACACTGTAACAAAGCAATATAGGGTGAGTGACTTCACCAATAGAAAGCTATTCCTCCCAGTTTGAAAGGCTTGGAGGTGGCAGCTGGGAAAGAGGTTGATTCTTCACATCACATGCTGGAGAGAAAGGTGGCAGGCCCAGTCTCTTTGAAGAGGGGCACAATCCCTATATAAAGGTATTCCCACTGTGACCTCAGTGTTTCTCATAGCTCTTCCCATAGCCTTTCTCTTCAGTTCTACCACATTGGGGATTGTAGTTTTTATGTAAGATACAGGGAACAGTTCAGTCTATAGAAGCTTAGCATCAGTGAGTAAGAGATGGAAGCATAAGAAAAGCAAAAGGAGACAGAAACAGCAGAGACAGCAAGTATTACCGGCCTTAATCTGTGTCACTTGTCTCCTGCTTCTGATGTCGGGTTCCTTGGAAAGGACTGCTCTGTTGATAGGGCTGCACACAGAAGGTTTGCTGGGTACTCTTCCATGAGCTACATTCATAAGGAAGTAAAGAGGACTAGGCAGAGCAAGAGAAGCCAGCCCATAATACACTTACTGCTGTATCCCCAGATACAGTGACAGGACCTTCTGGAAAAGAAGCTGGCCTTGTGAATCATACCGGCAGTGTTAGCCAGGAGCTGATCCCCCATATGGGGCTCTAACTTGGATGAAGCGGTTCCCTGAAGGGAGTGGATGTCTATGCAGTGAAGCATCTGAATCTTCTCTGCAGCCGACATTCCCAGTCACTGAGGATGAGTGGATGAACAACTCGGCCGAGAGCCGAGTGGAGTCCTGCTAGACCCAGCACAATGAGCTAGCTCTCCTAATCTGTATGACATAAATGCTTCTCCCTGAGGTCAGGGCAGAGGCACAGAGAGGCTGAGTAACTTGAAGACCTAGGTAGCATATGCTCTTAACCTCCAGACTCTCCTGCCTTGATGCGGGAACTCAAAACTGAGATTCTTTGGGTAGGCACTAGAAATATCAGTGGACATGTGAACAAGGACATGTCTTTGTAATCTCAGGACCCCATGTACCATAAAGCCAAAGGTGTCTATATTGCAGATGTTCCCAACACGGAGTATGCCAATGTTTGCTTATCCTGCCTTCCATTTGCATTTGTGTTATTATTGTTCTGAGTGAAGTCAGTATGAACAAAGTCCAATTTGCTGGACCTCTTCTCTGTCTGTTCACAGACTCTGGTGGTTGGATCTTACCTGATTGCTCATGGGTGCTTCAGCGTCTACTCAATGTGTGTTGAGACCATTTTCATCTGCTTCTGTGAGTATCCACCGTGTACATTTGTCCTGTGGAAAACGAAAAGATGAGAAGGTGAAAACTCAGTTGCCACCTGGCTTGGTGATTTGCTTTACCTAGCCTCAAATGCAAAGCAGCATTTATTTGGGAGGAGATTATTACTTGTATATGCTTGTTAGTTCTGTTGTGGGGGATGAGAGAAATAGAGAGAAGAAGGGGGGTTGAGAAGTATGCATGATGATGATGGTGGTGGGGTGATGTGGTAGAGGTGGTGGAGGTGGTAGTGGAGGTGGTGATGGGGGTGATAGTGGTGGTGGAGGTGGTGGTGGTGGCGGTGGTGGTGATGGTGGTGGTGGAGGTGATGGAGGTGGTGGTGGTGATGGTGGAGGTGGAGGTGGTGGAGGTGGCGGTGGTGGCGGTGGTGGTGATGGTGGTGGTGGAGGTGATGGAGGTGGTGGTGGTGATGGTGGAGGTGGAGGTGGTGGAGGTGGTGATGGTGGTGGTGGTGGGGTTATGGTGGTGATGGTGGTGGAGGTGGTGGTGGTGGTGGTGGTGGTGGTGGTGGAGGTGGTGGTGGTGGTGGTGGTGGTGGTGGTGGAGGTGGTGATGGTGGTGGAGGTGGTGGTGGTGGTGGTGATGGTGGTGGTGGAGGTGGTGGTGGTGGTGGAGGTGGTGATGGTGGTGGAGGTGGTGGTGGAGGTGGTGGTGGTGGTGGTGGTGATGGTGGTGGTGGAGGTGGTGGTGGAGGTGGTGATGGTGGTGGAGGTGGTGATGGTGGTGGAGGTGGTGGTGGTGGTGATGGTGGTGGTGGTGGAGGTGGTGGTGGAGGTGGTGGTGGTGGTGGAGGTGGTGGTGGTGGTGATGGTGGTGGTGGAGGTGGTGGTGGTGGTGATGGTGGTGGTGGAGGTGGTGGTGGTGGTGATGGTGGTGGTGGTGGAGGTGGAGGTGGTGGTGGAGGTGGTGATGGTGGTGGAGGTGGTGATGGTGGTGGAGGTGGTGGTGGTGGTGATGGTGGTGGTGGTGGAGGTGGTGGTGGTGGTGGAGTTGGTGATAGTGGTGGTGGAGATGGTGATAGTGGTGGTGGTGGTGATGGTGAGAGGGGTGGTGGTGGTGGTGATGATGATGGTGATGTGGTGGTAGTGATGTGGTGGTGGTGATGGTGGTGGAGGTGGTGGTGGTGGTGGTGGTGGCGGTGATGGTGGTGGTGGAGGTGATGATAGTGGTGGTGGAGGTGGTGGTGGTGGTGGTGGTGGAGGTGGTGGTGGTGGTGGTGGTGGCGGTGATGGTGGTGGTGGAGGTGATGATAGTGGTGGTGGAGGTGGTGATGGTGGTGGAGGTGGTGGTGGTGGTGGTGGTGGTGGTGGTGGTGGTGGTGGTGGAGGTGATGATAGTGGTGGTGGAGGTGGTGATAGTGGTGGTGGAGATGGTGATAGTGGTGGTGGTGGTGGTGATGATGATGGTGATGTGGTGGTAGTGATGTGGTGGTGGAGGAAGTGGTGGTGATGGTGGTGATGTGGTGGTGGTGGTGGTAGTGGTGGAGGAGGTGGTGGTGATGGTGGTGGTGGTGGTGGATCTGGGGATTGAACCTAAGTCCTTGCCCTTGCTAGGAGAGGACTGTAAGCTCTATTGCTATTTTCATCTGGTCTTCCCTCCTTGTATCTCTAGCAAACCAGGAGGTAGGGTCAGGATGTAAGAGAACAGAACCCTGTAGCCTTGTTATGGCTGAGAGATAATTTCTCTGTCACATGGGGTTTTTGGAGAGGCAGGCAGAGGAAGCTTACTTCCTGAGAAAATGCCTTGTGGAAGACCGGCGGTTTTAAGGCAGGTCAGGAAGAAAGATAATTGCCGAAGAGGAAAAAAAAATCTAGAAAATAACATAATCTGATGTTTTCTAAGCATTTGAGAATCAATTTTCATTAAACAAAGAAATCTGAAAACGTTATTCACTAGAGATGGCTTATGAGGAATGTGAAGAATAATCTTGGCCTAGGGTGTCTGGTTTATTTAAGAAAATGGAAAAAAAACTGAAAAGATGGCTCATCTGGTAAATTTCCTTGTTACCAAGCTTGGTGACTTGAATTCTAGACCCACTGTCTGAGTCAGGGCTTCTATAGCTGTGAAGAGACAGCATGCCCATGGCAGTTCTTATAAAGGAAACATCTAGTTGGAGCTGGCTTACAGTTCAGAGGTTCAGTCCATTGTCATCATGGGGGAACTTGGCAGAACGCAGATGCAGGCAGCCATGGTGCTGGAGAAGGAGCTGAGCGTTCTGCATCCTGATCCACAGGCAGCAAAAGGAGACAGTGTCCCACACTGAGCATAGCGTGAATATCGAGGTCTCATATGATTGCTCAAGCTGCCCATTCAAACCACCGGTCCTGTGGTGGAAGGGGAGTCCCCTCACCTTCATACATGAACCATGGCCCATACATACACGCACATACACATAAATATGTGAGTCTAATAAAAAGAAAACTAAAGGAAAAAAGGAAAGGGAGCTGGGCTGCTGTTTCCGCGATTAGGAACGTATAGTTTTGCAGAAGGCTGGAGTTAGATTTTCAGTGACTCCTGGCTCCCATGAAGGGTGATTTATATCCTCCTATAAATAGATCTCCCTGGGGACCGGACACCTCTGGCCTCTGGACACTTGCAGTTATGTGCACATACCCCACACACACCAGTAAAATAACGTCAATGACTTTAGGACTGAGGAAATGGTTCAGTCAGCAAAGTGTATGTCACATCAGCATGTTCAGTCTTCAGAACCCATGGAAGAAGTTGGGAATCATGGTGCCTGCTTGTGATCCTGGCACTGGGGAGGCAGAGCAGTGGATCCCTGGAGCCTACTTGTCAGCCAGCCTAGCCTACTTGGCGAGCCCCAGGCCATGGACAACATCATCTCAGAAAGGAAAGTGGACAGCTCCTGAGAAGTGAGTGCTGCCTGAGTTTGACCTCCGGCTCTCATGGGCATGCGTGTGCACATACATGTGCACCCACACACACATGTGCACCCCCACACATGTACACCCACACACATGTGCATTCACACACATGTGCATCCACACACATGTGTACCCACACACATGTGCACCCCCACACATGTGCATCCACACATACATGTGCATCCACACACACATGCGCACCCACACACATGTGCACCCACAAACACATGTGCACCCACACACATGTGCATCCACACACATGTGCATCCACACACACGTGTGCACCCCCACACACATGTGCACCCACACATACATGTGCACCCACACACATGTGCACCCACACAACTCTCCCCACACATACATATGCACCCACACACATGTGCACCCACACATACATGTGCACCCACACACATGTGCACCCCCACACACGTACATCCACACACACATGTGCACCCACACACATGTGCACCCCCACACACTCTCCCCACACACACATGTGCATCCACACACATATGTGCACCCCCACACACTCTCCCCACACACACATGTGCATCCACACACACTCTCCTCACACATACATGTGCATCCACACACACATGTGCACCCACACACATGTGCACCCACACACACGTTCCCCACACAAATAAGTAATATAGTTTAGCCTTTAACCTCCATGCTGGGGAGACTAAAGCAAAAGGACTGCCAATGCCAGGCCAGCCTGGGCTACATAGCAAGAGCTTATCTCAAAAGCAAAAAAGCTTGACCTTTGAAATTAAATCTTTGCTCTACATTTTCCATGGAGTCAGTGATGTAATGAAAATGAAAAGTCTCAGAGCTGAAAGGTGATACTTTAGAAACCCCAGGAAGAGCTTCTGTATAAACGTGGAGATAAAGATCCAGGGATCCAAGGGCCCAGGGGTGCGGTGTGAGGTGTACCCAGGGGTAGAGGCCAGTTCGCGCCTTCTCCACCACCAGCATCACCTCCGTTTGCCTCTATTTGACATGCTAACGCTGATTTCTCTGGTTTCTCCCTGTTCAACTCTCCAAATTGTAACCCTCTGGGTCCTGTTGTGCTGTGGCTCCTGCCTTGGCCCCGCCTTGGCTCCTAATACCCAGGTGAAGATGTGGAGAGAAACGACGGCTCGGCAGAGAAACCTTACTTTGTAACCCCCAGCCTGCACAGGATTCTCACCAAGAAGCACCCAGGTCCCCAGAGACAGACTGAGTAGAAAAGCTCCAAGCAGGATCCTTGTGAATTAGGTTGATTGCAATGTGAAAACGTTGCTTTGGAGCAGGGTACAAATTCTGTGCTGTTTCTGAAAAGGCTGCAATTGGTACCACTGGAGGGAGCAGGCATTTGACAGTGGCCTAACATTCTTTTTAGACTGTGGTCCCAACTGCAGAAACCTGCAGCTGACAATGTTTTACTAACTTTTATAACTTTGCTAGCCTTTCTTTTTTATAGGTGTATATTTGTAAAGGATATTCAGGCAGGTTTTTTTTAACAACACTATAAATGTGTGATCGATTAGCCATAAACGTACCGAGTTGTAGTTGACCAGCATATTGTACTAAATTTGTAAATATGGTGCTATGGTTATAGTTACTGTTTAAGCTGGTGAACAGCTCTCTAAACTGTGATTCAGCTTGTAACCCTGGTTCCCTAGAAAGCATATTTTAGTCTGGTGAGTCCATGACAAGGCATGTGAAGCGCAGGTCCCATGGGTTCCACGGCTAGCATCGTTGCAGGTGATGTGAACTGTGGCCCTGTGGTCCATCTGTTTCAGAGACACGAGACTCATACTGGGGTCAAATCTAGGTTTGTGGATATCATTTCCATTACTGTGAGCCTTTGGCCACCCTGAGAATATTTTGAAAGAGCGGAAATGGCTACCTCGTTCATCTCTTGCCTTTTGCCCGAGTTTCCAGTCATGTAGAAGGCCTTTGGACTCTCCTCTTCATGGGTACATGCCTGTGTTCTTGTGACTTCATTCTGCAGAAGGTCCGAGTTCAACTTTCAGTGAGGGAAGTATGCTGATGGGTTCATTCAGATTTTATTCTAAGGAAATGAATGGACCAGTGGCCTTCTGTCAAGTACCACATCTGATACTTTCAAGGGTGTGCTTGGTTCAAATTGGAAAATCTCCTCCCCACACCACACCCCCAGGGCTTAGAGAGGAAGCTGGTTTGTTGTGGCCGTGCCTAAATGTCACAGGGTGAACTAGACCCATACACCTGTCTGCTCTTTCCTGTGTGTGGAGGGGACCAATGGGCCATGGCTAATTAAAGCCCCTCCAAAGATCACAGGACTAATCAGTGCCCTTTTGGTTTTGATGCTAAACTCATGTCAGATTGTCTATATATTAATAATGGAACGTGTGGATATCAATACGGCCCTCACACTTGAGAGTCGAAAATATATCCTTGAGTTATAAGTTAATGTAAACGCTAATTTATTTAATAATCCTGAAGTGTGTGGATCTAGATTTAGAACTGTTTTATGGAGATTTCCTACAGAGAGCCAATTGTTTCAGAAAGTTTTCAGTGTGTCGTCCACATGACAGCCAGTGGCTTGTGCTTTGTCTACTTTATTGAGGTTGTTCAGTCTCAAATGTCACTTGGAAAAGAGCCTTCTTTCTTTCCTTGATAAGGCAGAGAAAAGTGATTGCTTATCTTTTTCTTGAATTTAGTAGTATTTTGTTTTCAACCATGCAAGGACCTCAACAAAGACCTTTAAGGAGGTGGTATTTTCTAGTGAAGCTGCAGACGCAGGTGTCTCTTGTCTGGATGTGGGCGTCTCTCTGGGTCGTGATAAGATACTTGATCCAGATACACACAAAAATTAGCGATAGATCAGATGCGAGAAACTGGCCGTCGTTTTGATGTATTGTGGTGTATTCCCCAGAAAAATAGTCTCTGTTTATTACTACTATTCTTAAAATGTGTAGCGTAAAAACGAATGTTGTTTCTGAGAAGAATTTTAGAAGCCATTTTCTTATACAGCAATTAAAGTTTTTAAAACACAGAGCAATATTTTCAGAACTGTCCGTGGAAGGTTTTGAAATTAATTGTAAAGACCACTTTGTCAAGGTTTTACATTCTAAGTTGTCATTGGAAAAACAAAGGCAATTTGGAAACATAGTGTAATTTAGAGAGTAAATTTGGGTGGGGAGTAAACGTTGTTTCCTCAGTCATTCCATGGAAAGGCTTGAACTTTCGCCAGAACTGACCTGGGACACGGAATGAAATGATACCTTATCGATGTATTAACAAGGGCTGATTGTTCTCCATAGCTGTTTACAATGATGCTGATAGCATCTAAAAAAAGCGATGTTTGGCGTTGCTGTGCAGCGGGTGGGCAGCAGATGGCGATGTTGCTCCTCCCACCGCTTTGCTGCGCTGTTGACGCTCTGCCCTCCTCCCTCCTAGTGGAAGACTTAGAAAGAAACGAAGGCTCTCCTTCCAGACCCTATTTCGTGACTCCGACCCTAATGAAACTTTTGATGGAGCGCAAAACGGATAAGAAGCAGTAGGAGAGCCAGCTGGGCACCCCGCCACCTGCGTCGCCTCCTGCTCCGCTGGGTCCGTCCGACACTCCCTTGCACAGGGCTCCGGTCGGGGACATCCGTATCCACGGCCTTGCTGCTTGCGTTCTCATCTTATACCAAAGCCCACACTGTAACCTGTGAAGCCATCAGAGGCCGCAAGGGGATTGTTAATAACATACAACATTTTTATACTAAGATCTTTCGTTTTGTATTTTTTTAACATAAAGAGGCTTGGATGTTTGGGAAAATATATTAGGCACATTCATATTCTTTTCAGTATTAACTTAATGGCGTATACATGATTTAAATCACTAATAATTTTTTTAAGATGACAACTAAAAAGACTTCTGCAGGGAAAAATTGATAATTAAAGCAAGATAAATGTTTTTAGGTCCCTTCCCCACTCCTGTTTGACAGTCAACCAATTAAGCAGACCACCTGCCTCCATTTTTGCCTAAGTAGAGGATGCTCCCTGTGAGAGCTGCCAGCCAGCCACCCGCCCCAACCACCCAGTTCTCTCGCAAGTGCCTTCCTGGCTGGTCAGTACTTCCCGGATCTTGTGGGCAAGTGTACAGACCTTGTTGGAAGAAATCAAACCCTGCAGTGTCAAGCGATGAAAGGTCTTCTCACGTTTTCAGTTTGTTTTCTTCTGTTTTGTTTCCATCTTGCTCACCGACTGGATACCTCTGGTCATTTCACTCCTGATATTCCTCACTTCCAGAGGAGCAAATTGTGTGTGTGACTCGAACAATTCCCCTTGCGCCTTGTGGACATTCACAAATGTGTGCTACACGCAAGCAAAACAACCCGGGAGAAAATCTGTTGGCTTTGTCTTTGTTTTTAACCGAAGGAAGTTTTAAAGTAAAATCTTTTCTATAGTAGTTCCTTAAAAATACGGTAGGTCGGCCCCTGCACATCTAGTGTCTTACCTGTCCCCAAGGGCAGCTTGTGGGAGTTACGCGGGGATGCTTGCCCCTCAGAGGGTGGTAATAAGGGGCATGCCCGGTGCTGACGACCTCCGTTACACTTGACTCTTCCGTGGGAGCCTGTTTTATATATGTCATTCCACTTTTTATGAGACAACCTGTTTACCTGTCGATTTTTTTACTGTGCCAATAGAAGTCTGATTCAGTTTTAAATAATGTTCTGAGGAGTGCTAAGGTTTAGGAGAACCAGCTCCATTTAACCCAACTCAGACTTACAGCGAGTCAGCCACATGGTGGACATTAGTGAGTCAGTCAGTAATAACTTAGTATCGTTTATCAATGATCTGTTTGTTGGAAGGTCACTTTAGATACTTTTATACCAAAAAGTTCCCACTAGCGCCTTGCGGTGTGGGCTCACCACCCCTCCCGCCCCACGCCTGGTGGTTTGGGCTCTCCTGAGCCCGTGGCGGCGTGGGTTATATAATCACTGTGTCTCTGCTATGCAGGAACACTCAAAGTGTATGCTCTAAAATACCTTTGGTAGCTAAAATGGTTAATATTTAATGAAATTTGTTGTTGCTCATTGTATATTTGGGTTTTTTCTTCTAATAAAGATTTCGATACCAGACAGATAAAAAGGCTGCCCTTTGATTTCTTTAAGCTATAAAAGAGCATTTGTGTGTGTATGTGTCTGTCTATGTGTGTGTGGGGGGTTGCACGTGTGTGCATTTGTGTATGAAGAACAGAAGACCCTGCCTATTCCTATTCCTAGAACACTGGTTATTTCTCCAACGTCATACCTGCCTGCATACCACCATGCTCCCCACCATGTTAATAATGGCCTGAACCTCTGAACTGTAAGTGAGCCACTCCAATTAAATGTTTTCTTTATTAAGTGTTGCCTTGGTCATGGTGTCTTGTCACGGCAATCGTAACCCTCACTAGGACAGCGCCTTTGGAAATTGTTCTTAAATTCTATCCAGGTGGGGTGATTATCTCCATTTTTTTGGTTCTTGATTGAAGAGCATGCTTTATAGATTAGTCTTGCTTGGAATAAGATATGGGAACAGAATTGAACCAAAATCATTGCTGCAGTCTGGGATACCTTAACCTGTCTCCCAGTTTCTTGCAAATATTATCCCGCATGTCTGTGCTTTTCAAATATGGCTGTAGGGTTCCAATGATACAACATAATAAGCTGTTAACTAAAATATATGATCAATATCTTGGATGCATTGAAATGCACAGCTTTCTGTCTTACAATCTAATTTCCATTATGCTGATTTAGTTAGGAAGAGAATTATATATCAAATAAATCAGGAATAAATTATTTCTTCAAAAATTATTTCCCATATATGTTTTTAATCTTGGAGCTGAAATGGAGATTGCAGACTTTCCTCTCTGGATCCAGCTGAGTTGCTGGGGAGTCTTAATGAATCAGCAGCCCCATTAAGACAAAGGCAAATCCATTCACTCAGATTTAGTTGTACCACCTAATATCAGGTAACTGGATAAAGTCACAGACAAATGGCCCTCTCAGGACTGACCAGGCCACTGTGAGGCAGTCCGTTCCCCACTGGCAGCTTCCCAGTTGCTTAGGAGGTAGTCAAGGCAGCTGAGAACCTGGCCATAGCTTCCGTCATGGCTTCTCTACAGGGTGAATGCGGGCTGTCCCGTGACACATTTACAAGCAGCCAATTAAATTTTACGAGGTGATGTCACCAAATTCTTCAAATTTAACTCTGGCTCTTTTTCTTATATACTTACGGCGTACATCACAATAATTCAAACAAGTGAGGGAACTGGGAAAGCCCTTGCTCTTCTGGCACGATGGCTTAGCAGGGGGTGGGGGCTGGCACTTCTGATCAAGCCTGGAGCCATGAATGTGATCCCTGGAACCCATTAGAAGTGGAGGGAGATAACAGACTTGAAAAGTCAGTCTCTCTCTCTCTCTCTCTCTCTCTCTCTCTCTCTCTCTCTCTCTCCCTTTCTCTCTCTCTCTCTCTCTCTCTCTCTCTCTCTCTCTCTCTCTCTCTCTCTCACACACACACACACACAGATACCACAATGAGCTCCTGCACATGCTCATCACATACACATATCATATACAGGTACATTAGACACATATGATAATAATAAAATTAATTTTAAAAAAAACAACTCTGCTTCTTCTTCGTCTTCTGGCTCCTTGCTGTAAAATACTGCAGTGTGCCAAAGGTGAGGGCGGCTTATCAAAGAGAAAGATGTTTATCAACTGTATAGAAACAGGCGTGTTAAGACAATCTTGGGATTGACACCTGCCACATTCTTTTACCCAGAAGACTGCCTCCTGATGAGCAATTGTGTGTGTGTGCACGCGCTCATGTGCACACACACACTCACGCGCACACAGAGAAGAACACAGGTGAGATGCTGGGCAAAGCCCTGCTTTCCAGGTGGAGAACAGAAACCCTAAGACATACAAAGAAATCTCCAGGGACCACAGAGGGCAAGAATTCAGGCATCAGATGCCTTCTGACAGACTCGTAGGTCTGTTGCAAAGCGGCTCTACAAATGAGAAGCCAGTAGTTAAACAAACAAAAATAGTTCTCAGACATCTGACGAACAACACAAAGCAGACTGTAGTACATGAAGCTAATCATGTAGACGTATTTAGCCCAAATAAATAACAGAAAAGAGTGACGTCTCAACCCAGCTCATGGTTGAGGACTTTATTTTTATTTATTATTATTATTTTACTTTATTACTTTAGAAAATACCTATCCAAGTTCCCACTCCCTCCCCTCCTCCCACTTTCCTCCCACTCCCTTCACACACACACACACACCCCACGCCCTCCAATCCTAAGAGAGGGCAAGGCACCCTGCTCTGTGGAAAGTCCTAAGGCCCTCCCTACTACATCCAGGTTGAGCAAGGAATACATCCAATCCCAAAAAGCCAGTACATGCAGTAGAGACAAATCCCCACTGTCAGTGGCCCCTCAGTCTGCCCCAACTGTCAACCACATTTAGAGGGACTAGTTTGATCCCATGCTCATTCACTCCCAGTCCAGTTGGAGTTGGTGAGCTCCCATTAGCTCAGGCAGACTGTCTCAGTGGATGATCCCCTCATGGTCTTGACTTCCTTGCTCATACTCTCACTCCTTCCACTCTTCAACTGGACCTTGGGAGCTCAGTCCAGTGCTCTGATGTGGGTCTCTGCCTCTGTTACCCTCTGTTGTTGGACGAAGGTTCTGTGGTGATAATAAGAGAACTTTAAAACACACGCCTCCCCTTTGCAGAGCCAAAGATTTGCGGCCCTGCTAGGCATCTCTCTGTGCTCTACCCAGAGAGATTCACCTTCAGCCTTTCCCACTTCCACCATCAGCCTCTTCGTCTCTCACTCCCTCACCTGTGCATATCACCTTCAGAAGGAAATTCAGGTGGGAGAGGAAGGATAAAGCCAAGCCTTGGTCCAGGAGCGTGGACAGCACTTTGGAGCACTATGCCATGCTTCCGAGGCCTGAAGGACAGGAGAGCATCCAGAATGGCAAGTTACAGCTTGAGGGCAACAAGCTCAAGAGCCACAGCAGGTGAGCTGCCATTCCCAGGCATCCTGTGACTGTAGGGCCATGGTGAGCTTGTAACAGCTCAGAGAAAGTTGAAGCTCACCTACCTCCTTTCTCCCTGTGCTGAGCTGTGCCCATTCTTGAAGACCTAGCAGGGATTTGACACATCCAACTGGTTCTGTGCAGTGGATTTGAGCTGCTGAGGGCATATCACAAAAGTGGGAGCCCCTCCTGCCATTCCCTAGCTATGGCCAGGCCCAAGAGATGTGGGGGCTACGCCCCACCTCCCTACAGAGCTTCATTCCAGAGTCAGAATTTTTTAGTGGTCTTGTTGACCACGGATGAAGAACTCCACTGAGTGGGCAGCGGGATCTCACTGGGATTTCAGCCCTCACCTCACATCCTTCTCATTTTAACTTCTGGCATTAAGCCAGTGAGTGAGATGGCATTTGGATGGACCTGGCCCTTTGCTCGTTCCCTGTGTAACACTGAATCCTACATAGCATCTAAAGACAATGCTGTGTAAGTAGATACTGTAGCCTTAATAACGGAGGCCTTCCATCCGCACTTCGTGCTTCTGAGGTGGTTACTCTCTGCAGACTCTAAGGATTCTGCCTAGGCCAATGGCAACCTTCCTTTATCCTGGATCACATACAGGGCTTGCTAGGCGAGAAGTCCCTGCCAGAGAGAGGCTGCCTGACTAGAACCAACAGCTCCAGCCTCACAGGAAGGTTCTTGTTTCTCCGAGAGAGAATGAGGTGGATTTGCTGGCAGAGAAGAGTCCATACCATAAAAGCAAGGTTCGAGTGGGTCCTACATTTAGGTGTCAGTGGCTGTGTGTGTGTGTGTGTATGTGTGTGTGCGTGCGTGTGTATGTGTGTGTGTGAGAGAGAGAGAGAACATATTTCATTCCATGTTAATAACTATATGTTTATTTCAACTCCCCACATGAACTGCCGAAGAGACAAATCATCTGCCATCTGTCACCCTGATCCTGAAATATCAGTGTCTTCTGGAAGGTCAATATCCCAGCTAGTTTATGTCAACCTGGCACAAGCTAGAGTTATCAGAGAGGAGGGAGCCTCTTTAGAGAAAATGCCTGTGGGGCATTTTCTTAACTAGTGATTGATGAGGAAGGGCCCAGCCCATTGTGGGTGGAGCCATCACGGGCTGGTGGTCCTGGGTTCTGTTAGAAAGCAGGCTGAGCAAGTCTGTAAGCAGCACCCCTCCGTGGCCTCTGCATCAGCCCCTGCCTCCAGGATTCTGCTGCTTGAGTTCCTGTTCTGACTTTTTGTGATGACCGGTGGCGTGGATGTGTAAGCCGAATCATAAGCCCTTTCCTCCCCAACTTGCTTTGGCCGTGGTGTTTCATCATAACCATAGTAACCTAACTAGGGAGGTCAAAAGAAATCAAAGATCAAATTTAAAGTAAACCAAATCAAAGGAGCAAAGTAAGAGATTCTGTAATCATAGAGCATGCTCCTGCCTGTGGTCTGACTGGGGCTGGGGGTAGGTTTTTGTTTATTTTGTCGTGCTAGGCACAGGATAAGAAGAAGAGGTTATTTGGGTGCTGTTGTTGTTGGTTATTTTACTTTTTATTCTTTTTCTCTTGGGAGGGGACCCACTACCCAACTCCCAAATAAATCACAACTCTGCTTATTATTACTTGTAAATAACCGGTCTTAGCTTGGTTTGTTTCTAGCCAGCTTTTCTTATCTTAAATTATGCCATCTATCTTTTCCCTCTGGGCTTTTACCTTTCTCCTATTTCTGTAAATCTTACTTTAACCTTTTTGTTTTGTTTGGTTTTGGTTTTTGAGACAGGGTTTCTCTGTGTAGCCCCGACTGTCCTGGAGCTCACTCTGTACACCAGGCTGGCCTTGAACTCACAGAGGTCTGCCTGCCTCTGCCTACTAAGTGTTGGGGTTAAAGGCGAGCGCCACCAAGGCCCAGCAACTTTCACTCTTACTCTGTGGCTTGCTGTGTAGCTGAATGACTGACCTGATGTCCTTCTCCTTGTTACTTTCTTCTTTTTCCCCAAGATTTCTACTTCTGCCTCTCCTTTCCCCTGCCTCGCTATTGACCGTTCAGTTCTTTATTAGACCATCAGGTGTCTCAGGCAGGCAAAGCATCACAGCTTCACAGAGTTAAACAAATGCAGCATAAAGGAATGCAGCACATCTTTGCATCATTAAAACAAACGTTTCACAGCATAAACAAATGTAACACATCTTAAAACAATATTCTACAACAGGGTACAGAATATGTTTTCCAGCTCATATAAAAATTAGATGTTCAAATAAAAAACAAAAAAGACCCAAAATATGCCAAGTGTAAGCAAAATGTAGTTTTGTATCTTCTTAATTATGTTAATTTTTTTGTAAATTTTTAAATTTAACAATTTTTAAAAAACAAAATGCTGGGGCCTTTATCCTATTAGAAACCTCCTTTTAGCTGGTTATGGTGGTGTATGCCAGGAGGGTTTGCTGAAGGAGGCAGAAACAGGAGGATCATGAGTTTAAGTCCAACCTGGGCTGCATATTTTTAAAATCTCTTTTTAAACTAATTTTAGTTTACTAGTCACAGAACTTTTAAATTCTCATTGCCTTTGCATGTGCTCAACTCAGTGTAGAAATTGCTCCTGAGCCAACTTCCCCACGGTGAGCCATTGTGAAATAGTTTCTCCCAAATGGTACCTAGTGGATCTTTTTATGTATTTTAATTTTTATGTGCATTTGCTTACATGCATGTCTGTATAAAGGTATTGGATCCCCTAAAACAGGAGTTACAGACAGTTGTGAGCTGCCACGTGGGTCCTGGGACTAGAACCTGGGTCCTCTGGCAGAACAGCTATTGCTCTTAACTGCTGAGCCATCTCTCCAGCCCTAGTACTTGAATCTTAAAACAGAAAACAAGTCACACATAGAGCGACTGGCTGCTGAGAACTGTCAGACAGGAGGCCAAGAAGAGCAAAGTGGAGCAGGCAGTGTGCTGGGGACACGGAAGGCATCCAAGGCTATGAGGTGGGGGACCAGAGCAGAGGGGTGTTCTCGGGAGCCTCAGGATGAAAGGGCCAAGGGTTGACTGGAAGACAAGAAAGGAGATCCTTGGCTTCCACATGCAGAGTCAGAAGGGCCAGCAGGAGGAGGACTCAATCAACCACGGATGTCACAGAAGATCAAAAAGTTCTCTTGCTTGTTATCTCAGCCATGAAGGTCTCTAAAGGCAAAAGGAATTACCCAATATGTAGCAGAGTACCAAATGTCACAGCTCTGACGTCATCTAGTCCCATCTCCTGTAATGGGAGGAAGAGTGGGTTTCACAGGGGGAGGAGACTTTGATGGGAAGAGCCCTAAGGCAAAAGGTTCTGCGTTGCCCAGCTACCAACTTAGAGTCTATGGCACCTTCCTGGTACCTGAGAGAATCATCTGCCTCAGGAGGCCAGGTAGTATTTGAAGAGATATGTTAGAAACCTAGAACAACAGAAAATGACTCAAAGACAATGCTGGTAATGTCACAAAACAACCCCTTAGAAAGGTAGACACACCAAGGGCTGGTTTCACGGTTATCTCAAACGCCACCTTTTAGAGACTCCCTGGTCTTGTACTGAGATCATTTCTGCTGGTCTTCCTATTTGTTTGCCTTCTTGCTTTCATGTTTAAGACAGGGGATTGCTGTGTAGTCCAGGCTGGCTTCAGATCTTCAGGTGTCCTGCCTCCACCTCCCGAGCACTGAGATGACAGGCATGCACCTACGTGCCTGACTGTAATGACGATCCCCTTCCTGCCCTTTGCATCTTGGCACGGTTCCCTTAGGGAAAGGCAGGAAAGGACATTGCTGCTGCTGTTTCCTGAGGATAAAAATCTTTGCAACTCAACTCTCTTGATCAGCTTTGCAGCTGAGATTTCTGTCTAGTGGAGTGGAGTCCAAGGCACGGCTGTGCCCGGCTCCCTGTCTTCATGCCGAGTGCCACCTGCACCTCCTACTCACACTTCCCGGTGAAATGTGCTCCAGCTGTCTTTCTCTTGGAAGGTGCTGGCACGCGCCCTCCAAAATATCTCCTCCCAGCTGGAGACAGCAGGCCAAGGGTGGGGAGCAGAGGCAGGGCTGCCTTCAGGGGACCTGCGTATGTGGACCTGTGTTAATGGTCTTGTGGGTTGCCTTGATTTTCCACACATCTGACCAAGTCAATTTCCTGTCTTGGACCCTTTTCCATCTTCTCAAATCTTAAGTTTTCTGCTCTTCAATCTTGGCTTGTCTCAGTGGGTGATGGATTTTAATTTTTCGGCTTAAAAGGTACCAAGTGTTCGCCGTTGGGAAGGAGTCCAGAGCAGTGTCAGGGGAAAGACCTAAAGTTTAATTTTTTCCAAATGATAAAATTGAGTCGATTTTTTTCTTCTCTGCCCTCTCTTTTCTTCTTTAATTTATTAAAACTTTAAAGACACATAAAAAATCAACATTATAAGCAAACAAGTTATGATGTTTAACAAGTATAACCACTGCCATAATTAATTCCTGTAATTCCTTTGAACAAAACATTAAATAGACTTTGTTAACACTTCCACTAACATAGAACCGCTATTAGCCCAAGAATTGGCTGATTTTTTTTTCTCTGCCCAGAAAGGATTGTGTTACTCATTAAGACATTTTAAACATTGTAATGTTCTGTTTATACCTAAGAGAAACTTCCAGTTCCTGAATACACAGATATAAATAAGCAAGATCAACATTTCCATGGTCTGATACAATTGACCCAACAAGTATACCTTTAGGTCTTCCCCCACTTTGGTCGAGTCCTGGTGATGTTTGGATAGTTTGTTTTAAAGAATCTTGATTTTATTAGTGTATTTGAGTAGTTATTTATTTAGAACAAAATACATGGTATCTGTTTTAGACACTGTATTTACATTCCGGCATGCAGAAAGCAACCTTGTGGAAACAAAGGAAGAAAGGACGCAAATGTCAAGCCTGACCATCACATCCAGTCAGTTTCCAGCCTGAGGAGGAGCAAATTCCAGCATAAATATGAGATAGTGTGCTGCGGCGTGGCCATTGGTGCCAGAGAGGGAGGGAAATAATCTTGATTAACGAAGCCTAATCGGCACGATTCTGATGGCTAAACAGCTCCACCCCGGCCCTCCCCCCACGAGGCAATTTAGACAGTTTTGACCCGAGAGCTCCGAAGAAAAGAGATTCTAAGACTTATTTGGTAAAGACTTTTCATATTCCTCATTCCCCTGGCCTCTCATTCTGAACCACCAGCTAAATGAAATTCTTCTCTGAAATGATTCTCTTGGGTCTCCAGGACAGAGTTAGCCATTCTCCTGTTTATCCCTTAAATACCTTACACACTTTGAGCCACGGTCACCTGATTGCATTAGTGACCCATCTGTCTGTCTTCCTTCTTGGACAATGAGCCACCTGAGAAGCGACCATGACTTTTCACCCTGTACAGAGCCCTAGCAAAGAAACTACTTGTGGATGGGTGAAAATGAATGAATAAATGTTGTCATGCAGGGCTGGGGAAAGGACTCGATCCTTAAGTGCTTGCTGTGTGAGCATGAGGACCTGAGTTCGGATCCCATTAAAATCTGGGCAGAACAGAGTGGTGTGCCCTTGTCACTGGGAGAAACGGCTAACAACCCTGGCATTGTAAAGGCCAAGGCAGACTGACCACTAGAGCTCAGTAGCCAGCCTGGCCAGTTTGGTGGGTGAAGCTCCCTGAGAGACCCTGTTCCCCAGAATGAGGTGGATAGCATCTGAGTGCGATGCCTGATACTAGCTCCTGTCTTTTACACACAACTACACCTACATGCATGAGCTCCCACATGCACGTGTGGCAATACTCACATGAAAATATGTACCGCAAACATGCAAAAATCGTCCAACAATTGACTGACTAGTATCCCTACTCATTCAGTTACTAGTGTCAGTTAGGTTACAGAGTGTCTGAAAAAGGCAGTGCTAGAGGGAAGAGCCCTGGTCTTTGGCCTCACATGAATTACCGGCTGGTGAGGGATAAGCCAATGAAACATATCATTGATTTATTTTTAAAGGATTTTTTTCTTGATCAACAGACTATACATGAAATAAGGGAAGTCAGTTTTCACTGCCATTATTTTGACATCACCAACCACCAACGTTTGAAATTACTATGATAAAGTTACAGGGTTGGTTTTTTTTTTTTTTTTTTTTTTTTTGATTTTCGAGACAGGGTTTCTCCATAGCTTTTTTGGTTCCTGTCCTGGAACTATCTGGAACTAGACCAGGCTGGCCTCGAACTCACAGAGATCTGCCTGCCTCTGCCTCCCGAGTGCTGGGATTAAAGGCGTGTGCCACCACCGCCCGGCAAAGTTACAGTTTTTATACAACTCATGTGTGTGCACATGTACACGGGCAAGTGAGTTTGTATATGTGGGTGAAGGCCAGGGGTTGATGGATATTTTGAAACCAAATGTTTCACAAAGCCTGGAGCCAGCTAGGCTGGCTGACCAGACAGTTCTGGAGAAGCTCCTGTTTCCACCCCCCAGCACTAGATTAAAGGTGTGTGCCACCACACTCTTCACACGGATGTTAGGGACCCAACTCAGGTCTTCATACCTGTGAGCTAAGCATGTAACCTCTTTAGCCATCTCCACAGTCAACAAAACTGTTTCTGAAGTTTTCTTGTTTTGGTCACAGAGACGTGAGACCCTTAATCCTGTCATTTCTGTAAATGACACTTCAGTCATCAGCTGGGTGCAGTTAAGAGAAGAGGCTTCTCATTCCTTCCTGCTCACCGTAAGGCTCAAATCACATATTTGATGACATTGTTATCATGTGGTTTAGGGCTGGGCATGGTGGGATTTAATCCTAGCACTCAGGAGGCAGAAGCAGGAAGATATCTTGGAGCTCCAGCCCAGCCTGGTCTACATAGTGAGTTCCAGGCCATTCAGGGCTAAATTATGAGACCTTATCTCAAAAC
This sequence comes from Microtus pennsylvanicus, assembly GCF_037038515.1. Lineage (NCBI taxonomy): Eukaryota > Metazoa > Chordata > Mammalia > Rodentia > Cricetidae > Microtus > Microtus pennsylvanicus. The sequence goes on along the minus strand of NC_134585.1, from coordinate 67,447,605 downwards.
AAACAAACAAACAAAAATAATAAATTAGTAGTTTGCCTCATTAAGCTAATAATGTACATCCAATTTTCTCTTTAGATATTGACTTGATTAAATACAAGAAAACAAAACAAAAAGGAAAAAAAATCGTGATTTTCCCATTAACTTTCTGGTGTCTTGTTTTCCTTTACCCGAAGAAAGCAGCAGCCTGCTTGTATGTTGATAACACTGCTTATCTGCTGGGTGGTGCAGGCAGGAGCCGGCTGTTTCCCATAAAGCTATCGGGAAATCACACCAGAGCTGTCTAGAGAGCACAGACTATCTGCTTCCCCCACCGGGGGTAGTTCCTGCTGACATGCTGTGGGGGGGTTTTCTGGAGAACAGGCCAAGATGTCAAGAATGGTTACTGCTGATAGATGCCAAAGTCAACGCAGAGAAAGTAGAGAGGGGGGAAGCTCCTCTCTTTGAGGGAGAACTGGAAATGCTACGGATGCTTCAGGCTGGTCTTGGTCACTCGTGTTCAGAACAGACGTTTTGTGACAGAGGTTCTCGGATTCTGAGGCTGATGGTTGTGGGAAAGGAGACCTCAGTGCTGGCAGCTGTTACTTTGTGCAGAGTAATTTCCCAATGAGAAGCATTAAGAAACTGTCCTCTTGAAGTCCCTGAGAGAAAAAAAGCCCTTTGATGATTAATATTGGTTGGCAACTTGATCGAATCTCAACTCCCCTCAGGTCTGTGGGTCTTTCTGGAATGGGTTAATTCATGTGGAAGTCTCTCCTGAGTGTGGTCCAGTTCCGCGGCCTGGGGTTCTGGACTGAACACGAAGAAGAAATGGAGCTGAGCAGCAGCAACCGCCTTCCTGTGCCTCTTGACCATGGATGCAATGCTACCTGCTGCTCACAAGTTTGCCAACGTGAATTCCCCTCCCCTGAACTGTGAGCCACAGTGAACCCTTCCTTCCTCAAGCTGCTTTTCTCGTACCTTGTAACAGCAGTGAGGAAAGTGACTGACGCCTGTCTCAGGGGATGAAGTTCTGGACACAGACAAAGAAGCTGAATGCCCCTGGAGGCTGGGCCTAGGGGAGAGGGGGCCTTCGGGAGTGGGCATGGGCAGTGTGTCTCAGCCAAGCTTCCCTCCATAGGAGAAAGCAGGAGGAAGGTTTCGAAGGAGAAACAGTCAGAGTGAGCTGCATATACTCAGGACAGGGGTATTCCAGACCTGAGACCTCCGAGACAAAGGAGGAACTCTGAGGGACACAGAAGAGAGATCAGCACCTGCAGGATGAGAAAGGAAGCCAGCACTGAGCGGCTACAGTGCCTCTTGTCTTCTCCTGTTTCCCTTTCTTTCAATTATGTCTAGAAGGCTCAAAAACCCCGTGTGAGGAGAAAGAGCAGGAGGCAGCTGTGTGCCTTTGACATCAATGTGTTAAACTACAAGCTTGAGGCCATGCCTGTTACTCTAAGTCTCAAGTCTGTTTCTTCCATCAGTGAGGAAGCAGAGAAGACACCAACCTGCCCACTTCCACCTGGCACTGGCAACGACCACACGTCCTGAGCAGGTGGAGAGAATAGGGGTCAAATGTCAACCTCAGTTTCTTTTTTCACCCAGAGACTTCGCTCATTCACCACACTGGCTTTTCCTTACACTTCAGGTGAAATACACCCTCTGACTCATGCTCAGGGACCTGACTTTAACCCAGGGGCTCTTGTAGCATCTAAGGGACGCCTCTGTAATAAGCACCATGTCCGAAGGTAACGTAGGACGAGAATACGACTGTCTCATTGTATAGCTCTCACTCCAACCCTGAGGGCCAACATCTCAAGGCTGGATCTTGAGGAAGAAACTGACACAGAGATGCTGCTCCTTGTCCAGCTAGCTTTCTTAAACAGGCCCACCTGCCTAGGGATGGCACTGATCATTGCAGTGGGCGCTTGTCCATCAACAAACAATCAAAAAATGCCGCATAGACACAGTAACGGGCCTGTCTGACCAAGGCAAGCCTTCAGTAGTTTCCTCTACCCAGGTGACTTAGGTTTGTGTCCATTGGCCCTGAAGCAAACGCAGTGGTTACATGTTACTTATGTGAAATGTTTCTTGGAATCATGTAATCTGCTGTTACAGTTAGACACCACACACTCACTAAGTTAATATAACGGGCCCCCAAACCTTAGCACAACTGACTCCATGACGGAGGTGCCATTCAGGTGGTAAACTAAGTACACAGACAGCACCACCAGCCCAAAGAAAAACAAAGACCTAATCCATCAAAGTCTGTAGTTTGTGGAAAGCGTCTGAATGTACCAACCTTGCTTTCCAGCCTCTGTGGTTCTGCGGCTGGCCAACTGCTCTTGTTAGGTGAAGTACAACCCAGAACATGGCTTTTGTGCTTAGAAGCTCCCCCTGAGGAGGCTCGGGGCTACTCTGGGATTTTGAATACTTGGTAGTTGCAAGCCAGCTAACAAAGACTTTCTATTGACTTAAACCCACGTCTGAGCAGACTTCTCTGGTCAATAACCCACAATAGTTAATATGTAAAATTAATTTTCACAGGCTGATTTTTTTTATCCAATAAGTATTTCCAATATTGGAAAAGACAGCAGTCATAAATAAGGCATATAAAACTAATTTTTTTTCTAGTTTCAAATACAACATAGTAGTTTTTCCTTGTGCTGAACTTAACTTTCTTTCTTTCTTTTGGTTTTTTGAGACAGGGTTTCTCTGTAGCTTTGGAGCCTGTCCTGGAACTAGCTCTTATAGACCAGGCTGGCTTCAAACTCACAGAGATCTGCCTGCCTCTGCCTCCTGAGTGCTGGGATTAAAAGCATGTTCCACCAAGGCCTGGCGAATTTAATTTTCTGAGTGTTAACATAGCAAGACCCATTTTTACCTCCAAAAGAATTCAACATCTGTTCTTCCTTTGAGGCCATAATTGTGAAAGTCAGGAGGCTTTGTTTGTTCATTTGTTTGTTTTATTTTTTGCTTTAAAAAATCAGTTGACCATTAATGAGAAATTAGACATGACAAGTCCCTGAATATATTTACCATCAAGTCGCTAAGAAAAAGCGATTGATTTTTTTTTTAAATTTGTTCTGGGCAGAGAGGATTTGTAACCTAAAATTGTTCCCATTCCCTTCTGTTCAGGACTCTATCTGACCTGGCGTGTTGGCACACACCTAACCTGCCTCTGTCCCGCAAGTGCTGGGATCCAAGGTGTGTGTGTGTGGTTGAAGGAGTGAGTTCCAGGACAGCAGGGCTATGCAGAGAAATCTTGTCTTTAAAAAAAAATGAAAAAAAAAACAACCCTGCCATCTGACAGTGTTATTTAGCAGTTAAACCATATTGATACATATCAAATAAAGTATTTTCTTTTTAAACTCACTAGAAAACAGAGACAGAGAGAGCTATCACAGTCAGAGCAAAGGTGGAAGGACCGGAGCACCACCCAAGACTTCTTTCTCATTCCTACCTGTAGCCTCAAGGCACCCAATGGCAAATGTGCCCACAGTAGTTTGAAACATCAGAGATGTGCCCAAGCCCCCCACTCAGTATGATAGACAGTGTGATGCTGTAGAAGTCCCCCAGTGGGAAGCTGGAAGCCAGTACAGAACTCTTTGCATGTGGGCGTGTGTGTCTGTTGCCAGAGGAGGCCACAGTCCAAGAATAGTGGGATAGACCACAATGGTTGAGAAATTGTTGCAAGATTTGCTTGCATCTGAGGGAGTATAATAAGGCATGAGTTACTGGAGATTGGGGTGAAAATTGTGGGGAAAGTGTTGGAGGGTGCCCTCCCATCTTCTCAGTTCGGGGAACAGGGCTCCCAAGGGGCCACTTGGGGAGATGGATGCTCATTTCCTTTACTTGGCAGCTGCAGAGGACCAAGAGAGGATACGTGAAGTTGATGAGAAGCTTCGCCATAGAGAGAGGCTGAGCTTCCAGACAGCGAGGGAAAAGATGTGTGTGTGAGTGTGTGTGAGCGAGTGTGGTGTGGATGTGGGTGTGTGAAAGGAAGCTGACATCAAGGCTTTCTTATATCTTGCTCGAGCCGCCCAGTCAGCGCCAGCTCTGTAAGGCACGTCCCTGAATGCCCCCTCCCTGCCCTCCCTGCTCCTGGCTTCACATTTGCCACCAGGAAACCCCACAATCGTTGCAAAGTTCTAGTTCTTGGGGATGATATGTCATGCTCTCAGCAAATTCTAAAGTCTTCACATTGGTTTTGTGTGTATGTGTGCGGGGGGGGGGGGGCATGCCTGCGCCATAGCACATGTGTGGAGGTCAGAGCAATGTCTGCATGAGTCATTTTTCTCCTTCTACCTTGGGGGTTCCTGTACTCAGGGCTTCAGATAGCAGCAAACACCTGCTGAGCTCTAAAATCTATTTTCAACAATGTAAGAAAAGGGGAAGAAAATGGCCAACAATTCATATCATTGCCATGACCTGGCAGGCATGTCCAACCTTTTGACTCCGCGACATGATATGGTCATCTATGGTCACCTACAAAGTACCCCTAAAAACCTCACAATTGAGTTTAAAAGTTAAAACAAACCTCTCGTGGTGTCTTAATTGTTTATGGTTTTTGTTGAGCTGTGTTGGTGGCTGTCTCTGGTCATGTTTTAGCTGCAGAGTGGACGCTGGAAGCTTCCCAGGCCTGCCAGAGGCTGAGTGGCTCAGTATGTCTCACTCCAGGACCCATTAATTGCAAGCCTGTTGCTGCTGTCCACAGAAACAAACTGCTCCAACAGCAGCAAAGCGGAATGCCTGTTCCCCACGGGCATCTGGCTCCCCCAAAGGAAAGACCATGCTCCTCCTAACCTCACTGACCCAGCATGTGAATTTCTGCGGGGAAGTGAGAGGTGGCAGCCAGCCACAGTGTTTAGAGAACATCGCAGAAGCTGCTCTGCACCGTTGTGTCCCCTCCAGGTCCACCTTGAATAATGAGTTATTGGAGTGGGTGGGAGTTCACTGGAGGAAGTGATATTTACTCTGACACCAGACAGGCTGGCTTTGGGGACAGAGAGTGCAGGGTCGGATGGGAGAGCGGGGTACGGAAGCTGGCTTTAGGCTCGCTTGTAAATATCCCCTAGGTGAAATGGCCGTGGTGTTTAAGACCAGACTTTAGGGTAGAAGAATGGTTGCTGGGGAGTCCTTAGCTGCACCAGGGGCGGGAATGGGCACCTGATGTCACCAATGCCCTTCTTCAGTGAACATGGGTTGTTCCAGGATCCAGTAACTATGTCACCCAACAGCAAATGACTGGACCTTCAGCAGGGCAGAAAGTGTCTCCTGTTGAGGATCCTCACAGCAGAGTCTGGTTCCTTAGACCAGAAAGGATGGTTGGGGTGATGGAGGAAGGTCATTGGTTAAAAAATAAAGAAACTGCTTGGCTGGCCCTGATAGGTTAAAACATAGGTGGGAGGAGTAAACAGAACAGAATGCTGGGAGGAAGAGGAAGTGAGCTCAAACTCGACAGCTCTGCTCTCTGGAGCAGAGACCCATGCTCCCCTCTCCCGGACAGAGGCGATAGCTCTGCTCTCTGAGGCAGACGCGATGCAGCCAGCCACCAGGTCAGACATGCTGAATCTTTCCTGGTAAGTGCACCTCGTGGTGTTACATAGATTATTAGAAATGGGTTAAGAGGCTGAAACTACTGGGCCAGGCAGTGTTTAAAAGAATACAGTTTGTGTGTTGTTATTTCGGAGCATAAGCTAGCCAGGCAGCCGGGTTGGTAGGAAGGACACACTGGTTACGATGAGGCCTCTGAATTACTTCAGTAGAAAAGGTGACGTTCTAACTCCCCTCCAAGTTGGTAAGATAGTTTAGGATTTTTGTGTTTGAGCTTGGGCTTGGGGTAAGAGTGTCCAGGAAAAAGCATCAGCCTAGCATATGTGAAACCCTGGGTTTGAACCCCAGCACTGAAAATAAATATAATTTTATTGCTCATGGCTTATATTTTTCTAGCTGGGGTAGCGTAATAACTGAGGTGGAGCGCTCTGGAGCAAAACGGATGAGTTTGAGATGCTGGCTCAGCAGCTGAGCCGCTTCACGGGTAGAACTCAGTATAGCTGATGTTTCCTCTTCAGAGCCCCACTACCCAACTCCCAAATAAATACACAGAGACTTGTTCTTACCTATGAATGTACTTCCTTAGCTTGGCTTGTTTCTAGCCAGCTTCTCTTAAATTATCCCGCCACCGTTTGCCTCTGGGCTCTTACCTTTCTCTGTTCTATTTACATCTTTCCATCCTTCTTACTCCACGGCTGACTGTGAGGCTGGGTGGCTGCCCCTGGAGTCCTCCTCTCCTTCTTTTCTCGCTCCTCCCTCTTCTCCTCTTCTCTCTCCTGTTTGTTCTCTATGCATGCCAGCCCCACCTATCCTTTCTCCTAGCTATAGGCCAGTCAGTTCTTTATTAAACCAACCAGGTGTTTTAGGCAGGCAAAGTAACAGTTTCACAGAGTTAAACAAACACAACATAAAAGAATGTGACACACCTTTGCATCATTAAACACATGTTCCACAGCATAAACGAATGTAACACATCTTCAACTAACTTTCCATGGTGACTGAGTCTACACAAAGATGAAGTAGGGATGGTTGAACACTCGTGGGATACAGCAAGGATTAGTTAAGCCTTGAGACACCATGGGGCACATGCCAAGGGCTCACCTGACGCAGGGTTGACTTTATACTGACTCATGTGCATTTCTGTTGTTTTGGGGTCTGGCGCATTGCTCGTTTCTTTTCATGGTACTAGAGACAGAACCCAGCGTTTGGGTATGTCAGGCTGGTCCTTTATGTCCTGGCTTCATCCTAGTCCTTGCCAGTGCCACATGGCCCTGCTGTGACTGACCTCAATAGAGAACTGTCTTCTCCAGTGAAAGTGGGTGTGGCCACAGGCCAGGCATGCTCAGTCTTCACCCTAACGCCTGCAGCTTCTCCAAAAGAAAGGAAGGCAAAAAGGGAATTTGGAATTTTCCAGGGAAGGCTTCCAGCTGAGAGCTATTTTAAGGCACAAGCAGGTAGCCTTGTGAAGGAACTTTGCATCTCATCAAGGGATCATCTGGTTCTCCAACAGAGCCCAGAGAGTTCCTCAGAGATGCCAGGAATGAGGCCCAAACAAAACTGATTCGGTTCCTATTTCTAAAGAGGAGCCGTGAAGGACAGAGGCTCAGAGAGGAAAACTCGGCAGATTGGATGAGTGATTCCTAAAGCCTGTTCCAAACACCAAGGCCCCGAGGGTGATGCAAAGAAGCGGCATTAATATTTCAGGCAGAGGAATTCAGGCGCATGCTCAGGAAAATGTGTCCTAACTGCATCCCTGCTGAGCCTCGGAGTCTGCTCAAGAACATGGTGAAGTTTTATACCCAAAGCTACGGAAAATGAGAAGAACCTGTAATGCTGGGGTGTGGCAGTGGGTCAGGGGAGGTGGGGGGGCACTGGGAATGCTGGGGTGCAGGGGAGGCGGGAGGGTGGGTCTCTTACACTAGTTGAGACAGAGGCTGCTTCCTGAGGCTCCCTTCCTCTCACCTGGCTTGGAAGGCAGGCTGTGGGCAAAAAAACTTCAAAAGGATTTATATATAAACAGTTCTAGAACTCTTTCACCATGCGATGTCTGCACCTTAGTACAGTGGCCCAAACAGCTTTGCAAAGATAGCACGCTACACTTTCTAAGAACCAGCGTGGGTCCTTAGGACAGGCTATGGAGTTTGTTAGTGTGTTAGTGTATGCACAAGGGTATTTAGGACCGGCTATGGAGTTTGTTAGTGTGTTAGTGTATGCACAAGGGTATTTAGGACCGGCTATGGAGTTTGTTAGTGTGTTAGTGTATGCTCAAGGGTATTTAGGACCGGCTATGGAGTTTGTTTGTGTGTTAGTGTATGCACAAGGGTATTTAGGACTGGCTATGGAGTTTGTTTGTGTGTTAGTGTATGCACAAGGGTATTTAGGACATGCTATGGAGTTTGTTTGTGTGTTAGTGTATGCACAAGGGTATTTAGGACCGGCTATGGAGTTTGTTTGTGTGTTAGTGTATGCACAAGGGTATTTAGGACCGGCTATGGAGTTTGTTTGTGTGTTAGTGTATGCACAAGGGTATTTAGGACCGGCTATGGAGTTTGTTTGTGTGTTAGTGTATGCACAAGGGTATTTAGGACATGCTATGGAGTTTGTTAGCACCTCATTGCACAAGGGCATAAAGGCGACATTGAAGTGTTCTTGCCAGGAGAATGTTTCTATGCTTCAAGAGACAGAAGGGGAGGAGATTTTTGAAATCTCTCTGATGCTAGAAAGTTCCCCTGAGGACACCTATCCAGGTGCCCTCCCCTCCAGAAACACCGATCACACAAACTCTCCTATCTGCCCGTCAGCACAAAGTTCCCATGCTCCCTCTCTCCTTGACACTCAGTCTCTCATCTCTTCTTCTCTGAGTTCTCTTGGAAGTCAGAGAAACGATATGACATCATGGGGAACCAGAGGCTGTCTGCCCATCCTCACAGTGTGGGTTGTACTAGAAGAGCTGTCTTGAAGTTCTGGCTCCAGCTTGGGGTCCGTTGTCTTGATGCACAGTGAGCTACTTCATTTCCCACCAGCTTCCCTTGGCTGGACACTGACATAGCCAACCTGGATGCTCCTCCCCCCATTTGGAAAAAAGAGGCTGCGTGGAATGTACCTAGTATAACTGAGTAAACAGCAACAAACCATTAGGCTGTGTCTCTTGTCACTCAGTGACTCAGAATTCCCACCTTAAAAAAAAAAATAGAAAATGAGGCTTGAGCCAGTGTCTCTGGGACTGGCCAAAATGTCTGGATATTTGGAAATACTCAGATGCTGGGTACCAAATACATCCATCCTATCCAAATCACTGACTCACACCTTGGCAGCTGAGAGATGCCAAATAGCATTTAGTCAGAGATTTCATGGGATTAAAAAGAGGCAGTGAAAGGAATTTTGCTATAAACAAAGTAAGTCCAATTGTTTGTTATGATTTTTAAACCCCCAGGGCCAGCTAAGTTCTCAGCAGGCCTCAGTTGGTTAGCTTCCCACGCCACCTGCCACTCTTTCTCAGTTTCAGCGGAACATATGGGCTGGGAAAGAAAAGTCAAGAGACCCTGGTCCAGGGCTGGAGAGATGACTCCGTGGCAAGCGTGCCTGCTCTGTAAGCATGACAGCCTGAGTCTGAATCACCAGCACATGGGGACAGCCAAGCATGGATGCCTCTGCTGAGGCCAGCAGACCCCCAGAGCTAGCTGGCCAGCTGGCCAGGCTGAAATGACGAGCTCTTTAGCTAGAGATCCTTTCTTAAGGCAACAAGGTACCGAGGGATAGCTACCCAGCATCCTGCTGCGGCCTCTGCATGCTTGTGTATGGCCATGCATCTCTGCATAAATACACCACACACACACACACACACACACACACTCAGTGGGGGGCATTATTGTATCATCTATAGAGGGAAAAGGACAATAGCTTATCCCCATTACCCTATGACATTCAACTGTGGTTACTTTAAGTTCTGAGCTCAGAGCAGACCTGATGGTGGAACAGTCGATTGTGGAGGCAGACACCATGTGGACCTGATGAGGCTGAATCACTCACCACAAACCTGTGTTTCCTTCCGCCTTCACAGCCTCAGGGTTCACAGAGTATAACCTGCGATGTCTCACAGCCTGCTGGAGAATCCCCCTCAGGCCTAATGAGACTTCTAGTTCCTTCCACAGTGACAGCAAGCCAACATCTCAGTACCACTGTTTCCAACACTCCTTTCAGTCCCCAGAAAACTTCTGAGTGCCTTAAACTAACAGCCACTGAACTAGAACAGTAGTTAAGATGTGCGCCACTTTTAGACATTGTTTCCAGGGATTGTGTAACATTTGTTACTGTTTGGGAGGGTCTATGAAGACAGCCAGCGTGGTCCACGAAGAAGGAGGGGCTTAGAGTTAAGGCTATAGTTGGAAAGGTAGCAAGCTCATCTCACATGTGTGAGGCTCCTGGGTTCCATTCTTGTCTGCTTGTCTGCTTGAGACAGCCTCTCACTGTGTAGCCCTGGCTGCTCTGGAACTGACTATGTAGACCAGGTTGGCAGCAAAGTCACAGAGACATGCCAGCCTACTGGGACTAACGGTGAACCATGCACCACCACACCCTGCCCTGGATTCCATTGTTAAAAATTTTAAAAAAATCTTGGTTTTGTTTTTTAAGGTCTTTATTTGGTTTGCTTTGTGCTTCGCTTGCTGTCTGGCTGGGAATTCTTGTATTATTACAACATTCTATAGGCCCCATATGTATCACTTGCCTGCTTCCCTGGGCCATTAACAAAATTTTGTATTATTAACTCATTTAATTTTAATAAAACTCCAATTACATCTCAAGGCATCCAGTCTAAAATCCACTTACTCTTAGACTTGAGACTCCCAGAGAAATCCTTAACCCCAGCCAGCAGTGAGGCAGGAGCTTTGGGTGGGGTGCGACACACTGGGCTACTGTGGGCACAGGGTAATACAAAGGTGGGGGCCCAAGCAGAAAAGGCTGGTCTTTTCTCTTGGCAGTATAGCCTGGAATTTATGCTGAGAAGGCAAAAATGGAGTTGGCAGGGCTGTCAGGCTCCCAGAGGCCCACTGAGTTGTTAGACCAGGATGTAAGTGAGCCAGTCTGGTTGCCAAGGTCTGGGAGCCCCCAAGTCCTTATTAATGGGCCCCACAGCTAAGCGGTGATCTGCAGACATTGGACAGGGGCCACAAGGGGCAAACTGAACAATCCTGTTTCCAAGGAATTGGCCTCCTTTGGAAGAGTGTAGGTAGGGCTGTGGGCTAGGCCGTGGCTGATTAGCAGCGAGCTGATTAAGGGAAGCTTAGAGTGGCTAAAGAACAGCTGAGCCTAAAGAGCTCCAACCCGGATAGCAGAAGACTCTATTCCACTTCAGCGTACAGGGGCGAGCAGCTGAAGACATGGCTGTGCCTGAGTGAGTTCCCTTGTTCTAGAGCCTAATGTTTTCCCACCCAAGGGCCCCTCTCCTGCTCTACTTGGTCCCTTATTCCGGGAGCTACTAATCCTTTTGTAGGCTTCCCAGTGCGTTGGGTACTGTGCTGAACACTGTATTGTTAGCATGGCAACCCTGTGGGGTGGGAGGGGCATGGTCATTTTTACAAATAGACTAGGTGAGACGAAGCCACAAGTTCCCACAGAAAGGTAACCACAGACCTGATGGGTCAACCCTGCTTTTCTTCTCACTCACTACAGCCTGGAAGAGCAGGATGGCTGGAGGGAAGAGAGAAAGCGTGTGATGTGGGAGAGGCTGCGAGGTGAAGCCAGAGGGCTCCAGGTAAGTGGGGACTGCCCAATGGCAAGTGCCTGTTGGGGCCACAGGATGTCATATTTTCTTCTGAGTAGATGGAAGTCATGGCAAGGGGGTTGGAGAGAAAAACATCCATGTCTCATGTATTTTAGGGGAGGATGGGGGAGCTGGAAGAAAACGGCCAAGAGAAGGTGACTTACTGCATGTCACTAGTGACATGTGAGTCACAGGTTCTAGAGATGGATACATGCTAAGTTGGTTTCGGGTACTCAAGAGGCAGGCTGGAGTTCAGACATGACTTATCTTCATTTGCTCTATGTTGTTATTTAAAAAAACACTGTTCAAAAGCCACTTGGGGAGGCAAGGATTTATTTCAGCCTGCAACTTATCATCCATTATGAAGAGTGGTGAGGGCAGGAACTCACAGCAGAAACCTAGAGGCAGGAATTGGAGCAGAAGCCACGGAGGAATGCTGTTTACTGGCTCGTTCAGCCTGCTTTCTTAGACAACCCAGGACCACTGCCTACAGGGGTCTGGCCCTCCCAAATCAACCATTAATCAAGAAAAAGCCCCTAACAGATTTTCCTACAGACCAACATGGCAGAGGAGTCATCTCAGTGGACGTTCTTTCTTCTAAGGTGATTCTGGAGTGTGCCAGGATGACAATAGCTAACTAATTCTGTCATTGTCACACTAACTCCAGTGGTCTGTGGTCACAGGTAATAGGAGAAAGATTTCCAATAACTGTATCTGAAGACAAAGTTGTGAAGATTCCCACTGCATAAAACTCAAGACAGAAGGTGTGTGTGTGTGTGAGAGAGAGAGACAGAGAGACAGACACAGACAATACAGAGATACACAGGGAGATAGATAAAGAGACAGAGAGAAAGACAGAGAGACACAGGGAGACAGAGACACACACAGAGAGACACAGAGAGACAGAGATATAGAAATACAGAGAGACACAGAGAAACACACAGAGACACAGAGAGAGACAGAGAGACACATACACAGAGACACAGAGGGAGAGACAGAGACAGACACAGAGAAATACACACAGAGAATCACCTCTTTTCTCCAGAATAAAAAGTCAATAACAATTTCTGGAGCATGGAAAAAGCCATATACATCCCAAGACCTCAGTCCTCTTTGAGGACTAAGGTCCACAGTGAGCTGATAGCCCATAACAGCTACTGCTGGTGAGGAGAAAGGGCTCAGGAACTCTAGACAAGAGCCCATGAGGAGGCTGCACACTGCGGCCACATTTACACGAGGAAAGCCAAGTAGAAGATTGAGCAATTACCCCAATAACTACAGGCTGGGGTGCCTGCCAACTCGGGCAACTTGGATACAAACATGTGTGCTGGCTGCTTCCTTCACCAGAATTACTAGATAATCACCCAACTGTCTGTTTTGCTTAGATAAAGAGAACAAGAAACAGGCCTCTACCCAAGGCAGGAACTCCCATGGGCCGCAGTGACGTGGGACTGAGGAGGCTGGTCCTAGGAGTCTACCCACCTGCGTGGACATGTTAGTCACATGAGGTAGTGGGTAGGTTCTGGGGACCCTGAGGCTAACCATCCCTTTCCCACATTCTCCAAGTTAAACGTGAGACAAACCTTAGGTGGGAAGACAAATGTGTGGCCCAGGCATAGTCTTTGAGGAGACACCGGGAATGCAGGAGCAGCGGTTGAGCTATACGGGGTGTGTGTGTGTGTGTGTGTGTGTGTGTGTGTGTGTGTGTGTGTGAACTGGCACATGAGTGAGGTGAGCAAATCTGAACAGCCGGTAGGCTCATTGGGGAAAAGAAAACTGAGGAAGGGAGAGGGACGTCTTGGGAAAGAGGGACCATTTTTCCTCCTCTAGTGGCAGGAATTAGTTTACCGAGAAGTCAGAACATCCGATATCTCTGAAGCATAGGGCACATTTTGCAGCACTCTATAAACACCTTCCTATTGCATCATAACAGCTATTGGAAGTGGGACTATAATTGTGCCATTTGTATGCATGCGAAGCAGAGGCAGGCCTGGGTGTGCAGCCCAGTGAGTAAGGATTTGCCTAGCATGAGGCCCTGGCATTCCCAGCTCCACAAAGGGGCAGAAAGGAGAGGGGAAAGGGTGATGAAGGGAGAAGGGTGAGGGAAGAGCACACATGCACACACAGACACACACAAGAGAGAAAGATGATTCTAAGACAATCTTTTGCTAACTATCGCCAGTGACAATGCCAGTCACTGTCATCAGCACCCAAGCATCTGCCATACTTCCCCAGGTCTGGGTCAGTCTCTCCCAGGGCCTCATCCCTGGCTCTTACCATGTAGATATCCTCAATGGACGGCAAGACCTGGTGCTTCACTAAGGCCAGAGCTGGACTCCAGAGCAAAGCCCCAGCAGAACAAACTCCATGACAGGGCTTTGACACTGCCCTTATGCACCCTGTTCCTGGCCCCCTGCCTCTTCTCTCACCAGTCTCCACTCTCCCAAGCCTGAGCTCAGCACCTGCTTGAGAGCCCTAAGTTCCCTGCACACTCTGGCAGCTGCAACACAGCCTTTTCTCTCCTAGCCTCACAGGAGCACAGACCCTTCACAGGGTGGTGGATTCAGGTCTGAGATCTCCTGATCTCTTCCCAAATTGATTTCTCACCCACAGCTAGTGCTGAGATCTCCCCAGGAAGCTGCACAGCTGGCTGTGCCCTCTGAGACCCGCGCCCATCCTGAGACATGGGCCTATCATCGCCATAAATGAACAGAACTGTTTCCTGAAAGATGAATGATGAGCTGGGGGGGGGGGGCTGCCCGCACTCCACACGCGGGCTCTCCTGGGGAAGCCTCAGCCAAAGACAAAATGTGTGGTTCAGAACCACGGTGGCAAAGGATCAGAGCCTTGCCAGTGTGTCTGAAAGAAATGAGCTAAGCACGGGTCGTGGTTCTCGGGAGACTTCACCCTGGTTCCTGGAAGTAAATATTTTGAAATCAAATTTGTAATAATGGTTTCCATTTTTTAAATATGGTAGCACAATTCCTTTGAGTTTAAATTTTTTTCTTTGAAAACATTCAAAACACCCCAGTAAACAAAATTACAGGCTTTCCAACCCAAGTCCCAGTGGGTGCTGGCATCTAGGGTGGGGAAGGGAATGGGTGCTTCCCATTCAAACTGAGGCTGCAACAGGAGAAGGCCAAGGGCGAGGAGCTCGCTGGTAGCTTGTTGTCCACTTGTGAGCTTGCTGAAAGGAAGGGCAGAGGGAGCCAGGCTTCTGCAGGACCCAGTGGCTTTCTGATGCTCCAGCAGCTTGGCTTCATTTGCCTCATCTGTCAGCACCAGCCCACCCCAAACTATGGGATTCTGTTTTTAAACAGCTTTTTTTTTTTTTAGCTCATTTTCTCACCTTACTCTCATAAAATCTTTCTGCTAATTTGAAAACCAGCATCAAGGGAGGCTGGGTCCTCAGTGATCCAGCTGGCTCGCATCCCTGTTGAAGGTATAGTAAAAGCCTGAACTGCCACAGGATGCCAGAAACCAGCTGAAGGAAGGAGAAAGAGCAGCATGAGCATCTGAACTCTTCGGGAAGATGATGCTGGCCCAGGAGGCTCAAGCACCATGCAGTGTTCAGATGGCTTTCTCAGCATCCTCCACAGAGTGTCCACCAGGTCTGAGGGAAGGCCCCTGCCCCTTCCCTTCCCTGTTTCCTAACAGCCTTTCTCCTTCCCCTACTTCTCCCACCCCTTACATGACCATATATACACACAGTCTGTCTCTCGACTCTGCCCAGTTCCCCTAACTCCCATATTCAATTCCACGATTAATGCACGGTGGTCATTGCATAAGGCTATGGTCTCTCTCTCTCTCTCTCTCTCTCTCTCTCTCTCTCTCTCTCACACACACACACACAGAGAGAGAGAGAGAGAGAGAGAGAGAGAGAGAGAGAGAGGGAGGATTTTTTTTATTTTTGCTGAGGTTTTTATGACCTCCGAGCTGGAGTCTGCCTGCCTAAGATTTTTTTTTTAATGAAGCTCATACTACTAAAAATGTATGAATACATCCTCCAAAGAGCACTGTACACCTATGAAAATAACCCACATAATTCTTGCATATAAAACCAAAACGTTAATAATTATGTTGATCAGAACTCCCTAAATTTCCATTCCTTCATTAATTAAGCAGGGGAATATTCAGGAAGATGCCAAAGCCCAGTGCTGAGGTGCGACCATAATCACCAGCGAAGCACACAGAATCCGAGGTGTAGAGGGCAGTGTGTAAATGGAAATCTGATTTCAAGTGAATGACAGCCCTGTGAAACAAGTCTTTTGTTGTGTCCATTCTAACCATGCATGCAAAATATTGCTGGGGGGGGGGGAGTGAAAGATTCACTCTTGGGTATAGAATTTATTTAGTAGGTATTGGGAAGGGTTAAGGGTAAGGGGATTGTGGAGGGAAGAGATAAAGAGAGAAGAAGGAGAAAAGAGAGGGAAGGGGGCAGGAAGAAGGAGAGAGAGAGAGGATAGAGAGAAGGTAGAGATCAGCTTGCCTCAGAGAGAAGGAGGTGGGTGAAACTTGATTCTTAAAGGGACAGGGTACACAGGTGGCAGGGAAGGTCAGCAGAATGATGAGAAGGGGTGTGTCATAGATGTGATCACCTGTGTTTAATTTTAGCACTTTTATAAGAAACTAATTCTCGGAAATGAAAATGGTTCACACCAAATATAGCTCTGAAAATCTTCCAATTGTCCATAAAATTAGAATAGTTACAAAATTCATTTGACTGGCAGGCATAGCAGGAAGGGATCTGGGAAAGTCTCAGACTCTGGTGAATGCAGCACACAGTTCCTGGGGGTCTTTTAAGTCTTAAAACTTGGCTCACACAGCTACACTTCTAAAAGGAACAGTTTGAAGGACTGATGTCCCTCAGAGGTTCCTGTCGGTGGTGCTACTTGGGAGGGTGGGGTGAATAAGGGGGTGAGACCTTTGAAGGGGAAGTACAGCATGGAAGAGGAGGAGAGGGGGATGGCTTGGCCCCACTTCCTGCTTCCTCTACTTCCTGCATTGGGGAAAACATGCTTACTTCCTGTTCCTGCTGCCATGTCTTTCCTGCCTGGTCCTCTATCCTCCCTCCCGGAGGGACTTTCTCCCACTTAAGCTGCAAGTTAAAACGGACCCTTTCTCTTCCCTTTTTGTTGGTTGGGGTATTTCTATCACAGCCACAGAAAAGCAGTAGATACACTGGAGAAACACGGATGTTACATTGTATCCATTGGGGAAAGACATGGATGGTTACATTGTATCCATGGGGGGAAAAAAAGAGAGCCGGGGATGGTTACATTGTATCCATTGGGATTCACAGATGGCTACATTGTATCCATGGGGGAAAAGCCGCAGATGGTTACATTGTACCCATGGGAAGAAAGCCGGGGATGGTTACATTGTATCCATGGGGGGGGGCCTTGGATGGTTACATTGTATCTATTGGGGGAATATGGATGGTTACATTGTATCCATAAGTGTAAATTTGCCAGACCCTGGTCACGTAGATGGCCCTGGTTAAGCTCAGCGAATCACAAACCAAAATGAACAATTATGAACTTAAAGGGTTGTGGGAAGGAAGGGGTTAGGCAGAGAGAGTGGGGAGGCAGGTGAGAGTGGTCAGCGTGTACGCGTGTGAAACTGTCTAAAAACAAATTTAATCAATGAAAAGATGGGTATAGAGATGTCTACCTTAACTGCCGTTTAGATAGAGAGCAAACTGACATATGGCTGAGTCAGTAGAGCACCTGCCTAGAATGCATGAGGCCCTTAATTTGATCTTTGGCACAGAAAAAGAAAATAAAATAGAGAGTAAGGGCATAGACTTAAAAGGTCGTATCTGGAGGAACAGAACTGCTCGCTTCACACACTGCCTTGGGGCTGTTGTGGACATACAGGGCACAGAGTGTTCAGTGTCTACACTTATAACACAGCTGCGAGATTAATGATGGACTCTGTCCTGAGGAGCTGAGGGCTTAACCAAAGCATCCAAGGCACTCAGGCATGCGCCAAGCGCTCAGTGTTGGATGACACCCATCTCTAAACTTACTGTGCCACATGGCTTGGTGCACCAGGGACACTAGTGAAATACCTTAGACTGGGTGGTTTAGAAGCAGCAGGATGTTGTCCATAGCTTTAGAGGCTGGGATGTTCAAGACAAAGACACTAGAACATTTGTGGTCTGCTTGGGGGCCACTTTTCATAGATGGACCGGGCTACACATCCTCAAATTGTGCACAGGCAAAGGGGTAAACAGGATCCCTCAGGCCTTGTGGATAAGGTCACTTGTCTTGTTTGCAATGGCATCCACCCCACCACCTGTTTTCAGAGACAGGCTTTCTCTGTGTAGCTCTGGCCATCCCTAGAACTCACACTGAAGACCAGCCCGTCTCAAATTTAGAGACACTGCCAACCCTGCCACCCTTGCCTCTCAAGTAGTGAGAAAAGTTGTATACCACTATGCCCAATTCCAGCAGTTTTTAATCGGTATATATATATGGCGTGACAGGGGACAGTCTCATTAATTACAATGTAACATGAATTATAAGTATTAATTATATACAACATTCTTTTTAAATATTGTGATACTGTAGATGGTTGTGATGTTTGAACTTGGGAGAGATAACAGTTATAACTCTTTTTATCAATTAAAATCTTATAGATGAGTATTTTACTTAAAAAACATGTATACAAGTTTCATTAGTAATTTGTCTATAGAATTGCTAACAATTAGCAGGTACTCAATTTGCTACTACTATTCCAATTTATTAGGGCACATATTAATCTGGTTGTGTCATTTAGGAGGTCAGTGTAAATGCTGTGATTACGATATTGTCTTCATTAGCGCTGTCTTCTGTCTTAACCAGAGAAGCTTGTCTTGCAGTAGCTGGCAGTTAGAGCAGGCTCACGACCACCCAACTGTGACAAAAGTGATCATTAAGCACTCATCCCCAAAGAGACACACGTGTCAATGCCTCCCCCAAGTTTAGGGAACACTGAGGATCAGGGGGCCCAGAGACTGTAAGAGATGGTGTGGAGGAAGGATGTTTTCTTCTGGGCATCAAGGGGCTGGTGCACCCATGAGGTCACTGTGGCTACACTCACCTGCACAAGATGAAGCCAACAGGATCAGTCAGCGTTCTGACAGGCAGCCCTAACTGGACTCAGAGAAACACAGCGATAAAGTGGACAGGTTGGGGGGTACCTTGGGAGGAATGGAGGGGAGAACTGGATGTGGATGCGATCAAGACACACTGTGTACACATATGAAATTGCCAGAGTAGAAGATACTCTATAAGTAACTTCAGAAGACATTCTGTAAAAGGGGAAAGTCAGGTTATCAAACAGGACTGTGAGAACACAGTGTTTATTTCCACGTTTTCTACTGCTGTGTGTCGGTGAGGGCAGGGTGTCTTCTAGTGTTCTACACCCTAGTTATTTTTAGACAGTGTCTCTCACTGAACCTGATAGTTGCTGTTGAGTGAGGACTGATGGATAGCAAGCTCCCAGGACCCACCTGTTTTTGCCACCACTCTTAACCCCCAGTGCGGGAGTTACAGTCACGTATGGCTATGCCCAGATTTTATATGGGAGATTTGAACTCAGATCATCTTGCTTCCACAGCAAGCACCCATACCCACAGAACCACCATTTCTAAAGCCTCTTATTTTTCTTTTGGGTTCTGGAATAGCTACTTAGCCACAGGTGACTTTGAAATTCTGCTTTCCCAGCCTCTGGAGTGACACCTGATTTTTGAAGGTTGAACACCGAATCCAGGACTTCAAGCAGAGTGGGAAATGTTCTACCAACTGAACCACCCTGGGCCTACACTTCCTTTAGACACAGATAACTTTAGTTGTTTAATTTCAGTTTCTTCAGCTCCCACAGGGAGCACACTGCGAACTTTCTCTACGCTAACATTCAGTATTGCATGCCAGCCTAAAAGACTTCAACAACACAAAAGTGTTTCTTTCCCAACCGCTCAGACCCTCCATGCCATAACAAATGTCTTGAGATCCCACCTAATCTCATAATTCTACCTCAGTAATTATATATACCGTGTGCCAGGAAAGGCTGCCGCTATCGGCTTTCAAATGCCTGTAACAGTTTTTGAAAGTATGAACCATGATTCTACCTCTTACAGTGTTTATTATGGGATACTCAGCTATGTGTGCTTATAATTTATAATCATATGGGATTTAAGAATGGCATTTGTGAAATGTAAGATTACTATTGTTAATGGCACCTTGTCCTACTAACAAGCATGGCTTCAGGAGTGCTGAGTCGGTTTCCCTGTCTGAGTAGGAAGCTTGATTTGCATGGCAAAAGTTCTACCCTCCCAGTTTCATGGTTTTAAGGGCATTAAAATGCATTAACTGCCTCTGTGTTGTATGTCTCTACCAGCAGGGTCTGAGATCTTTCTAGAACCCTTGTTCGCTCTACCTACTGGTAAAATGAATATCTCACCTCTTCTCTGGTCTCTTCATGCCTGAGAAAGCTGTCATCTTGCCCCTCCCTTCCTCCCCCACCAAAGCTACTTCTCTACCTCCAGCTCTAACCCAGCGAGTCCTGTGCTCACAGCTCACAGCTCGCACTAGGTGAGGCAGCCTGAGCACTTCTGATTATCTTCCCAGGAACGTGCAGAGGCAGACACAGGCTCCCGTCTCCTCCTCCTGGAAATCCGAACCCATCTCTTGTCGTAAATAATCCCCGGTGCAGGGAATACAAACCTCATCCGTTCACAGGGCTTTGAATGTCTGCTGAAGAACTGTGGCTCCAACTCTAAGATCCATCTTTGGGAGTTTTACAAACTCTCACAGATTCAGAGGGAAAGGGCAGTGGAGAGAAAAGCCTTGCCTTTGGGCCCCTCCCAGGCTAATGGCTGAGAATGTCAATCACACGCAGCTGGGGAAGGCTCTCAACCTGCCCAGTGCTGAGCCTGGCAGATCCACAGGAGCTTGCTGGGACATCTGGGAAAGGTAAAGCTGACATCACTGTTCCTTGCCCGCGTCAGGCAGTGAGACCCAAGGAGACCCGCATCAATCTCCCATCATCAGATAGAGAGACTTCTGGCTGCGTTATTTGGACTTTGGTCAAAGGGATTCCAACTAGAGAAGCAGGTTGAAAAGGAAAATTGTTCCTCTTCTCAGGCTCGCAGCTTCTTGCACAAGGCAGATCATCTAGCTCCCTGTGCCCACGTGATGCATTCTGGTTGCATTTACGATGGCTAAGATGGAATCACAAATACCTCACTATTACTTCCAGTCCCCAGCCAGATGTGCGGCCGTCCACTCCACTAAGCAAGCACTTAAGCTGAGAGTCTCATTACCTTTCTGTCCCTACGAGGTCCATGAAAGACCTGAAGAGAGTGTGGGGAGCTGGCGCTGTTCACCTTTGTAATTGAGAGAGAAGCATCTATTACCTAGGCTTAGGATAAAGTCCTGGGGGTTAGAACTAAGAACCCCTACAATGCAGACACCTGGAAAACAAACAAAACAAAACAAAACAAAAACAACCCAGAGCCCTGGTTCTAGAAATTTTACTCAATACTCCCGGTTTCTTTAAATAAAACTCTGAAGAAATATATGTTATGGCTAGATTTCATGTCTAGAGTAAGACACCCCAACGGTCAGTCTGAAAAGCATTCTGCCTTTAAGGCCACATGAATTTGACTAGCTAGTTTAAAAGCAATTAAAGGCCATTAAAGGCCAAGTGAGATGTTTTCACATACGGGTTGTCTGTTGTTGTTAAGTACAGTCATCTACAGATGGCTTTCCCAATAAAACAAACTCATGACCCTGCTCGAAACAAAACAGCTTTGTAAAAAACAGATTAATAGCAATGTCCTGGTGACAGCACACACAGAAGACAAGCTGGCCGCAGCCTTCACAAGGGTGGAAAGTGTTTAATGAACTTAGGATGGTGGCTTCGTAAACTAGAGTGTTATTTACAGCTAGGGCTCCCCAAGAGCAGACACCGCCGTGGGTGTGCGAGGCATGCTACGACCGACGCGCCTTCAGCTCATCCCGAAAACACTGGCAAAATAAACTTCAGTTGCAAATTCACAGATACAAGCTTCAAGGTATAAAGTTGTATATAACAAAAAATACAGATAATATTTATGACAATAACTTACAGATACAAACTCATGAGAAACTACAGTTCCACAAAGGGCTGTAAACATTTTGCACATTGTCAGTCCAGTCTTTTAGGCAAAGTGCTCTTTTGATAATAAATTAACAGATACACGCTAGAGCCAACTATTTCCAGACAACACACAAAAAAATGTTTTGACTTGTTTTCTTCTTGTAAACATAAGTTTTACAAAAAAAACAAAATGAAGAATTAATAAAAGTGTCTTGCAGGCCAACTACAGATACATACCTGGGCAGCGAAAGGATGTTTGAAATGTTTTGAATGTTAAATAAAAAAATTAACATTAATATCTTTTCAATGGTATTTTATACATAATAAATGACAAGTTTATATCCTCAATCATTTCTATCCCTGAAAAAAGGAATTAGGTATGACTTATTGGCAGCTGGGTCATTGTATGGGGTAACAAGGGCTGGAGTCCAGGAGTTGCTGGTGAGCTACAAAATAGAAAAGAGACGTGGGCATCAGTTCTTTAGGGTGACCAATCGTGATTTCAACAAAGGCACGGTGTCTTCATCACTATCTCAGATGTGGGCATTAGTTCTATGTGGTATCTGGCATCAGATATAAGCAGCAGTCCATTGGCTTGTCTTTAGCAAGGAGACCAAGCTTTGGGCATGGAGGCGTGCTCTAACTCTCTCCCATTTACGGTACCTCACCCTGCACTGAGAAAGCTATGGTGTGCAGCTCCTACAGAGAGAGAGCTCCCGGTGCAGATGTTGCCTGTCTTTGTGTGCAGGTGTTCGGGGAGGGGCATACCCAGGCTCTCCTTAGGAGCAGTCAGTTGCATTCTCCCTGAACTGTAACTCAAGGTTTTCCTTCCTTGGCCTTAGTCTCTGGGTACTAGGGTTACATGTAAGAACCCCCATGTTCAGCTAGCATCTAAACATGTTTGTCTCAGCAAGTACTGCAGCCTCTCACAGAACACACACGGTTCCAACAGCAGCGTAACTAAATGGCACAGTGGTATTACGGGCTTTTTTTTTTTTTTACCAAAACTTAAAATTCTGCTTTCAGCAAAGACTTCAACCAACCCCCCTCTGAGAGCACTGGGAGAGCCGGACAGTGACTGGATCACGTGCTAGGAGGACATTTAAAAGACACCCACGTAGTAGGAAGTTTTGAAGTCCAGACCCAGAGAGGAAAGAAAGAAAATGGGCTTCTTGGTAGCAAAGATACTGCCGGGCTGAGATGCTGAGCAGCTTGTTTAGAAGTTAGACTTTGGCAGGGCAGTGGGGAAACAAACACAGGCCCTCTCTTGGGATTCCAAAGACGGAACTGGACTAACCTCCGAAGAACTAACGGGACTTGAGGTGATTTCCTGTCGCCCAGATTCGTACCACAGGAAACCACAGTTGTCTCTGATGAAAAGGTATCATCCAGAACCCCAAATTATTTATTTCTTACCCAAAATCTGAAATGAAGTGGGTTTAGGGTTTTGTTTTTTGTTTTTGGCCTTTTTGTTTTGGGGGTTTTCAGAGGGGGGAGGTGCTGGCAGATAGTATGAGCTGGCTCAGCTAAAGAGAGAGGGGAAACATCAAAGAAGATGCAGAAAGGGCGCAGATGCTGGAGCCATCAAACATGAGCGTTAGTGTGAGCATGGGCAATGCAACTGCTCAGGTCAGGAAAGAAGTGCCAAGCAGGCAGAGAGCAACAGAGATGAGGGTCCTCCACTGAGTGTCAGCAACCGAGTGGGAAGCCAATGGGTGGGGTTTATGCGTTTATATATGCAGAGAATCTGCGACCTAAAAGATGACTTGGAAGGAAATGCACTAAAAATGGGAAGGCCAGAAAGTTACAATGTAAGAAATCATCACTGGCTCAAAATAAATTTTGTGACAGGGTCTCACTATGTAACTCTGGCTGGCCCAGAACACTATGTAGACCAGGCTCACCTCAGACACAAGAGAGTCACCTGCCTCTACCTATTCCTTAAAGGTGGGATTAAGATCTTTGCCACCATAATCAACTAAATTTTTAAAGGACACCGAGAGGTCCACTTAGTAAAGCCTCTAAGCAGAAGATACTTTCGACACTTGCACTTATTGAAGGCTTTATGTGTAGATTATAATCAGAAAGATCAGATTTGAAGAGACACCATCAGGCTTTATGTGTGGATTATAATCAATCAGAAAGATCAGATTTGAAGAGACACCATCAGGCCAGTAGCCAGGGTCTTCGCGGGGTAAACAGATGTCCAAGGGGGCGGGCATCTTGTCAGCCCTGAGAAGATGCTGATAAACATAATGAGATGGGACTACACTGTCACCAGACTGGCCAGGATGAAGCGGGGGCAGCGGGCTTTGTGCTGGCGGCCACAGAAGCTCACGAGCTGCAAGCCGACCGGTCTGATTGCAGAGCGTCACACACAACCCACGGATATATCAGCTAGAAGTCTGAACCCACAGCAGCCTGTTCCTAAAATACCCAGACTGCAACACGAAAGGCTATCGGCCATAAAACAGAGGTGAGTGGAATTTTGTATAGTAAGTCAGCAACACGGGTGACTCTCACACTCCACAGAAGAGAGAGATTCAAGATTGCACTGCCTGGTTCAGTTCCCATGAAGACACAAGACAACCTGAGTTCAATCCCTAGGACCCTCGGGGATAAAAGGGTGTAACTGACTCCTGATAGTTGCCCTCTGACCTCTACATGTATGCCATGGCAGCACACGTGCACCATATACACACATACATACATACATACACACACACAACACACATATGTATATAATATATTATATATACATATGTAAAGAAGTTTTAAAAAGGAAAATTAAGATACGACTTCTGAGCTCACGATCAACTCTGCAGAAGCAAACAAACCTCTGCTTCACCTCCATCGGGTGCCATTTACAGAGGACGCTCAGAGGCGAGCCAAGCCCAGCACGTAAGTGCGCTTTCTACATGTATGACTTACTTCAATAAAAAAGTAGAAGAAAAAAAAACTCGAGTGCAGAGATATGAGTCAATATCCTTCTCTGACCATAGAAAATTAAAGTATTTAAATAGGTGTCCAAAACAAAACAAAGGGGGCTGGAGAGACGGATCCACAGCTAAAAGCACTGGCTGCTCTTCCAGAGGACAGAAGTTCAATTCCCAGCACCCACGTGGGAGTTCACAACCCCTCTGAGGTTATTTTACACATGGGGTACACAGACATACACGCAGACAACACCCATACATATAAAATAAAAACAAAGGAAATTTAGAGAAAAAGAAGAAAAGAAACAAAAACTGCTGCCAGTAAAAACCAAGTAACAAGTACCAAGTCCTCATTGATCTCTGCTGCTCAACCACAGAGCACCACGCTAACAGGCGGATGGCTTTGCTGTCTGCTGTACCCT
Source organism: Microtus pennsylvanicus (assembly GCF_037038515.1). Classification (NCBI taxonomy): domain Eukaryota; kingdom Metazoa; phylum Chordata; class Mammalia; order Rodentia; family Cricetidae; genus Microtus; species Microtus pennsylvanicus. The sequence continues at coordinate 67,422,823 of NC_134585.1, read as the reverse complement.
ATAATGTTTCTCAGCCATTGCTGAGGTAATCTCTCAAAGCCATGACCAAGATCAGCGATCCCATCCTAGACATTACCAGCTGCAAGGCGCTGCGCTACCTACCATCCATGTAAGTATGCAGCGCGGTCAGCATCGTCCCATCCTGGGGCACGTAGGCAGAATAAGCCATTTCTT